>NC_090927.1:478365640-478671381 GCF_040938575.1 Ambystoma mexicanum | reverse complement strand
GGTGCGCAGGAATTTCCACACGCGATTTCAGCAGGGTACGTGTATTTCTGGGGTGCGGGGAAGTTTAACACGTGATTACAGAAGGGTACGTGTATTACAGGGGTGCGCGGGAAGTTCCACACGCGATTTCAGCAGGGTACGTGTATTTCTGGGGTGCAGGGAAGTTCTACACGCGATTTCAGCAGGGTACATGTATTACAGGGGTGCGCAGGAAGTTCCACATGCGATTTCAGCAGGGTATGTGTATTTCTGGGGTGCGGGGAAGTTTAACACGCAATTTCAGCAGGGTACGTGTATTACAGGGGTGCGCGGGAAGTTCCACACGCGATTTCAGCAGGGTACGTGTATTTCTGGGGTGCGGGGAAGTTTAACACGCTATTTCAGCAGGGTACGTGTATTACAGGGGTGCGCGGGAAGTTCCACACACAATTTCAGCAGGGTACGTGTATTTCTGGGGTGCGGATAAGTTTAACACGCAATTTCAGCAGGGTACGTGTATTACAGGGGTGCGCGGGAAGTTCCACACGCAATTTCAGCAGGGTACGTGTATTTCGGGGGTGCGCGGGAAGTTCCACAAGCGATTTCAGCAGGGTACGTGTATTTCTGGGGTGCGGGGAAGTGTTACACGCTATTTCAGCAGGGTACGTGTATTACAGGGGTGCGCAGGAAGTTCCACAAGCAATTTCAGCAGGGTACGTGTATTACTGGGGTGCGCGGGAAGTTTCACACATGATTTCAGCAGGGTACGTGTATTACTGGGGTGCGGACAAGTTTCACACGCGATAGGCCCTGTGCGAGTGGGGTATGTGTATTTCTGGAGTGCAGGGGAGTCCTACACATGAATTGGCAGTGTGGGTCCTCCCAGGTGTTCCCTCTACACTCTCCACGGCCCCTGCAGGCAGACCACACCACAGGGGACTACCCTGCACCCCTGGTCATGTCCCGCAGACAGCCCATCCACCATGGGCATGCCCCCAGCCAAGCCACATGTCACCTTGCACTAGTGATCACCAACGCATTACCCCTTGCGCCCCCACCCCACAGCAGTGCAGGGCACCTGCCAGCAGGCCCCCACTCATGTCCCCCAGCACCCCCACCCCCCAAACAGTGCAGGGCACCTGCCAGCAGGCCCCCACTCATGTCCCCTTGCACCCCCACCCCCCAAGCAGTGCAGGGCACCTGCCAGCAGGCCCCGACTCATGTCCCACTCATGTCCCCTTGCACCCCAGCACTGAGGGGCACCTGCCAGCAGGCCCCCACTCATGTCCCCTTCACCCCCACCCCCCAGCAGTGCAGGGCACCTGCCAGCAGGCCCCCACTCATGTCCCACTCATGTCCCCTTGCACCCCCAGGCCCCACCACTGAGGGGCACCTGCCAACAGGCCCCCACACATGTCCCCTGCACCCCCACCTCCCAGCAGTGTGGGCCACCTGCCAACAGGCCCCCACTCATGTCCCCTGCACACCCACCCCCCAGCAGTGTGGGGCACCTGCCAGCAGGCCCCCACTCATGGCCCCTTGCACACTCACCCCCCAGCAGTGCGGGGCAACTGCCAGCAGGCCCCCACTCATGTCCCCTTACACACCCACCCACCAGCAGTGTGGGGCACCTGCCAGCAGGCCCCCACTCATGTCCCCTTGCACCCCCACCCCCCAGCACTGAAGGGCATCTGCCAGCAGGCCCCCACTCATGTCCCCTTGTACACCCACCCCCCAGCAGTGCGGGACACCTGCCAGCAGGCCCCCACTCATGTCCCCTTGCACCCCCAGCCCCCAGCACTGAGGGGCACCTGCAGCAGGCCCCCACTCATGTCCCCTTGCACCCCCACCCCCCAGCAGTGCAGGGCACCTGCCAGCAGGCCCCCATTCATGTCCCACTCATGTCCCCTTGCACCCCCACCCCCCAGCACTGAGGGGCACCTGCCAACAGGCCCCCACACATCTCCCCTGCACCCCCACCTCCCAGCAGTGCGGGGCACCTGCCAGCAGGCCCCGACACATGTCCCCCAGCCAAAACGTCAACACAATCTAGATCCCTGGCCTTTATGGCCAGCCTCCACATGCAAAAGACCCACCCAAGTATTGCATCCACCCACATAGAAATTCAAATTACATGATACAACCCCAATGGCAAGTATGTAAATGAACACATGTCCGTCACACACACACAATGGGTGCAAGTGAATGTCAAAACCCATATCATGACATGCATGAAACCAATGAGATGATACCACAAATGGAAGCATAAAAAAACGCGACACCCACCAGGACGGATCCCATACGGTCGCGGGACCCCTCGCCCACAGGTAGTGGAGAGGCAGGTGATATGGCACTCTCCCCTACCTGCGGATGGGCCTGGGACGGGGCCTCCCTGCTGGTGCATGATGGTGCAGTCACAGGGTCATGGACAGCGACATGCACAGGCCCCTCCGCGGTGACCTGTGCTGCCTCCTGACCCTGGCCCTGGACTGCACCACTTGCACCAGTGGTACTACCCCCACCAGGCCCCATGTGCGGCTCCGTAGCGGGTCCTCCTCCTCTATGGAGACCACCAACCTGGATGTCTCCACACCGTCTTCCGCCATTGGAAGCCCCTGTGGGGGATCACCCGGTCCTTCCGCCACAGCCGTTGTGGCAGACGCAGCATAAGCCCCCTCGCTCCCGGATGATGGTAATTCCTGGGAGGGTGGCTGGGCCTTGCGTTGCCACCCAGTGGAGGCATCCCCGCCGCTTGGCTCCACAGTGCCGTCTCCGCCTTCTTCTTCACTTGACGCTGCGTAGAGGGAGACATAGAACACAAGCATCAGGGTACAGTACAAAATACCCTAGACAGGAAGCAATAACACATGAGTGGCACTGTCAGATGTCACTTCCATCCTGTCATTCCACAACACATGGGTGAATGCATACAACACACATGCAGAAACAGTCCTGGCGCCTGCAATCAACATCAACATCCATGTAGAAGGGCTCCGGTAAACCAAGATGTTGCCTTCAAAGTCACATGCATCCATGGCGTTTCAAAGTCACACACACACTTCTCAGGCACACACACACACACACATGTGCACCATACATGTACATGACATCAGCACCCATTCCTCACCCCCCCTCCATGTCCAGGAACAGAGACAGCTATGCTTTCATGTGTGCATTCCACATAGAGCTCCCCATGTTGCATTAAAACACATGCACCAACCATGTGGTTCACACATAACTGGTCTCACATGCATGACCATGATGTCCCTGCACACACACATCCATGCATGGCCTATGTCACACATACAGGCAAGCATCAGACTACCAGCACACTGCAACATGCCCTGTCTCACACAGCAATGCTTGGCCATTTACCGCTCAACTCCAGACGGGTCTGCCTCCGAAGGATCTGGGGTGGAGCGCTGGGCCTACGCGTTCCAGGACCCTCATCTGGATGGTACTCAGGCATGCCTGGCACCCCTCCGCCAGGCGCCGGTCCTTGTGGAGGGTCCTGGACCTGAAGTCCACCCAGCGCTTCTTGACATGCTTGATGTCGCGGGTTGCCACCCCCTCCGCGTTGATGGCAACCACTACGTCGTCCCAGATCCTCGCCCGTCCTTCCTTGTTAGCGCGTGATGTTCCGAAGAGGGCATCATAATGCCCCAGGACATGCTCCACCAGGACACCAACTTCGGTGGCAGTGAAGCTGGTGGCCCTCTGCCTCTCTGGCTGGGGGTTGCCAGTGGTGCCAGATGGAGATGTGCCCGACATGGCAACCCCAGAGGCAGGAGTGGGTGGGCAACTGGGTCCTGGGGCTGGGCTGTGGAGCGATGGAATCCCAGTCGGGAGTCTTCTGTTCCAGCAGGGGTGGACACAGCAACTGGACCCCTGCAGATGGCTGACGTGCAGACACCAAATAGCAGGGCACGTGGGCAGCAGGCAGACAGGCAGCAGCAGATGGCTGGTGGGAGGGTGCTCGGGGCACTGGGGGGCAGGAAAATGGCCTTCTGGGCAGGAGCGTGGTCTTCTGTGTGTGTACGCATGGCCAGCTTGATACGGAGTGATTTGGCACGTGAAAATCTTGCACATCAGCATGTAATTCGAGGAAAGGCCCTTAGCGCGTAAGCGCGTCATCCCACGTACGCAATATCATTGGACCAAAGGCCCTTAGCGCGTAAGCACGTCTGTGACGTATTATGCACGGGCGTTGCCCTTTCACGTGTAAAACTTGCCGCGCACCCCTGAAATTCACGTACTCCCTCGACCAGGGCCCTTTTGCGTGTGAAACTTCACGCGAACCCCAGGAATACGTGTACCCTGCTGAAATCACAGGTGAAACTTCACACGAACCTCGTAATACACGTACCCTTCTGAAATCGCGGGTGAAACTTCACGTAAACCCCAGGAATACACGTATCCTGCTGAAATCGCGGGTGAAACTTCCGGCGAACCCCTGAAATACACGTACCCTGCTCGCCCAAGGCCTATCGCGTGTGAAACTTCACGCGAACCCCTGAAATACACGTACCCCGCTCGCCCAAGGCCTATCGCGTGTGAAACTTCCCGCACACCCCCGAAATACACGCACACGCTATTTTTCACACAGCGGGTGTACCCCTTTGCACGTCATTTGTCCGAGAGGGCCACAGTATGGGACATTCATCATGGCTGTATATACGTCCTTTTTGTTATCGCACATTTTGGCGCACATTTCTTTCATGCGCAGGGACGCTACCGCCTGCCTTCGTGTGACGGACGTGTTTAGGCCTGTGCGTGTCTTTGCCCGTGCGCTGGTTCGCCCTATTCGATTCCATGAATACGTGTTGTAGGCGAGCGTGTGGGCGTTCCGCGCACTTGCCTCCTGTACTTCCCCCGTGACACCCTCATTTTCACACGTTGTTCCCCATTCCGCGTGTCACGCCCCGTGTTACGCCTACTTTTGTTGTGTGCCCCGCGCTTTGTGCGCTTAGCGCACGCGGTTTGAAGACGTGTGCGCCACGCAGTATTTTGGCACACATCCTGGGATTTCCTTGCGCACGGACTTCCATGAATCGCTGTGCGTGGGTTTCGCTGCGATTTTCGCACTGGCACTGCGATTTGCACGCTTTCTAACGCTTGCGATGAAAATTTCAGCGCACATTATTTCCATGAATCGGCCTGCAAATGTATACATCTTAAAGATAAATGGTTTGGTGTGAGGAGGCCAAGTGGTAACTGCAAATCCCATGTTGCCGGTGGGTGCAGGCTAGAAGTAGCCAATTTTTGCATGGTGGCGTGTTTCTATGCGGGTTCTGCTGGTGACACTTGGGGTATCAGTATCCAGAGGGGAGGACCCAATTTTGATTTTCACTAGCGCAGGTATTCCGGGGGAGCGGAAGATCTGCTGGTCTCGAGGAATAGTTACTCTCCATGGACTTGCTGCGATTACTGAGGTGGTGAGGTACTAGCAGGTATTAGGCTGCATTGTGAATGAGATCTTGGTATGTAGAGAAATGTGCTTAGAGAAAAAGTGGAGTTGTTTATTGGGGGTAGATTTAGTTTGACAGTATTTATCAGAACAGAGGGTCCTGGCTGTCCCTCCTTTATTTTGATTGTTGGGGTGGTGGTATTTCAGGCATATTCCAGTTTCTTTCTACCCATCTGGTGAGCGCTCATGTGGAACTCTCGGAGTCCCATGTGATCGGTTGATAGGTGATTGGTTGTTTGGTGTAATTATGGAGTTCTATTTTGAATCTGCCAACACAAAGAACGTACTACCTAAATCTCTTGAGCGATTGCAGCAGGAGACAGATCATGGGGCACAAATTGGAACTGGGCTTTTCTAGCACCAGAAACATCCTCGCTCATCTTGCTAGCAGCAGTGAACTGCTTTACCTGAAGTACTACAGGGTCTGTTGGGAGAATGGAAGGCCCCTGTAATCTAATATGTGCCAATAATGGAGTATGCTATGGTGCTATGGTGATGCAGTGAGCTTCAGACATCAGTAGGCTTTAGAGGCAAAACAATCTATGTGAGCTGAACAGTCAGCGGAAGTCGACTAGACTATGGAAGCAAAACAATCTTTGGGAGTGATAGCAAGTGAGTGATAGGAAAATCAATCTAGGTCGCTCAATCTATGGGTAATTTTACAAATTAAACAGCACAATATTTATTTGAGGAAGCAGGGCAAGCAATGGGTGCAACATCGGAACAGTATGTGAGTGTTATAACAGTCAATCAAATCTATAAACAGAACAGCAAACCAATATGTGTGTGCGTGTGTACGTGTAATATTAATCTAGGGATGTAATGGCAGAGTATGGATGCAATATAGGTCTATGGAAGCTGACGAATCTGAGAGTGCAACAGTACTGTGTGGAATTACAAAGCAACTGTTAGTACATTAAAAAAGCATTACAAGGGTGGAGTCTGTGGAGCCAAAACAATCTCTGAGTGCAATGCAAGTCTATGGAAACAAAACCTTTGATGAGCATAGCAGTGAAACAAGCCGGAGTCTGAGCATTCACTGTGGAAAGATGTGCTTGGTAAATCATGGATAAGCTTGGATTTCCAAGTTTTTCCAGGGAATCAGATATGATATTGCGACTTGGACTTTGACTTTATATGAACATCTAGGTTATGGAATAATCCTTGGAAATCATGGACCTCTGACAATTCTAATTGCATCACATGCAAGAGTAGTAGAAATGACCTCAAGTGACAACGATTTATTAGCAATCAGCTTGGAAGTTAGGCATCATTAAAGGGAATCGATGGCCACAAACCCAGTAAGTGTCTCAGGTGCAGCCCGGGGTTCTCCTTAAAATGTAGAGGCCCCCTATAGGTTCTCCTTTGCCGTGCCATGTATTTGTTACCAGCAGCCTGGAAGCCTGGAAGCAGCAGCCTGGAACAAACAGCAGCAGTGGGAGAGGGTCCAAAGGTGATATCCTTGCTGCGCTGCATATGCCAGATGCAGCCTAGCACTTTTAGCAGCAGCAGGGGGCCCACCACAGTCTTCTAGCCCAGGCTGAATAGTGTATGTGTGTGTGTCTTTATGGTGATATCATGAAATGCCTGTGTGATGGCATCTTGGATTGTTTCTTCACCCTGGGTTCTATAAGGATCAGTTGGGGCTGACCTGGCTGGATGGTGGATGCCAGTGGATCCATCTCCTAATGTGATTCCAAAGTGTGGTGCCCTCATGAGAAGAGGTGTGGCCAGTATTGGCAATGACATGAGCAGTGGCAATGCCTGCCATGCACACAACAGGACTCTGGGCACACCACAAGTTGGAGCCGGTTATGGAAAACATGCCAGTACCCTCGGTTTGTCACGATGGGATGGAAACCCCTCTCAGCCAGGAGTTGGAGGCCTACTATAGAAATATCCAGAGCCAATCAAACCCCTTAGGTTGACCGTGGCAGTTAAGAGGGCCTGAATTTCAGTACCCCATTGTGCTAGTCTGTTTTGAGCTGTCCACCTTTGTCCTATGCAATGCCTCCTCAACAGGATGCCTGCCATTATTTTTGTTTTTTTTCCAGTGATCAATCATTAGAGCAAGGAAACAACAAGAAAGATCAATTTGAGGGCCTTTGACTATATCTGCAGGGCAACTGCAGAAAAAGCAAGGGCCCTACCAACAGCCGAAATTGCACCAGGTTTCCACGAGACCAGCAGAGAGAAAGAGAGAGAGAGAGAGAGAGAGATGTGCAAAGCAACACCATCTACAATTTTTGGACAGAAAAGCTGCACAGTGCTTGTGTGCCTTCACTGAATGTCCTAAACCATCATGGACTTACTCGAGGGACTCGGACCCTCGCAACCAAGGGACTTAACTTAGAGTTGCCAGGAACCAGACTCTTCAACACAAACTAGGATATTCAGCTTCCCGGGCCATCTTGCTGTTATGCAGTAGAGCAGCACGGAGGAAATGCACAATACTAATAACTTTGCCTGTCTTCTGTGGTAGATCAAGAGAAGGAGAAGGACCAAGTGGTAATATTTCACAGGCAAGCCGCACATAGGTCCCTTTAGGAGGAGAGAGCACTAGGCCTGTGAGGACTAGGTGTCATTCTCCTACTTCAATATTGATTTCAACACTACTATTGAGGTCAAAGCCAATGGATTCAGCTATAGCCACCATAGGTGTGGAGGCTCTTGGAGTTAGTTTTCCAAACTTCAGGGTCCCCAACCTTTTATCAGTTGGACAGAATCCCACCCTGACACCATGTGTGGTAGTTCAAGAGAAGGAGACTGACTGGTCAAATGGTGGCATTTCACTGTGTCTCTTGTATTTAAAAAATAAGACAAGGACTGTCCATCCATATTCTTAGGGTTTTCCCTTCCAAAGACAAAACAAATGACGCTGCTTGTTGTCATTAGTGGTAATCCAAAGCAATAGTATGTCCCCCATCCCAAAGCTAATCTACATTGACCCTACCACTAAACAAAACAACAAAAGGAATCTAGGATAATGACTCCCTTCTCCTGGATGAGCTTCCCCAGCTTCAATAACCTATTCTTAAATAATTCTTGGTGATTTCCTGTACCAGTTCATTCAGTTCTTCTGGGGGACCTCCTTGAACAAAAGTCAATTGGTTTATCAATTTAGGGTTTTGGCACTTATCCTTATTCGCAACTTGCAGTCTCTCTTTATTATTTTCCTAACTTGTACTTGGATGCTGTGATCCTCTACCTTTCTTATTCGATTGGCTCTCTGTCCATTCAGTTGCTTTGATACTTGTTTTTTTCACTGGGATGAGTAGACTGGATTAGGCTTAGTCCCATATGTATTCAGACATTAATGAATTATTACTGTTTCACTGGGATGAGTAAGCTGGGTCCACACTTGTTTACACACTTTTGAATAGTTACAGCTTCACTGGGACGAGTAGGCTGTGTCCCGTATTCATTAACACACTTCAGAATAGTTACTGCTTCACTGGGATGCGTAGGATGTGTCCGGTACTTATTCACATACTTTGGAATAGTTACTGCTTCACTGGGATGAGTAGGCTGTTTCTGTCCCTTCCCCCCGTGTTCCTCCCTGGGTCCTCCACCTCTCCCATTACCTTTCTCTGTTCTGGCTATCACCACCGGTTGGTTGCTTGGAAGTGGGTTATCTATCTGCTTTGGAAGGATTCCTATGTTCCTTCCAGACCTTTGTTCCTCTCCGGTATGGCTCTTTGTTGCCACTGTTGGAGCAGTTTTGGTGCCGTTCGTGGACCACACTGTCCCCCTTCCCCAGGTCACGCCACTGCTCTTCTGTTGCTGCTTTTCTCTGGTTTGGCTTTCCCAGCATGGCACGATCCTCTTTGTCTCCTCTCTCCATGGCTGATCCTCCTAACAGAGGATCTTCTGTTGTGTGCTTTTATCCGGCATGTCCCAGGTTTGAACTTCTTGAGTCTCTCTCCATGATTCATCAACTCCTCCTTCTTTTATTATGCTACTCTGGCTGTAGTCCTTTCTTGATGTCGAACTCACATTCTCTATGACTCCTTTCAACTTCCTCGTCCCAGTGTCAGGAAAGTTGTTTTATTCAAGGTTTCTTAAAGCTTTCCTTGTCTCGGTGTCAGGCAAGCCTTCCTCTTCTTCAGAGCTGTTACAATATCAGAGAGTGATTGGTTCAAGATGATTTTCCTGAAGCCCTGATGGTATGAGGGGCACATATGACAGGGGCTTAGAGATGTTCTTGATGGAACAGGAGTTATTGTCCCCAAGAGGGGAGTCTCTCCGTGTGAGGTCCCACTTAACGCCACTTCTGGGGGAATGTTACGTAGTGGGCCTACCTCCCTATCCTCACAACTAAGGACTCCCCTCTGGGGAGAACTGACAATATCCTGTGATTCGTCACACTTCACATTCACGCTCAATAAATACCATAATAATAATTCACAATGTCTTTAGTGAGGAAGGTAGGCCATATTGGCCCGGGAAAGAGAATGAATACTAAGAGGGGGCGAGGGATCAAATGAGACCCCCGAAGCAGCAACTAAGGGTTATTTAGGTGAGGTCAAAGGAGGAAGAGGTGAAAGTCAAGAGACCAACAGGAAGTACGAAGGAGTAGCAGAGTGTGGAGGCAGCATCAGGAGAAGCTGAGGTATTGGCTAGTGTGTGAAAGTGGTACTGTGTTTTGAGTGTGTGTTAACATATGTGGCAAGTGTAGCTAGGAGAGAGTAGGTAGAACATGTCAAGTGAATGCATGAGTGGAAGGAGGTGTCCGAGCTAGAGGTGGGTGGAGTGGTAGTAATAGTATGGATAAGAGAATTGTAGTGGAATGGTAGTAGTAGTGTGAAGGCAGGAGTTGTGTAAGTGGAGGAAAAAGAATATTAGAGTGGAGGGAGGAGTAGTAAAATGGATATTAGCATAGTCAGTGAAGTGTCATCCAGTGATTGATAACAGTTAGAGTAAAAAGGTCAGGGGTGCAGGTGGGGAAGTTGAAGAATATTTTCATGTCATTAGCAAGTATGTGGTAGAAGAATCCAAAGAAGAAAAGGAGTTCACTAAGGGAGGAGGTGTAAAACATGATTTAAAGAGGGCTGAAGAAGGATCCTTGTTGAGTCTTGATGGACAGAGGGGTTTAATCAGAGGTACAGGTGACCCAGAAGATAGGGTAGTACTGATGAGAGGGATTGGGGAGAAACCATTTGAGAGAGGTTCTGTGAATACTGGGTTCAGAAAGGATGAGAAGGAGGAAGGAGTGGTCCACCATATGTAAGGCAACAGAGAGGTCAAATAGGATTTAGATGGAAGATACATTTGCAATGGTGAGCAGAGTTACACAGTAAAATAAATTAATAGGGGCAAATTCCAGAGAATAATAGCTGTGAAACTCAGATTAGAGAGTATGCCTAAAAATGTTCCTGTTGTGGTAGGAGGAGATCCTATCAAAGAAAAGTCATTTGATGATATTCAACTAGTATAGGAGGAGAGATATCGGGCAATCGTTAGCTGGATTGTCAGCTTCATCCAATGGCTCTGCAAGGATTGGTAGGATATTTGTTTCCTTGAAGCATGCAGGAACGACTTCAAGGACAGAGTGATTGAAGAGGGAGGTCAGGTAGGTGGCTGTGATGGGTAGCAGTTCCTTGATGGTTCGAGGCGCAAACGAGTCAGAGGGTGGTGCTAGAGGGGTTAGCAGTATTCATCATGGCAGCCAGTCCCTAGAGAAAAGTTGGGGAAAGGGGTTAAAATATATGGTAGTTGAGATGGGTGGTGGGGAGAATGATGTAGGTGGATGGTGGGATAGGAGGGTAGTAATAGTGGTGTGGATTTGATTAATTTCAGAAAATTAGATGGTAAATTCATTGTCAGAGAGCGAAATGAAATAGTCCTGGGTCAAAGAGGAGCCTGTATAGCAAGATAGCAAGAATTGTGTAGGGGTGTATGTGTGTGTGTGTGTGTGTGTGTGTGTGATAGTATAAAGTAAAGATTAGATTGAGGCAAGGACTTTAGTGAAAAAGAAAGTGAGGGAACTTAGAGTTTTTGTTCCACCTATGGAGGACCAATGCTTGTCTGTTTTAAGGAGGTGGATTTGAGGAGTGATCCAGGGCTGGCTCTGAAAGGTAGAAGGGGTGAATGAATGAGAGGGTTAGTTGAGGTCAAAAGGTGAATCAAGAATCTGGTTCAGATCAGAGGAAGCAGGTTAAAGTTTTGGAAAGAGGAAGAGCTATGGAGAGTAGGGAAGGCCTGACGTTGTCTAGGTAGTTGGTATTAAATGTTTGGAGATGTCATGCATAGGAGGGGAATGTATAAGGAGGGCAATGGGATGTTGATGTGGAGAATAGAATGTTCAGAGAGGAATGGTGAACAGTGAGGCTAGACATGGTGAGAAAGGAGAAGAGTATGACATGGTGCTGGGAGTGACTAGGTAGATTATAATGAGTGGTACAGGAGGGATCTCAAAGTTGAGAATCCAGTTCCAGTTGAAGGGAAGGAGACATTTTGGGGATGTTAAAGTTGGCCATTACGGTCTCAGTAAGATGGGAGTTCAGAAGAAGGCCCATTTCTGAATAAACTAGTTGAGAGAGTGCGACATATTCTATCTTCTAGTGGGAATCTCCCAGATATCTCTGTATTTTAGGAGCTCTCGTAAATGGATCATACAATGAAGTTCAGATTTCCCGGAAAGTATTACTTTTTGAGAGTGCTCTGTTCTTTAAAAACTGGTGTTGGTGGGTGTACCCAGATGGGGCTGCCAGCCATTAGGTGTGTAATTGAATGTACCAACATCCAGATATGAGACACTGCATATATACTTGTTGCTAGACATCAGTAATCTTCATGCCAGCAGTATGTTGGCAGCAATAGGGCTACATCGTTAGAAAATGCCTCAGGCCATTTGCTCACTAAAAAGTGTAAAACCGTTTTTGGTTGCCAATCCTGTTACAAATGAACATTTCTAACTATATTAGGAAGGTGGTGTCCAAAGGATCTCTAGCTGGCATGTCTAGAATCTAAGCTACTCTAAATGTTGCATTGGCTTTTTTGCAATAAACACTGGAATCCCTTGGAAGGTAAACAATCACGTTTCAATATAAATGTACATGCCTAAGGCATCGTGGCAAGTTGGTTAAATATAATAACAAAGCTATGCTGCCTAATATGGTAGCCTATAGGGGTGGGGGGTTCATTTACAAAATGCCAAACCCCATTTGGTGTCTTTTATTCAACTGGTCTTCTAGTGACCCCTACCACTGTCAGAGCTTTGTGTATCATTTTCTGTGGCTGGGGTTCACCAACAACAGGAATCTGGGCCCAGCCCTATTGGATCACTTTGTTCTCTGCTGGGAAGGCTTGACACCTTCCCAAGGAAACAGGACATTCCCCCAGAGGGCCAGGTGGGAGCCACGTTGAACTCTTTGTTAACCTTTCAGAAACAATTGAAAACATGTTCATGCTCTTAATTCCCTCTGACATCCTCCCATTCTTCTTCTGCCCGGATCTTGGTTTCACCTGTGTTAGATACAGTTAAATCTGCCTGCAACACTACGTTTGAGATTTATTAGTTATATTAACATGAAAAAGGGCACGGCTGCCGCCGGAGTCATTTTTCTTCCATCGCCCGGCAATGGGGACTTACCGAGGCATTACAGCCCGGCAGTGCCGGTAATTCCCCATTTGCAGGCACCGGAAAATATTACTCCCCATTCCCAATTGAATCTCATTGGACTCAGTGGGAATGGGGAGGACGGAAGCACAGGCGGGAGGAATGGAACCCGGCCGCAATACTCGGAGTATGCCGGCTTCGGTAGCAACAGTGCGGGTAGTTTACCGGCACCATTGTTACCAGACCGGCATATTTATAATGACCCCCAATACTTCTTCAAAGGAGCTCTGCCAGTACTGTCCCTCTCCTAACTTCCAGCAGGAAAAGCAATCTGAAAGCTGACATAAACTGGCAAGATTCTTGTTACCTCAGCAATGATCTGTCCCTTACAGAAGGCATGTGGTGAAACAATCTGCCTGGCAAAATGACTATGTAAGAGGATGAGACCCCCCTTAATTGGATCATCCGTCAATTTAAAAAGAAGAAGAATTCCACTGAAACTTTATTAGGGTTTGGTCTGCCCAAAGTCCCCAGCCATTGGCGTGAAGATAAAACATTCCAAAGCAGGTGTCAGACCGTCCCTCAACCACTTCAGAGAAACCTGTTTCCTGAAAAAGCCTGCTTGCTGGTTGGACACTGGTACTCAGGACTATATTTCCCGAAATATCAAATCCCACAGTGTTTCTGGCAACCATCCTAGCTGGGAAAGGCAAAAGAAGAATACACATTTGCTTAGGGACCCATCAAAGCACACCGAGGCCATGCTGCTTTAAAGGGCCTGTCTGCTGCTTTAAAACTGGTACCCAGGACGCAGCCTGCTGAAGTTGCAAACCCTGCAAGTGTGCCTGACAGCCTTTCTAGCTGGGAAGGACAAAAGAAGGACTCACTTTTTCTCAGAGACCCTGGCAGGGCCAGACAGCACCCCACGAATTAAAGAAGCTGTCTGTTGCTCTCTCTACAAATTCGAACCCATTTGAGTGCTTGCAAGCTTCGCTGATTCAATAGTGGCCTGCTTGTCCCAAGCTTTTTCAAGCCAAGTGCATGTGCTGTTTGTTGAATTGCACTGCATTGCTTAATCCAGTCATAGAGGCTTTATCATCTCAAACCATTGTCAATGCACAGGAAAGCTCCCAGAAGCCTGTCTCGATGTCAAGCCCTAGAAAGAGGGCATTAAGGTATCTACAGTAGTTCTGTCATCCTGGCATTATTATATGGGCCCCAGCGACATTTAAGAGCCCACTCTTTACGTTAAAATGTATCTGCTTAAATTAACAAAAGACTGTAAATTCTGTATATTTATTTTTAGGGGTGGGTTGTTAGTATTTTTATTAATTATCTCTTTTTGTTTTGATTAGTACCACAGTACTACGGTTGAGTTGGAGCGTCATTGCTGGTACACACCCCTCTTAGACAGTATAAGCTGTCTTCAACTCATGCTACCTTAAATAGGCAAATGTGGTGCATCATTCATGTTGTGCCTGTTTCACCTTTATGTTTCAGATCTTTGCTGATTTAGTAGAAGTGTGGATCTGAGTCGGAGTTTCGAAACCGCTCCTCATCCCTTTACTCCTGCAGGGCAGTAGCCATTCCATAACAGAGGGCTCAGGGTTCGATAGATAAGGAATATGATGGGGTGGGTCACAGAGGTTGTGTGGCAAAGAATTCAAAGGAGTGTGGTAGAGGGCGAGAGGGAGGGGCAGCAAGAGGGTTGGCTTTGTTATCATTATGCTAACTCCACAGCTACATTAAGACTGGCAGGAGGAGTGAGAGACGGTATCAGAAACAGTAGGGCAGCAGAGTTCAGGGAGACATTCCAGGTATTCGAGTGTGGAAATGGTCAATGATGAAGGAAGTTGCATTCCAAATGCATTGAGCATGCCAAATGGCCAATGTAAGAGCAGCAGGGGAGGAGAAGGAACTAAGAGTTTAGAGAAGGGAAGGCCAGGAGGGTAAATTAGATTGCAGAGTAAGCAGGAGAAGCACCAACATCATCCGCTAAGCCCACTTGGGTTGTGCACTGTATGGAGAGCGTTATCATCGCTTTTGTGCACTACTCTCATTCGAGTTGTGTTTTATCCAATTGTGTTCCATCTGCATCCCGGAGTGCCTGCAACATCTACATGAGGCAAATTGAAATTCTTCTATCCCTCGACCATTCAAAAATGGCCGACCTGCATACGAGCACTGGTGTTATGATAGGATTGCAGTTTTTCACCCAGAGTTCAGAAATAGCACACAAACCACCTACCAGTATCCTGATGAATGACTTCTGGACGACCTCTGCAGGAATTGATGTCTTCCTAATCATTGTTGTGACTAAAGGAATCTACCTGAGCTTTCCTCTGAGCCCCAGAAAAAGCTCCGGCTCAGTGAGAATCCCAGAGAAACCCAGAAGGGAAAAAACCCTGAGGAGCTGCTGGGGTTCGTGGAATCCTGAATGCAGTCTTCTCTGGATCAGGACCGAAGCTTTAAGATGTTAGAGGATGATTTCTTCTGTCCTTTAGATCGATAACATGTACTGGGGCTGGTTATTAACTGTACAAGAGAGAAGAGATGGTTGTGAAAGTTGCTGTTCCCTCTATTCTCTACTATAGAAAAGCTTTCACCTGCCCCACTCCTCCTTACCCCCGTTTTGCAGCTTTTGAGTAGGAAAGTCCAGGAATTGAAAGGAGAGGATGGATGAAACTGGAAATAAAAATAGAAATACAAGAGAAAATCCGGAAATGATTAAATAATGGACCAGAGGCAAGAAAACAAATGTTTGGGCCGTATGTGCAAAGAAGGTTCCTACCGAGGAACGGGGTTCGTTCCAGGACACAAAGTATTTGCGTTCTTATAACGCTATGCTCAGAAGGCAAATGCAGAAGTAAGGATTGCCGTTTGACTCTAAAAGAGAAAACAGATTGCAGGGTGACGACCCGCAAGAGCGAGATTTCTGATCCTAAATTAACACGTCGTGTAAGGGGGAGGAGTCTGATGCTTACCGCGGCATCTCATTGTGGCTCTCTGGGAATGAATCGACTGAGTCGAGCGGAAGTTGCAAAGGGACTGAAGTAAGTTCTGCTCGATAGCCGAAAAGGCAGATCTGGAGTAGAAAGGGAGGAAGATCAAGGAACAGGTTAGGAAAGTAATCGGGAGTAGTCTAGAGCCAAATCACTAGGTGAACTCATGGAGCATGGGCATACTCCTACGAGAGCAGCAACGCGACGCAACCGGAATTCGCCTCCCGGACATATCGTACTGGATGTGGGCGGAGTCTTCACCCGACCTTCTGGGGAGGGAAACACTAGACCGCGGCTTGAGGTCTCGTAAGGTTCTTTCTGGGACACACTTCCTTTCTAGCCATTACCCAGGGGAAAGCAAGAAATATTTGTCACAGTATGCCCCCTCTTAAGGGTGCCTCCCCCCGGCTTGCCCAGATGCCTGGCATGGAATTTCCTAACAAGCCGTGGGGCATGTATAGCCGATTCCGGTTCCCATGTACGATCGGTTGGGGAGTATCCGCCCTCGATGGTATCGGGAGTCATATAGATCTGCAACTTCATACTCCGGATCTGACTCAGTAAGAACTGGGGGAGGACGATCAACCACTTTGGGATGGAAGTGGTTTTGTTTGTCTGGCTTTAGTTGTGATACATGAAACACCGGATGTATCCGGCTCCATGAATTAGGGAGTTGGAGTTTAAAAGCAGCTAAACCAACTGCCTTAATGACCCGAAAAGGACCCAAGAATTTGGGAGATAGTTTGGAAGGAACTAGATGTCGAGGAAGAAACCTGGACGAAAGCCAGACCCAATCGCCTGATTGAATATCTGGGGACGAGGTTCGATGACGATCTGCAAACATCTTCCTTCGGCATTGTGCTTCCCTCAAAGTGAAAGTTGCAGTTTTGTGGCCTTCCTTAATCTGTTTTATCAGGTGGTCGACATCAGGAAACTTTGAGGATGAAGTCGGTGTTGTGGGAAATGAGCTGGGATGGAATCCATTGGTACAAAAGAATGGTGAAGATTCAATAGAAAAATGATAAGCATTATTATATGCAAATTCTGCTAATTCTGCTAATGGTAATAACTCTTTCCAATCATTCTGCGCTGCTCCTACATAGTTGCGGAGGTACCCTTCAAGTGTCTGGTTTAATCTTTCAGTTTGTCCGTTTGTCACGACTCGCTCCCTTCGCTCCCGTTCCCGCCACTTGGGGGCATGTTTTGGGGCTCATTCCTTGCTGGACATTTCCTCCGAACCTAATGCCACAGTGCTGTAATGAATTGGGAGCGCAAAATCCCTATTTTCCAAACTACTTCCCTTCCGGATCCGTTCCAGGTCTTTGGCAGCCAGCATGCTTCTTTAACCAAATGACTGTGTTTCCCAGAATGCCTGGCCCACTGCTCCACCTCCACCCTTGCAGGACTAGGTTGGGTGGAGGATAAGCAACACCTGTGGCTGCAGGTGCAGCAGTCAGCACACCTGAGGCGTGTGCTCGTTTAGCAGCTTTAAAAGCCTCAGTCTCACTTCAGTCCAGCGCTGGTCATCGTTTGCAGTGTTCCTGTTTTTGACTAGTCCCTTGTTCACTGTTCCTTGCCCTTTTACCTAGGTCCTGGTTCCTGTTTTCTTGTTCCCTCCGCCCTGAATCTCTGATTCATGCTCTAATTGATTTCTGCTCCCTTGTTTCCCTTTTTTCCTTCCTCTGTTTACAGGCAGCATTTCTCAGTGCTTTCCCTATTCAAATGCAGCCCAGTTGGTATTTCTTTGACTCTGTCCTTTGCTGCTGTTAACCCGTATGCCTTAGCCTTCCTCTTGATTAGCTTCCTGTCTTTTCCTTGGAAGGATAGGGAGAAGTTTGCATTGGTTATTTAGCTTTTTCCCTGCTCCTGATCCTTACTTCTATTGGGATCCATTCCAGGTTTTCCTTAGCACTTCTGCATTTATTTTCCCATTTGATTTTAGGTGTGGTGTGCGGTTGTTAGCTAGCTCCTGTGTGAATGCTTATGTTTTCCTCACTATTTGTTATCACTATTTCAACTTAGGTATTTAGTTTTCTGCAGCGGATCACGCTCTGCTGCATTCCAGCCTCCGCCCTTGTCCTCTGGGCTCCCTGCCCTGCAGCCTGCCTCGCTCCGGCTGCCTTCAGCCCTTGTCCTCTTGGGCCCCCCTGTTCTACAGTCTACCTCTCCCTGGCAACCTACAGCCCGTGCCCTCTGAACCTTCCTTGCCCTGTCGGGCTCCCCACCTAACAGCGGATCACGCTCTGCTGCATTCCAGCCTCCGCCCTTGTTCTCTGGGCTCCCTGCCCTGCAGCCTGCCTCGCTCCGGCTGCCTTCAGCCCTTGTCCTCTTGGGCCCCCTGTTCTACAGTCTACCTCTCACTGGCAACCTACAGTCCGTGCCCTCTGGACCTTCCTACTTCTCCCATTGCTGTTCTAGCCTCTCGGGGTCCCAGTTCATCAACAGGATTCATGGGCTAGCTGACATTCAAGAGGTTTATTCTCGTCCTTGTGAGTACAGTTCTTTTGTTTTCTTATTTGATACCATCAGAGTGTTAGTTCACAGATCCTGTCATTGCTTGCCCTCCACGTGGGTTTAGCGCTGTCAGTACCTGTAACAGCAATTGGGGGTAAGGCGCTTGCCGACTTTCCTCGCGGTCAGGTGCTTACCCCACATCCCTTTTCACATATTGGGTTTAATATCACACTCTGTTTGCACTCCTGGCTTCTAGCATACATGAGTCGTTGTTCCTATGTGCACATTTCCCTTGCCATATTCGCTGCCTTAGTATTCGCAGGACTAATCCTGACAGAATGACCAGCCCAAAATTCCCATTGAATATGGCAAGTTTAAGAAAGAAAGGCAGCAAGGCCTCTAACAAGTTTGTACAGAAAGCTTCCCCTACATTTACCTGTGACAATCAAATCACTAGTCTTGGTTTAAATGAACTCCTTGTCACGAATGGGCATTTACGAGCAGAGTATTTTTCCCATAGGATGGCTCATCCTACATTGCCTGATCCTAGTTCGATCTTTTGTTCTGATCCCGATTCTATGTCAGCGCAAGCCTTAACCGTAGAAAACAACACACTGTCAGACTTATTAGACAAGAGTACCTCGGTTGTTGAAACCCATGATTCCAGTTGTGCTTCACCTCAGATAGAACAGTTTCATGGTACAAACATAAGGGTTCCTTGCATAACTTCTGTTTTCTACCCTCAGTCCAAATACTTCTTTGCACAAGTACATACGGTAGTCCCTAATGTCAAGAGGTCTAAGGTCAATAGTTTGCTTAAGGGTAACACAGACCAAGTTAGTATGAGAAAGTATAAATCTCAGAACCTGAAAGCAGTAGAGGACAGTGCACAATCGGTGCACATCCAGATTGCTAGTGCAGGATCCAGCCCTGATGCTACTATGCCTCCCCCTGTGCCTACTGATAGTGATGTACAGTTAATGCAGGGCATACTAAGAGCCAAGCTTGAGGAGTTAACACAAGAATTCATTTCTTTACAAGAGGAGAATAAGATCTTGCACGCATTCCTGAATACACCTCAGACTTTATCCATTGATGTTGATGAAGTGAACACAGTTCAGCCCCTGAGTGCAGAGACTTTGGTAAATCATGATAATTGCCAATATGTTAGATCTATTGGAAGTGAAAGTCTTTCTTCTAGCACAGCGCTCAACCTGGGCACAGTTTCTAACAATTGTTCTGCTGGTTATCAGGGATTGCAGTTAGCTGAAGATTTACAAGCCACTCCTTTACCTAAAGTTTCCTGTGTAGCAGTCTGTCATAATTCTGAACTAGCACACATACAAGCTTCTGATCTCCAAACACAATACACAAAGGTGGCATACACAGATTCAGTCACTACACTAGGCTTAGGTCCTGCTCTTGATACAGCTGCTGAGACTGAAGTAGAGTTTAAAGCTGATGTGGAAGACGATCTTACCTCTGGGTTCACTCTTCCTTCTGCCAATTCTGATCAATACACACAGTCAGAGACTGTACAGATTGCATGTTCTGATGAACTCATTCCACAGTATACAGAACCAAAAGATCAGCAGGCGAATCCTGAACCGTTGATTGTTAATCTGCCTCTTTCAGAAGCTAAGACAGAGGAATGGACAATTGACGAAATCCTGATTAACAGAGACTTTACTATGGTGATTCCACTGGTTGATTTTGACTTCCACAAAGAAAGAGACTCTGTGTCACCCACTAAAGAAAAGGACCGCAAGGGTACAGTTCAGTCCTTGGTTACGGGAGCCAAGGAGTCTAATGCCCTAAAGGTGCCCTCCATTCCTGAGACACCAATGTGTCTATCAACTTCTGAGACTTCTGGGTGTCCTCCTACAACCATTGACTCTTCTATGATCCAATCCACAGCCCTGCAGTCATCTTTGGTACACGTGTCTTCAACCAATGAACCACTGCCATGTCTGCCATTTCATCAAGAGCCTCCACCATGCACGGGGTTAGTCCCAAAGACCCCGACATGTTTGGATCCAGCTACCGAGATGGCTCCAACTTGCATGCCTTCCGCTTCAAAATTTCCTCTAGCCTGCCTGTCTACAGTGACTCACCCAGAAGATCATCCTTCAGCCAGAGAGCCTCCGGTAGTCCATCATATGTGCATGTCTTCAGTTCCAGAGTCTATTGCTTGTTTGCCTTCAGTTCATGATACACCGGTATCCTGCTTAGCTTCGCTTCCAACATCAGAGGTATACCTGTCTACACCATCAGATCCTGCTGTATTTTCTACTGCTCCAGACAGACCTCCTGAATCCCAAACATTTACTGTCGATGAACGTTTAGATTGCCTTACTTTTGCTTCAGGAGGAGCATCAGAATGCCTGCCTTTTCCACAAGACGATTCTCCCAACTGCTTCACTTTAGCATCAGAGCCTCCAAAAAATGCAGCATCAGATTTTGAGACTTTTGCCAGCTCCCGCTTCAGAGTCATCAAGCTGGACCAAGTGGTGAGTCAGAACCACTCATCTGGGTGTGCACAGGGGGTGGTGCAGACCGGCGTATTACCTACAGAACTTGTGCAACAGAATTCCGCCAAGAAGCACCAGTTGGGTGCGAGTAGCCAAAGGAAGGGAATGACTGCTGCAGTTCAAGATGTGTCTGTTATTGCTCCTTCTGCAAGTGTGCCTGAAATACCAAGTACTGTGTCTAACACTCCTATCAGTATGCCAAACGTCCCTGCTGTTGTATCCAACGTGCAATCAAACCTTAATCATTTTCAACCACAAGCCTTTTCCCAGATGGATGACAGAAAAAGATCTGAACCTCTACCTCAGCCGCCACCTTCTCTAATGGCTGAACATGAACATTTCCTGAAGCCAGCAACTTCCTTACCTCCCGCATGTCCGCTCTCGGCAGAAAGGCTAACAGAACTTCTACCATTGTCTAAGGCAAGTTGCACCAGCCTGCCTCCCTCCTCAAAGACTTACAAGGGTCAACTCCCAGTGACTGAGCTTCCTGGACCTTTCAACTTTGCTTCAGGTCTTGCAAGTCCTTCATGCCTTTCTTCAAACCATGAGTCTCTTCCTCACCAGAAGCCATCGATTCCATCAGTATCACCTCCAAAGACAAAGCACTCCTATCATGGAAGACCATCTGCCTTTGCCCACAAGCCACCATTTCCATCAGTGCCACCTCCAAAGAAAAGGCACTCCCATCATGGAAAGAAGAAGTCTCGTGCGGGTGGCGGGCACCCGAAGAGGGCCGTAGGAGGGGGTATACTGTCACGACTCGCTCCCTTCGCTCCCGTTCCCGCCACTTGGGGGCATGTTTTGGGGCTCATTCCTTGCTGGACATTTCCTCCGAACCTAATGCCACAGTGCTGTAATGAATTGGGAGCGCAAAATCCCTATTTTCCAAACTACTTCCCTTCCGGATCCGTTCCAGGTCTTTGGCAGCCAGCATGCTTCTTTAACCAAATGACTGTGTTTCCCAGAATGCCTGGCCCACTGCTCCACCTCCACCCTTGCAGGACTAGGTTGGGTGGAGGATAAGCAACACCTGTGGCTGCAGGTGCAGCAGTCAGCACACCTGAGGCGTGTGCTCGTTTAGCAGCTTTAAAAGCCTCAGTCTCACTTCAGTCCAGCGCTGGTCATCGTTTGCAGTGTTCCTGTTTTTGACTAGTCCCTTGTTCACTGTTCCTTGCCCTTTTACCTAGGTCCTGGTTCCTGTTTTCTTGTTCCCTCCGCCCTGAATCTCTGATTCATGCTCTAATTGATTTCTGCTCCCTTGTTTCCCTTTTTTCCTTCCTCTGTTTACAGGCAGCATTTCTCAGTGCTTTCCCTATTCAAATGCAGCCCAGTTGGTATTTCTTTGACTCTGTCCTTTGCTGCTGTTAACCCGTATGCCTTAGCCTTCCTCTTGATTAGCTTCCTGTCTTTTCCTTGGAAGGATAGGGAGAAGTTTGCATTGGTTATTTAGCTTTTTCCCTGCTCCTGATCCTTACTTCTATTGGGATCCATTCCAGGTTTTCCTTAGCACTTCTGCATTTATTTTCCCATTTGATTTTAGGTGTGGTGTGCGGTTGTTAGCTAGCTCCTGTGTGAATGCTTATGTTTTCCTCACTATTTGTTATCACTATTTCAACTTAGGTATTTAGTTTTCTGCAGCGGATCACGCTCTGCTGCATTCCAGCCTCCGCCCTTGTCCTCTGGGCTCCCTGCCCTGCAGCCTGCCTCGCTCCGGCTGCCTTCAGCCCTTGTCCTCTTGGGCCCCCCTGTTCTACAGTCTACCTCTCCCTGGCAACCTACAGCCCGTGCCCTCTGAACCTTCCTTGCCCTGTCGGGCTCCCCACCTAACAGCGGATCACGCTCTGCTGCATTCCAGCCTCCGCCCTTGTCCTCTGGGCTCCCTGCCCTGCAGCCTGCCTCGCTCCGGCTGCCTTCAGCCCTTGTCCTCTTGGGCCCCCTGTTCTACAGTCTACCTCTCACTGGCAACCTACAGTCCGTGCCCTCTGGACCTTCCTACTTCTCCCATTGCTGTTCTAGCCTCTCGGGGTCCCAGTTCATCAACACGATTCATGGGCTAGCTGACATTCAAGAGGTTTATTCTCGTCCTTGTGAGTACAGTTCTTTTGTTTTCTTATTTGATACCATCAGAGTGTTAGTTCACAGATCCTGTCATTGCTTGCCCTCCACGTGGGTTTAGCGCTGTCAGTACCTGTAACAGCAATTGGGGGTAAGGCGCTTGCCGACTTTCCTCGCGGTCAGGTGCTTACCCCACATCCCTTTTCACATATTGGGTTTAATATCACACTCTGTTTGCACTCCTGGCTTCTAGCATACATGAGTCGTTGTTCCTATGTGCACATTTCCCTTGCCATATTCGCTGCCTTAGTATTCGCAGGACTAATCCTGACACCGTTTGACTGTGGGTGGTACCCCAAGCTAAGGGCTCGTGAAATGCCTAGGATGAGGCATACCTGACCCCAATAACTGGAGGTCTATTGAGATCCTCGATCAGAGATAATAGTCTTGGGAAGTCCATGTCATAAAATATCTGTGAGACAAAGGGCCTCATTACGACCCAGGCGGAGGACCATGGTGCTATTAGCACCATGGTCCATGCCAGTGTCCACCATGGCGGAATGGGGAATTACCACCCCATTCCGAGGTTGGCGGGGCGGTAATTCCCCATGCCGCCATGGCCCTTCCCCATTCCCATTTTTGCCCCATAGGGCTCAATGGGAATGGGGATGACGCTAAGTACGGTGCCGCAAATTGTAAAACCAGCCGTTAAGGTCGGGTCCCGCAAAGGGACCTCGTAATTAGGCGCTAATAGTTAACGGCGCTGCAGCCTTTTACGGCGCCGTTAACCCATTAGCGCCTGGGTCGTAATGAGGCCCCAAGATTCGAGCCATTTAGGCTGCTGTAGGAATCCCAGAGAGTGAGATAAAATGAGCCATTTTGGTGAAATAATCAATAGTTACCATGATGGTTGAACACCCGCCAGACTTAGGTAAGTCGACCACAAAGTCAGTGGATATGATTTGCCAAGGATGTGTCAGTAGTAGCATCTTCACCAACTTCCCCACCGGTGAACGCCAAGGACTCTTGGTTTGGAGACACACTGGACAAGATCCTACATATTCTTTGATGTCCTTTTTTTAAGGAGGGCCACCAGAAATAACGGGAAATCAATTCCTGTGTGGTTGAAATACCCCGGTGACCAGAGGCTTTAGAATCATGACACATCTCAAGTACTTTTTTTGAGGTCTCCTCGTGGGGATGTAGGCTCTGGGGCCGAAGAAGTAACAACCCTCTTCATATGTCAGTGCAGATCGGACCCTAGGTGATAGAGAAAATTTTACAAGTGGACCAGACTGTTGTTGTAGTCAAGTCAAGAAATTCTGACTAGTTTGTCGTCCTAACACCAAACGGGGAAAGACTCTCTCAGATCTGAATTTTTCGGCTGAAATGGGTTCCTTGCGAGATAGAGCATCAGCTTTGAAATTAGTTCTTCCAGGTATGAAAGAGAATTGAATTCGGAATGGTGAAAAGAAATGGGTGCATCTGGCCTGCCTTCTATTGCAGGTCTGGACATATTGAAGGATACGAAGATTCTGGTGATCGGTACATACCTCCACCGGAAACCTTGCCCTGAGCAAAAGATGTCGCCATTCCTCAAAGGCCCGTTTGATCGCCAATTGCTCCTTTTCTAAAATGGTATAGTTCAATTCAGCGGGAGACAGAGTCTTTGTCAGAAAGGCTATTGGGCGTCCTTGGGACTGATCACACTGTTGAAGCAGAAAATCCCTTAATGCATATTGGGAGGCATCTGTTTCCACTATAAATGGACGATGCTGATCCGGGTTCATCAATATGGGAGCCGAAGAAAATAGATCTATACATTTCTCAAATGCTAACTGTGTCTGCTGACCCCATTGAAATGAGTTTCTGTTTTTTAGCAGATTGGTCAAGGGTTTGAGTAAGGGAAGATAAGTTTGGGATGAATTTCCTGTAGAAGTTAGCGAATCTGACAAATCTTTGAATATCCTTACAGATTTCGGATTGGGCCAGTCCTTTACTGCAGATACCTTCTCGGGACCCAAGGCAATTCCCTCAGCTGATATTACATATCCCAAATACACTACTTGGGGCTGATGGAACGAACACTTTTTCAGTTTACAGAATAAATGATTCTGTTGGAGTCTCCTTAACACCTCCTTAACATGATGATAATGTTCTTGCAAGGATAACGAGAAAAGCAAGATGTCATCCAAATATATGATAACCGTGTGTAAGAGTAGGTCCACAAATAAATGGTCCATAAATCGTTTGAATATTGCAGGAGCATTCGAAAGACCGAATGGCATCACTCGGTATTGGTAGTGTCCGAACAGAATTCAGAAAGCGATCTTCCATTCGTCGCCCCTCCTTAATCCTAATGAGATGATAGGCTCCTTTCAGATCAAGTTTGGTATATATCTTTGCTCCTTTTACCGCTTCCAAGATGTCAGGGATGAGGGACATTGGGTACTTATAGGGGACCGTGATTTTGTTCAATACCCAATAATCAATACAGGGCCGTAACTTCGAAGAGTGTTTCTTTTGGATGAAAAACAAAGAAGCTGCCACCGGGCATGTGGATTCTGTGATGAGTCCATTCTTAAGGTTAGTTTTTAAGTATTCTCGAAGTACTTCTTTCTCAGAGTTTGAAAGTATATACATTCAGCCAAAAGGTAGGGGAAGGTCTGGAAGCAATTTGATTGTACAATCGTCCCTCCGATGAGGAGGCAATTGAGTATACTCTGAGGTGGAGAATACTTCACTCTATTGGCGATACTCCGCTGGCAATCCGGTAACCCGACAGAGAGTGGTGACCCCAGGGTTTTCCTCACAGGAGGCAAAATGTCTTGAGTTTTGGATTCCGATGATCCATCAGACAATTGTCCAGGCAGTATTTGGAACCCAGTAAAAACGACCCTGCCGACCAATTGATAAACGGATTATGCCTTCTTAGCCATGGGAGCCCGAGGATGATCAGATGATGTGCAGCACAAATAATGTCCAAGGTAATTATTTCCTGATGGGAGGAGATGGTCATAATGAGTGATTCGGTCTGCTCCTTGATTGGCCCGGAGACCAATGGACTGTCATCCACACTCTCAACAGGAATCGTCTCAGATTTAAGGGAGCGGGAAATATCATGTTCCATGGCCCAATGTTCATCCATGAAGTTCCCTGCTGCCCCACTGTCTATCAAGGCCGGGATGTTTTGAAACGTTTGTTCTCACATGGTGAAGGAAACCTTAAGTATCAACATGTGGTTGTCTGAAGGATGCGAGCAGACTGATGTGTGTGTCTTAAGCGAGGAACCTTGTTGTGGCAATGATTCCCGTACCGTGGTCCCTCTCACGGCCGGAAGCTGGTGTTTCCCGACCTTCGAGGTGGAGCGATTGGACATTCTTGGACAGCATGGGTGTTTGCCCCGCAATACATACAAAGAACGAGCGTCCTTCTATGGGCTCTTTCTTCTGCAGATAAGGGACCCCTTGCTGCGGCCCCCAACTGCATGGGCTCATCAGTCGATTGAGCTCAGCTCGTGTTGGGGGGATTGGGTAAAGGTCTGAATGTTCTTCCCTTACAACGTTCGCTCTGATGTTCTTTCAACCGGTAATCAATTTGTAGGACTAGTGAAATGAATTCAGTGAGGGTGGTAGGCCTAGGTATTCTCGAGATCTCATCTTTAAGGTCTTCAGACAAACCTCTACGGAATATAGTCATTTGGGCCTCATCAGACAAGGTGGTTTCGCTGGCCATCTGTTTAAACCGAGTAATGTAGGACAGGATGTCCTGACTCTCCTGTTTGAGGTCCAAGAGATGTTCTTGTGAGGCTGCTCTAATCTCCTGTCTTCCAAACATTGATCTAATACTATTGCAGAAAGCAGTATTAGAGTCCAGAATCGGGTTGGTGGTAGTAACTAATGGAGTGGCCCAGGCCAGGGCTGGTCCCGTCATCTGAGAAATCATGTACCCGACCCTGTCTCTATCTGTGTGAAAATAGGCTCCCTTGAAGGTGAACTGGATGGTGCAAGAGTCTATAAACTGTTTGACCTTGTCGGGGTCACATCAAACTACCCTCTGGAAAGTGGTCCCGGCGGAACCTCTGAGCAATGGGGAATACGGCTGGCTGCAGCTTGTTGTGCTGCTTGTTGGGCTGCTTGCTGTGCCGCTTGTTGTTGGTTTTGCTGATTTTGCCATAATGTGGCATTTTCTTGTTTGAGGTGCTGTACCTCAGTGGTGAGAGATTCAACTGCAGCCATAAGCTGCTGGATTTGCTGATGCATGATGATTAGATACGAGAACTGGTAGGCCGTCGGTGTAACTGTCCCAACTCTGGGTGATAGCTTATGGCACCTAAGTCAGGCGTTGCTATCTGTTATGCTAGGATTGCAGTTTTTCACCCAGAGTTCAGATATAGCACACAAACCACCTACCAGTATCCCGATGAATGACTTCTGGACGACCTCTGCAGGAATTGATGTCTTCCTAATTGTTGTCGTGATTAAAGGAATCTACCTGAGCTTTCCTCTGAGCCCCAGCAAAAGCTCGGGATCAGTGAGAATCCCAGGGAAACTCCAAAGGGAAAAAACCCTGAGGAGCTGCTGGGGTTCGTGGAATCCTGAATGCAGTCTTCTCTGGATCAGGACTGAAGCTTTAAGATTTTAGAGGATGATTTCTTCTGTCCTTTAGATCGATAACATGTACTGGGGCTGGTTATTAACTGTACAAGGGAAAGGAGATGGTTGTGAAAGTTGTTGTTCCCTCTATTCTCTACTTTAGAAAAGCTTTCACCTGCCCCACTCCTTCTTACCCCCGTTATGCAGCTTTTGAGTAGGAAAGTCCAGGAGTTGAAAGGAGAGGATGGATGAAACTGGAAATGAAAATAGAAATACAATAGAAAATCCAGAAATGATTAAATAATGGACCAGAGGCAAGAAAACGAATTTTTCGGCCCATATATGCAAAGAAGGTTCCTACCGAGGACCGGAGTTCGTTCCAGGACACAAAGTGTTTGCGTTCTTAAAACGCTATGCTCAGAAGCCAAATGCGGAAGGAAGGATTGCAGTTCGACTCTAAAAGAGAAAACAGATTGCAGGGTGACGACCCGGAAGAGCGAGATCTCTGATCCTAAGTTAACACGTCACGTAAGGGGGGGAGTCTGATGCTTACCGCGGCGTCTCTGTGTGGCTCTCTGGGACTGAATCGACTGAATCGAGCAGAAGTTGCAAAGGGACCGAAGTAAGTTCTGCTCGATAGCCGAAAAGGCAGATCTGGAGTAGAAAGGGAGGAAGATCAAGGAACAGGTTAGGAAAGAGATACAAGTAATCGGGAGTAATCTAGAGCCAGATCACTAGGCAAACTCACAGAGCGTGGGCATACTGCTACGAGAGTAGCAACGTGACATAACCGGACTTCGCCTCCCGGATATATCGTACTGGATGTGGGCAGAGTCTTCACCCGACCTTCTGGGGAGGAAAAAATTAGACCGCGGCTTGAGGTCTCATAAGGTTCTTTCCGGGACACACTTCCGTTCGAGCCATTACCCATTGGAAAGCAAGAAATATTTGTCACAACTGGAGTGCTTTGTGTTCTTTCATGAGAGCCCTTGTGATTGGCTGTCCCTCCTTATATCCCAGCCAATCGTGGAAGCCGGAAGGTGAATGCCAGCCCCCACCAAAGGCCCTGTCTGCTCCCTGTCCACTGCTTGGCTGGGTCTGGGGATTCTCTCCTATACCCCACATGAACACATGGCCTACACCCCACATGAACACATGGTGGCTGATGTGAACCTGAACTCTTCAGAGCCCACTGAAAACATTGTGACACTTTCACTTGCCTGTGGGTTAGTCGCCTCTACTAAAAAACGCTTCCTACACCTCTGATTGTCCCTCCTTCACTCCATCTCACCAGCACTCCCACTCTCATTACCTCTAGCTTTGCCCAGTTGCTGCATTGTGTGTTCATTCCGTCCTGTTAATTTCAAGCTTAGTCGTGCCCGGTGGCAGCATTGTGTTTTCTTTCTGTCCTACTAATTTGAACTTAGCTGTGCCCAGTGGCTGCAATGTGTTTTCATTCTGTCCTGCTAATTTGAATTTAGCTGTGCCCAGTGGCTGCATTGTGTTTTCATTCTGTCCTGCTAATTTTGAACTTAGCTGTGCCCAGAGGCTGCATTGTGTTTTCACTCTGTCCTGCTGTTCCTGTCTTGTTCCATCTCTTCTGCTTGCCCCCCCTCTGTCTCGTCTTCCACCTCCTCCACATCACCTATGGTGCTCTCCGTTTCTCCTATCTTCTCCAAATGTTTATCGGCTATCCTACCCTTCTCACTAAGTCAGGTAGGAAGAAGTTCAAAAAGGATATCCTCATCTTCAACCCAGGCCTCCCTATCGCTGCCTTTCCTCTCATCTCCCCTGACAAGGTTTCTAGACAAATCTGATCTATGAAAACCACATCAAAACAGGTTCTTCCATGTTCTTCTGAAACCATCAAGGACCACATTGACACCCTCGCTCCAGCGTTGGATGACTTCTGCAACCATTCTTTTTCACCTCAGGAACCTTCCGCTCTCCCCTGAATCACTCTCTTGTGCACCCTCTCCTCAAGAAACCCTCAGCTGACCCATCCCTTCTGGCTAATTATCACCCAATCTCCATCTATCCTTTCCTGGGCAAACTCCTGGAAAAGCTGACCATCTCCCAGCTTAATCCTCACACTGAATCTGTTAGTTGTCTCCATGACCATCAGTCTGGTTTCAGAACAGCAAGAAGCACGGAAACTGCTCTCCTGAACATCCATGAAGACCTACTCTGCTCTCTAACCTTGATTCTAATCTCCCTTCTGTTCTCATTCTACTTGATCTTTCTTCTGCCTTTGATACGGTCAACCATGCCATCCTGCTCAACCGGCTCAGTGATAACATGGGTATCATTGATCAGGCTCTGGCCTGGATGACTTCTTTCCTCTTGGACTGACCCTCCCAGGTCCAACTTTGGTCCTTCCTCTCCTCTATCTCTTTCACCACCTGTGGTGTTCCCCAGGGGTCTAACCTTTCTTCCTGATTTTTCAACCAATACCTGGCAACTCTCGCCCATCGCATTGCTGCACTCTGCTCCAACTTCCAGTGCTATGCGGTGGACCCCCAGCTCACTTTCAGGCTCCCCTCTGCTGCCTCTTCTCCTTCACTCATCCTGGGTTGTCTGTCTGCAATACAGGAGTGGTGCGCAGCCAGTGATCTATGCCTAAATGCCAGAAAGATGGAGATCCTCCTCATCGTCACACCTTCACCCATCATTCCCTCCACTCTGTGGCTGGCCTTCCACCGCCCTCTTCCTGATCCCACCTGTGAGACTAAGAGCCTTGAGGTTATCTTCGACTCTACACTCTCCTTCTCTCCTCACATTTCTGACGTCTCTCAGGGGTATTCTTCCTTTCCTCTCCTTCCCCCAGAAACTCACTCTCTCTAGAGCTCTGGTTCTCTCTATGCTTGACTACTGTAACAGCCTTTTTTTAAATCTGCCTGCCTCTACTCTCCATCCTCTGCAACACATCCAGAACAGGACTGCAAAACTTGTCCTTGGCCTCAAGCCCAGGGATTGTATCTCTCCAGCACTGAAATCTCTCCATTGGCTCCCAGTGGCTGCAAGGATCAATTTCAAGACCGTTAGCATTGTCCACAAGGCCTTCTGGGGCCGGGGACCAAAATATCTTCAGCCTTCTCCTCAGAAGTATGTTCCTACTCAAGCTCTTCGCTCCTCCACCTGCAACTTCTTGAGGGTCCATCGCTTTTCCAAGCAATGAGTTGGGGGCAGATCTCTCTGTTCGGCTGGCACCTCTCTCTGGACCAGCCTCCCTGCCTCTCTGAAACTTGAGCAGAACCATCTCCAGTTCCAGGAGCAGCTCAAGACCTTCCTCTTTGCTTCTGTCTTCTCTCTTCCTCTTCCCAGCCGATTTCATATCTGATACTGCACTGGTTACCTGGCAACCCTCTGAACAACGGGCCCAGGTCTCTGCCCTCCCAGTTGCACACCTTTACTGTCTCCCAGCAACCCTGCACTTGGGGCTGTATCTGCAACCCTACAGACCCCTCTACATGCACTTATCTAACACTTGTTGTCTGCACTTAACCCCTGCACTGCCACCTGCTGGCCACACTTCTTATTTTTCGATGTTTGATACTATGTCTTGCACTTGCTCCTCCTCCCCTTCCCCTGGCACTTTTCCCCTTCCCTCTCCCCTACACTTGCGTGATCTCAATGTCACTTGGTCTAGTAAGATCGTTGTCTCGTCTCCCCTTGTTCCCCTCCCTTGCCTCGTCGTGCCTTGAAACACTTGTGTATAAGCACGCTATAAATGTCATATCATATCATATCAAATTTGGTTCGCCGGGAAGACATTTGTGGGTGGGACAATAAGCAGAGACATGGAGGGAAGAGGTGGAGAGAGGGGATGTGGAGATGAGAGGGATAGGTATGTGATTCAAGGTCAGTAGGGAGTAAAACAAATGTAAGGAGAGAGAGAGAGAAATAACAATATGGGAATAGAGAAATACATTGTGACATTGCAATTTTCTTGTTATACGAACATTATGAAATCAGAGACAATCAATGCTGATGAATGTATGGTCTTGCTTGTGATGGACTATGTGTGGGTCAGATGCATGCAATGTGTTCTATGGCAATTCATTGGATTATGTCATTTCTTTACATGGCGCAGCCCCCTTTCCTGTGAGGCTATGGAGGCGAGCCTGCTATGCAACATTCCGCCTAGGGGTGGAGGAAAGCAGGACCTCACAGTGTGTGACTCCCCTCATGGGGATAAAGACTCCCGTTCTGGGATGGAACTCCCTAACCCTCTTGCCCTTGAGACCATGAAACCCTTAAAGTCTGCTGGGACTAGTTTGGGTTTGGCCAGAGGATGGACACTGTGAGTTGTACAACCACCCTGATGATGAGCACCCCAGTTATTCCTTAGTTAGGTAAGTAAATCCCTTTAGGGATAGGGAAAGATATGCCATTTTTATTGTTATTTAATTAAAGATCACAGTGGAAATACCACCTCTTTGTCTGACTCCTTACTCCAGCACGCTACAGTGCATGAATGGGAACATTGGATGCAGAGGGTTTGTCAATAGGAAGCAGATGACCAGGAGAAAAGCAGTGTCCAAAACAAGTGATGAGCACTTGTCTCTATGCTCTAATAGACCTGTTACACTTTCATATCTTAGCTGTATCTGTGTGGCTCCTTCCTACCAAATTGGAAATGAGGACAGAGATGACGAACAGCTGCAGATGTAAAGCTGACCCTAGAAGAAGATGACCTGGGAGGTCTTGATAGAAAGCAGGGCCTCGTTAAAAGTAGGGGAGCAGAGTTAAGGGAGGCATTCCAGGTGTGGAAGGGCCTCACTAACGTACCTACATGCCCGTTAGAAATAAGTTACCATTGTAGTTGGTAGACACTAATATTGTAGTACTACATTGCCACTTTTCTACATTAGGGAAGAGTCAGAAGTCTTCAAATGCATCCCAGGTATTGGTTTCCTGTCTGGCTTTGGTTACCATTGGCTATGACTGGGACTTCCCAGGCCTACAGGATCACAAAACAGACAGCCACCCTGATAGTGTCAGAATACCAGCAAGCCCTCTCTGAGGGCTGATTCTGGAAGGCTAACTGGCTCAGGAACTCTGGTGGCAACAGCGGGTCTGTTAAAGGGTACGTAAAAGAGGCTAACCCCTGTCAATACCTAGATATTGCTCCTCTGAAATAGGGTGATGGTCGATGGGGGGTCAGGAGAGGCGAAGGAGAGTAAGAGGTTTGACAGAGGGACACAGTAAAAGAGAGTGGGTATGTGGGAGGGACATGGTGGATTGTGTGCCCTGGAGAGAGGTACAAGGTCAGAGATTCATGAGTGACAGGGGTGGGGGGATCCAGGGGAAAACATACGGTTGTGCGAGGGAAGGGGTAGTTGCTGATGAATGGGAGAACGAAGGATGATGGCAGGTGGGTGATTTTGGGGCCCGTGATTATGGTTGGATGGCAGTAGAGCAGCATCACAGGGTCAGGTAAGGGCGATTTTAGATGGGTGGTGGAAAGTGGGCACGTACAGAAGGAGAGAAAGGAGATGGAGACATAGACAGGCAATGCAAGTAATCTATGTCATCACTACACCGCCCGTAACTGCGCAGATGAAATGTCGACGCCAGTTACGGCACAGAGCAGTTATCAAATAGATCACTTTGCCCGCATCCTCCTGGCCCGCATTGCCCTTCCCAATCCCCCCCCACCACCACCCCACTTATCTTTACAGTGGCACACTTCTGTGTGCTGCCTACACTCTGCTATCTCTGTGATGTCACTTCCTCCCACTAACGTGGGTCAGAGCTGATGCCGCAGGGTGCTTTTCTTTTTTTTTGTTTACTTTCTTGTGCCCTGCTTACCACAATGGTAAGCGGGAGACACCGCTGCAACCCCGACTCCCGTTACTGCACCCAAGGAGCACAGGAGACACAACCGAAACCCCCGCTCTGCTTGGGCGCAGTAATGGGAGCCAGTATTTTGTGCACCCCCAAAGTTTCTGTGACTTTGAGGGCACACAAACGAGGGCGACATTTTGGAACTTTTCCCAATGCAAGTGATGGGGATATTGTTGATTCGGGGTAAAATAGGAAGGAGCGATGACAATCACATATGTAGATAGCGAAGTGACAGGGATAAAGTGAGAGGAGACGCCAGTAAGGGACAGCTGCAGGGGTGTTGTTAGGTCTGAAAAGATCCGGGGCTACACTAATGTCGTGATTGTCGGGACTCGGGGCTAGCTAGCCTTTTGGTTGTAGACCCTGAGATTCTATTTGGGGCTACAACCAAAAGACCCGGGGATATACCCCCTTAGGCCCCCCGCTAGCAACGCCTCTGAGCTGTGGTACTGACTAGTGCCAGCGATGGCATGAAACAGATGCAGACTAAAGGGTGCAGGGCAGAGCGAGCAAGCTTTGGAGAAATGTGAAAGTGAACGGTGAGGAATTAGGGTGGTGGGACATTCTTTTATCAGCAGTTGAGGCTACAGTGGAAAAAGGCACAGAGTAGATGTTTCTGAGACCAATCATGTGCATTCTCTTGCACCCAAGTGGAGTCAAAATACCCAGGCGCAGCCAGCACGCATGTGTTGTGTGTACCTCCTCTGCTGGTCTCCCCACTCATCATTGGTGCAGTTTCATCTAGGCAAACCATCTGACTTTGCCCCTCTTGTATTTAGCTTGCTTGACCTTAAAACTATGTATGTACTTTAGTGAGCACTGTCATCTTAATTGAAGATCTGCAAGCGTAACTCCATCGGAGATTGAAAATGCACCGACTTAAACATGCACTTTTAGTGTAAAGGGCACATCAAGGCAAAAATTGAGGGGCCCATTTATGCCCTAGCCTCTTATTTTGTAGCTGACATTTTCATAGTTTTGTGATTTCTTGCCAAAGTTACAAAAGCTCTGATGTTACACAAACACAATACCTCAAAGACAACCTTTATTTGTCATAAAATGTAGGGGTGCATCTTTACAGCAAAATACAAAGCTATTTTTTTCATATATGTTACAATGTTTTTATTATTGTACTTTTTGTAAGTTATACATGTTTTCAAAATGTGTCTCCTGTTAGTATGGTTCTGTTTTACGAACGTTTGTTTTTATGCTCTGTGTCAAGCACCTGAGCTAAATGAAAGCCACCTGTGTGAGGGAATCGAACTCATGGTCATTCATGCATTAACTATTACACCTGTTGGTAGGAGGATTGCCTCCTTGTCTTCCTTGAGAACTCTTTATAGTTCCATAGGTCAGGGCCTCTTGGTTTCGTATGGATTGTGGGGATAGTCTTTAACGTGTTGCTGGACCTGAGCACACACTGTAACTGCGACTGGTGGCAAGATGACAGTTTCTGCAGAAACCCCTTGCAACATGTTGCCTGAGGATGTGGTTAGAGAGGTTTGTCCGAATTATATCTGGTTGTGATCTCAGTACTCTTTCCGGCTGATGTAAGGGATCTGGTTAGTGGAGCCTCAAGATAACGTAGATTTTCTAAGATTGGTTTCTTAGTGTAATGGCCCTCTTCTTCCTTCTTGAATGTGGGGGTATTATTTTGGCCTACTATATTGATTGTGGTACTCTGTGAGATTGGAGCAGGCCTTTTAAAGGTTACACTCACCGGAGTGCCTGATCTTCCCGTTGCTGGTAGTCGCGAGGCTCCCTTTCCTGAGTGTGTGGTGCAAGGCTGCTGGTCACTGAAGAAAGTGTGTTTCTGGGGCGTGAGCAGCATCTGTGCTGCCTGCTTGTTTTGCAATCATGCATTGAGCTCTGCTTTGGCACCAGCAGCCATAACCAATGAGGGGCAAAGGGGAGGGAAAATACTAGAAGCCTTCTGGGTCCCCTCTACCGTAGTAGAGTGCAAACAGTTTACTAATGTATTTTGGTAACATACAAGATCACAGTTTAACCTTAATGTCCAGAATGACTTTCATGGCATTTATGCCTGCAATACCTCCTCATGCCTTCATTCTTCATACTGCCATGTTTGCCACTTTGGCCTGCATGTGCCTTTTCATCCCTTACCAATGCCTCTATGTCTCTTAATGCCTCATATACCTTAATCTATGTAATGTTCTTGATGAGCGTATTGCCTTTATAGGTCCTTACCAGCCTTCATGACTTACTTCTTAGCCTTCCTAAGGTCGTTATGCCTCTTCTTGTATCTTATAATGGTCCCTTTGCCTGCAGATTTATTGTTATTACTTCCATGTATTTGAATGCATGCATGCCTTGTTATGCCTTGCATGCCACTAATACATTGCATGGTTTTATGTCTACCATAGGTCTTATGCATTCCATGTTTGTTCATACTTTTCATGCCTTTCTATGCTTCCAATGTCTTTGAATGTCTCCTTGTCTTTAAGGTCCATTATGCCCTCCATACAGTGGTGGCTGGTGAACTTATTAAATAGGGCAGTCTAACATTTGCCATGAATGTTTGAAAGAGACCTAAAGTAGCAAGGGGGCTCCAACAAACCAAACTAATAAAATAATAAAGAATACATTCTCAATATAATGGGTTGAATGGTGAATTTATTGCACACTTTCGGTGAAAAATGCTGTAAACGGCCACACAGGTTACAATCAGTTGTGTAGACCAACACATTAACAGATCTAACAGATGCCACGTCACCAACCACGCATAGCAGCATTTACCAAAGCATTTTCAAGATGCATTGCCCACAATGTATGCCAGTGTTCTGTCAGTGTAAAAAAAACAGTTCCATACTATCTGTGCTCACACATGTCCATGCTGAGTGCACTAATATCGGCAAGTTTCCCCATCTAGGAACATACTCCTGTTTGGGTTGCCCATAACAATTATAGTAATACTATAAAAGAATGTCCATGTTTTGCTGTGCCAATATATGCCGGTATCCCCAAATAAGAACATGCTTCTGTTGATGCTGTGCATGATGACAGTAAAAATGTGATGCTACATTAAGAACACATGTACATTCTGTCCAGTATGGCAATGTAAGAACATTAATCATGTTGGCTTTGTCCATAATGAAAATAGAAATGGCATACCACTCTAAGAAAACATGCCCATCCTTGCTCTACCAATGTAGGTCAGTAGGTCCATGTAAAAACATTCAGCATGTTAGTTTTGCCAATGATGCCAGTAGAAAATGCTATGCCATGCAAAGAAAGCATGCTCATATTAACTGCACAAATGTAGGTCAGTGAGCCCAAGTAAGAACACTCATCATGTTGCATTTCACCATAATTCCAGTAAACAATGCCATGCCATGCTACGAAAACATGCCCATATTGGCTCCACAAATGTCATCTAGAATTCCCAAGTAAGAACACACATTACGTTGTGTTTGAACATAATGCCAGTTAAAAATATCATACCACTCTAAGAAAACAGGTTCCTACTGGCTAAACCTATCCTTAGTAGGGCAGAATTCCCACTTTAAAACACTCATCATGTTGACTTTGCACATAATGGAGGAAATAATATTGTGTCACTTTAACAAAACCTGCCCATGACTTTGCTAATAATTCCAGTGTTTACCTACAACACCGTCTCTCGCCCCCTCCCCCGGAACCCCGCTCCCAGCACTGGCTCCTCCGAAGGATCTCTGCACAGCACCATGGCAAATCCACCCCCACATTCTCATCTTTCACAAACATTAATTCTTACTTGCATTCACTGCCCCCTCTCACCACATTCACATGCATTCATTAACACACATTAATTCATACACCTTAATTCCCACTTGTGCTCACCCTCCACATTCCAGACCATATACACACTCCACTCTCAGGCAAGGCACACGTCACATGGGCATGCATGCGCACCCATGCACACACTTTTTTCGAATGACTTGCTTACTTCATGTTCGCACTGCAGCTTTGGGCTCCCTCATAACTCTGCAGCTCCCCAGATGGTCCACTTTGTACACTTAAATCAACAACCAAGAGGCAGGGGAGCTGTTCATCAAACACATCTCCATGTGTCCTGGCTCCTGAGGTAAATGCAGATCAGCAGGAGAGGAGCTCACTGCCCCAGATGCACCTAAACTGTGGTGAGGCACAGGAACACCCACTTAGCATTTATCAGCATGCAGTACCCAGCCTGTGTGGCTGATGGGCCATATAGGGCTGCAGAAGCAAAACACCCCCCTCCTTAAATGGCTTATTGGGCATGCACTGCCAGGGACTTAACGTATAGGGAAACATTGCTTCCCTAACAACACTGCCAGCCCTGGAAGCAATCAGGTATTCACTGGGCCAGCTTTGGTTCCCTAGCTCCATGATTTTGTATCCCATCGAGGAATATTTATGCCTTCCATATCTTTCTATGACTTGTATGCTTTCCATGCCATTTTATGCCTTATCTTCTTTTTAAGCCCTTCCATACTTTATAGGGGCCTCCTTGCAATTTAAGGCCCACATTGCCTTTGGAGGCCCTCTGCGCTTTAATGTCTTGTGCGTCTTCAATGCCTTCAATGTTGTTAACCTGCACTTTGTCTGGTCTTTCTATGCCTGCCATTGATGATATTGGGAGTCATCACAAGTTGGGCGGTATCCTGGTGGTAAATCCCCCGGGATACCGGCCAGCACAAATAGCATTACTGCCACTCAGACTAGCGCTATTAGTGCCAGACCCTGAGTTGCCGCAAAGCTGTATATCCCCATTTTATTCAAAGTCCATAGGACTCTATGGGGCATTTACTGCTTCACAAATTGCGCCACAGTAAATGCACGGAAAATGGGGAGAAAGTCGACAGATTTACTTTCAGCACAAAGCTGGAGGTGAATCTTCCAACTTTCTGCCCAAACTTGGGATTGGGGTAGCGGTAATACAGCAGTAATAGCGCTAACGCCGCATTTTTACCACTCCGCCCATCCCGTGATGAGGACCATTTGGGCCTCATTACGAGCATGGCGGTAGCCGTGCCTGTATGCCAGGCACGGCTACAGCCATGCTTGCTAACGGCACCGCCACCCGCGATTGGGCAATAACCGGCCCATTACGAGTTGAATGGGCCGGTAATTGCCCATTCGCGGGTGGCAGTATTGCCGGGCTCCCGATCCCGATTGTGCCCATAGGGCAGAATTGGGGTGGGGAGCATGGATGCGCCAGCACCGTTGACCTGGCGGGCCGTCAGGCACCCGCAAGCATAACTCGTAATTCAGCGGTACGGTATGAACAGTGCCGGTGCCTTACCGGCACCGTTCATACCATCACCGCCAACATCATAATGAGGCCCGTTGTGTCTTTAATGCAGTCTATGCTTTGAATGCCTTCTGTGCCCTTCAACTGCCCACTTAATTTATTCAAATGCCAATTGTGGCTTTTAATGCACCTTTATGAATTCTGAGTCCTTCCGTGCCTTTGAATGCACATTTATGCACTTATATGCCTTCCAAGCCTAAATGTATCTTTATATATTTTATATACCTTTCCATACTGTTGTATACCTTGTGACAAGCCTCTCTGAGCCAGGTTTAGGAGGCCTAGGGATAACTCCAGAGCCAGCCCTAATCCTGATGATGATTGCAGTTTAGGGGGCACCAATACGCATTCCACCCCTTTTGCTCGCCTGTTTTTAAGCAGTCAGCCTTTGTTTCATGCCATGACTCGACAAGATGCTTGCCAGTCGTTCTCTAACTTTTCCAGAGACCAAACATCAGAAGGAGAAAACAACAGAAGATATCAAACGGAGGCCCAAAGTAGAGCACCCCACTCCAGCAACAGGGAGCCCGAAACTCGAGCACCAACCAGCAGCGTCTCATCCTCCAGCGGTACATTTCCGACAGAGAAAAGACAGTGGAGGAAGAGCAATTCAGTCACAACACCTAAGCAGAGTGACGGTAGCGTGCAGATCCAGCCACCAAGGTCTGTCCTAGACCACCAGGGACTTGCTTGTGGGGCTAAAACAAAGTCATGCCACCAAGAGGCTTACCTTGTGGGAACCCAGAGTGGGCCCAATAACAAAACCAAGGATACTGCATCTCCCGAAAACACCATAGCTGTTGCAAGGTGGGACTGTGCAACAGAAGTGGACAGGGTTTAGACTGTGCTTTCTAACTTTGCCTGAAATCTCCCCTTCCTGGGTGGGGAGGGAAAGATCAGATTGGCTAGGGAGAGAAAGACAATCCACAGAGAGAGGAAGATAAAAGGAAATCATGGGAGGCAGGAAGTGTGAGTTATTTGGGTGAGGTCATAGGAGGTGTAGGTGGACGACCAAATGACGAGCAAGAGGGAGGAAAGAGTATCAGATTGTGGAGGTGATTTCTGGAAAAGGTGAGGTATTGTCTAGTGAGTGAAAGTGTGAGTGTCTGTGTTTGTCCGTTTCCAAGTGTCATTTCATAACATTGCAAGGGGAATTCCCTGTTTTTCCCTCTTATTTGGGGAGGGAAGGTCGCATTTTGGTTCCGTTTCCTGCCTCTTATTCCTGATTACCTGGTGCTTCTTCATATCCACTCAGAATTGATTATTTGTGGGTTGAGGGAACATTGCAGGGGGAAATCCTAATATGGGTGCTATCTTTCCTAAATCGAAAAGTGCTCCTATTCCCAGGTGTTTTGTATATGTTCCACTAGAAGGTTAAACCAAGTGCATTGCTTACATTCTCATTGTAATTATCACCCCATTGGTGATTGCTGCCCCATATTAAAAATTGTATGATTTCTTTTGATTTTTTAAATAAATAAATATCGTATTTCACCAACCAGCCTGGTTCATGGTCCATTGTGACCCGGGGTATTTGAAAAGAGGGTGTGATACGACTTGTGTACCATCTCAAATTGAATCTGCATAAAATAAGGAGAAAAGCATCTTAGTTGTGCGCTACATACTAGACCGAGACCAAGGTGTGTGTCGCCTGATTGAAATCCTTAACAACTGTGAAGTGTATGGTATGGAGGGCAAGGAGGGTGCTTAGGTAGTTTTAGTGTACGGAGAGTAGTAGATGTTTGGGGGAGGATAAGTAGTTGGGGGACAGAGTGATAGTTGGAGGCTGGAGTAGTGGTTGGAGGGAGGAGTAGTAGTTGGAAGGAGGAGTAGTAGTTGAAGGGAGGAGTGGTTATTGGAGGGAAGAGTAGTGATTGGAGGCTGGAGTAGTAGTTGGTGGGCAGGAGTAGTAGTGGAATAGTGGAGATTAGTAACTGCAGAGAGTAGGTAACAACATCAAAGGGTGGAGGTGAGACCCGGAAGGGGTGGGAGACATCAGAAGGACAGGATGTTGAGGGAGGAGGGAGAAGAAGCGAGTGGAGGGGAAGGAGGAATAGAAGGAGATAGGACAAGAGTGGCCGAGGCTAGAATGAGTGTGAGAGAAGAAGACCCGATCAAACAGATTGTCTGCAAGGCACAAATCCCATACCAGTGTAGATCACTAACAACTGGTTAGAGTAGGGAGAGTAAGGAAGTCCGTGAGGGAGTTTAATAAGATAATATCATGGGCCTTTAGGTCAACATTCCAGTCTGTTTAGTAATTAGCATGCTGTCTGTGCTAGGGAGGTGGGGCATCGAGACGAGGGAGATGTCCATAGGTCTCATTGATATTTCACCAAAAACGTTGAACAGATTTGGAGTGATTCTTGTGCCATCTGTGACAATGTGCAGAGATTGTCAATGCATCCCTTACCCTCCCTCAGGCACTCCACTCCTTCTAAAGCACCTTTAAGCCCTTGTAGGACTTCCATCATGATAATAAGGTGCACGCTGCTTTTAAAAACCTTCATTCCTTTGAACATTTTCCTTTCCTTCAATATCGTCCATATCCCCCTTTAGTCCTAATTACTTTCAGAGTGCTCAATTCACCTTTATGCCAACCTATGAATTCTAGGTCTTGGAAATGCAGCTTTCAAGCTGTTTATGACTTTCAATGTACATTAATGCATGTGCATTCCTTCCTTGCTTTTAGTGCATGTGCATGACTTTTCTTGCCTTATAATGAACTTTGCATATCTATGTATGCATGCTTTGCCTTTTAATCCACCTTGTATTGTAATCCGTCTTCATGCTTCCCATTTCTTTGATGCGCCTTTCATGCTTTTAACAGATGTTTTATGCCTTTATGGCCTAAGGCACATTACATCCCTTGCAAAGCCTTCTGATGCTATGCACCTGCCTGTGTGCCTCTGTAGATGGATCTGAACTCAGTGGGCTCATACATACACTACACGTATGTGTGGTTCACCACTGATCAAAGGTTTGAATTCTGTCATGTCAACCCAGCTCCTTATCTTTCAGAGATCGATCAAATAAGCACTGTTGAGTTGTGTAACAACAACCATCTGTTATCAGCACACAGATGCCCAAGGCCAATGTGCAGCATTCAAATGCATCTGCTATGTGTGGGATGTGCCTTCCATGGCTTGAATGCCACATTCTCCCTGCCTTACCTTTCCATGCATCCTACTCCTTTTTATTAGACATGTTCAGACGTTTCTAACTTCCACACATTTACCTTGCATTCCTTCTATCACTACATATCCTTCATATGCCTTCCACACCATCAATACGTACCTCTGTACCTTTGGTGCATGTTTAAGTCTTTTAATGTCACAGGCCCTACCAAGTCACGCACCGTATGCTCGATTTGGTCATGCCTCCCCCAGCACAGGAATGTGGTTTAAACCCATGACCTATGGTGGTGCCTGAGGGGGAGGGAGTAAGGAGAAATTGACCCAAACACCCGTTTAGTCCAGCCTTTAACTATAGTCTCCTCAGATGATTTCCCAACAGCCTTACTTTCTCGATGAGTGTTGCCCCCTTTTTGAGCCCCCACTGTTGCCATGTTAAGCGAAACATGGTTATTTGGACGCCCAGCACAGTCTATATCCTGATCATCACTAGCTACTGTCAAAACACTATGATTTAAAACCTTGGCTGAACCGCCCCCTTCCAGACCAGTTGTAGGGTGGACACATGATGGCCTGCGCTCCAAATTAGAACCTTGCAGCTACTTCTAGAGCGGGAGAGAGAGAGGCAATCCTATCATCAGCCCCATTCTTTAATACAACAACAACTGCTGTAATTACCGAGAGCTCGTTAGGGCACAGTCCCCAACTTTGCAGACATTTAATGCGATGAATTCAACTGAACGTGTTTTGCGAACGAGTGATCACCTCGCCTATCTCAGGCTCTATTCATTGACTGAAGGATTCCCAAAAATCCCTGTGAAGGACACATCACTTGCTTTTTGCATAGATCAACTGAATGAAGACTCCTTTGTAGGAACCCATGAATTGCTTGCATTATTTTAGTCCCTTCCCTCGTCCAGCTGTAGTTGAGGCACACGAATCACAGGACTTACATATCTCTTCTGATACCACTGTATTGCCCCTAATACTGTCCCAGCAACCTTCTGTGAAATGTAACATGGCCCTCCCATGCCCAAACAAGACAAATTGCCCAACGGGGAACGATCAAAAACAGCTACATCCAAAGCCAGGACCAGCCGGTGATGGGCATCAGTCTTTGCAGTTTACAAAAGGTTCCATCCCCCGTGTTGGTGAGCTACACTGTGCATAATCCGCAGACGGCATGGTGCAAACAACCAACTTTGACAATTGAATACAAGATTCGGAAAGACTCCGTTCCTAGCTAAAAAGAAGTCCCAAACGGTGCCAATATCTCTAAAGTCTTTAAAGGCTCTACGGACTGAGAAGATTACTGTAGCTGCAGCGCTCTGAGCCGCTCCAGCACCAAGATCTCACACAACGCTGCATTACTAGGTAATGAACTCTGCCATCAGCAATAGCTTTAGTAACTTTAGCGTCACCAGAAGGTGGTGCATGATTTTTCAACACATAAAGTAACGCACATATTTTGCTATGGACAGAAGGGGCCCCTCCCTGCTGAGGTGGGGCCTTCAGCCTCTTCTTCTTCTACTTCCTCTTCTGCAAGGGAGGTGAAGGAAACCACATCGGCGTCATACCCTTTACTATCAATGTGTCTTATCAGACATCACCCGGCTTCTTTCACACATCGCTGTGATGCTAAAAACAGTGACCTGACACTGACTGCACCCCCATAAAATGATAGTAGGGAAAGACAATTCAAACAATTCAAACAAGCAAACAGCTGTAAAAGTGATTATACATAAGATAACAAAACATTGGGTGGAGATAAGGCAGTAAACAGTGTGCATGTAATGGGTCAATTCACTGAGATGAACAATTCCCACCAATAATGGTTACATGTGATTTGACCGAATGAAAAAATAACAAAAACCTTTTTTAACTAAACATTTTTACTGAAATAAATACTGAATTCTTTTTTGGTGGGGTCCCTCCCAATCCCCCCATTTCCCTTTGTTTATGATCCCTCCCCACCCGTTTTAACCTGTTACCCCACCCCCATATATATATTTCTTAAAGTTTGGTGTTTTTTTCAGTAAAAATGTTTCGGTAAAAATGTTGTTTGTTATTTTAGATTTGGTCAAATCACTGCATACCACCAATAACAAGCTGTGGCAGGGTATACAAGGAAGAGCCACTCAACTCTCTTAGCCTCAATGTCAGGTCAGGAGAAATATCGGTTGCAGTCAGCCAGACACCCACTGTCTGCCTGCTATTTCTTTTTTCAACCTATTATATTCAGTTTATAACAATACAAATACATATTTTATAGCTAGCAAACTTTCAAATACTGTCTTAAACAAATATTTATAAACACTGAACGTTTTCAAGTAAATCCCCCTTCATTTGAAATGACCGCTGCAAAAAAAAAAAGAAAGCGGAATAAATAAATAAATAAAATCATTATACACAATTAATAATTTCAGTAAATCAATGAAAAAAATGTATCTTTCCGTCCTGACTCCTCCAGTTCTTCTTTCCTCTAGTTCTAATTCATTTCAAATCGCATTTCAGAAATCCACTCCAAATTTGATCAAAAATATATATTTCTTTTTCGTTTTCAAGTTCATAACTACTCTTTCAACATTGCAAATTGAATACATTTCCTCTACCCAAGTATCTCTAGATGGAATGGTTGCCATTTTCCAGTTTCGTAGAATTATCCTTTTTCCCACCATCACAGCTTTCAAGATCCAAGTTACTTGATGATACGACAGATCCTCCAAGTCAGTATCCTCACACAAAATTAGAGATCCAAAATCATATTCTCTGTCTTCACCCATAACTATCCATCACCTCTGCAATCCCGTGCCAAATTTCTTTTACTTTATAGAAATCCCATAGCATATGCTCAAGTGTACCTCTTGAATGCCCACGTCCCCAGCAAGTATCTGTCAGACTTGGGCCTCATTACGACCCAGGCGGTAAGTTACCGCCTGGGCCGTGACTTTACCACCATGGCGTAAACTATGTTTACGCCATGGTGGTTGGCGGACTTACCGCCCCATTCCGACCTTGGCGGGGCGGTAAGTCCCCAATCCCCATTTACCCTTCCCCATTCCCATTTTTGCCCCATAGGGCATAATGGGAGTGGGGAAGGCGTTAATTACGCCACCGTAAATTACGGTGGCGTAATTAACTCCATGGTCCCTTAGCGCCATGGATTTTAACACCTGCTAAAAGCAGGTGTTAAATCCGCCATGGCGCTAAGGGACCTCGTACTCAGGCGGTAAGGGTCGGCGCTGTTTACGCTGCCGTAAACCCCTTACCGCATGGGTCGTAATGAGGCCCCTTGTCTGTATATGCGTTCCGGTGTCCAATAGATTCTATTTAGCAGCTTCACCTGTCGAGCCCTCTCGCCAATGTTCAAGTACATCCAGGGGTCATTTCTGCATAATCCCTTCCAATGAGTTGTCATCATTTCTCCCTGAAGGCACTGCGACCAGGAATCTAAGAGTTTTGTATTCCCACTTGTTTTTCTACTCAGCTGTTTGTACATCCCTGATGCCATATGATCTTGGACCCCTATGCATTTAACAGAAACCATCAGATCAGAATCCTGTAGAACCGACAATGGCACAGCTCCCCTTAGCAACCACTATTTATTTCAAAGGTCAGCTTGTTCGTTAGTGAGTTGGTTAGGCACAGAGTGTTAAAGATGTTTGGTATGGTTGATACAGTTAATATAGCCCTTTAAAAGGTGCTGCTTCTTTCCTGATAATCACTGCACCCCGCCACTTACGATCTCTGCACAGATCCTCTACCAATGTATGATATGATATTATATGATTGGTTATTTATAACACGCTTAATACCCAAAGGTTTCAAAGCGCGGACCGGGGGATCAAACCTGTGTCGCCTTGCTTCCAAGGCAAGCACGTTGCAGCTGAGCTATCCTCCTGAATATATCTGGGCGTGCCACGGGGCAAGCCGCTGCCAACGATTCAGCTGTGGCTCACATGCTCCATTGGGCTAAACAGACCTCTCCCCCTGTCGTTCCTCCGCGCAATACCATCTAATGAGAACCAGCCTGCATCCGCTAGTGTCTGGCAGCATCCTGTTCACCCCACCTCCTCCTCCAAAGATAAAAAGGGCCAACTCTGAGCATGAAAGACACAAATCAGATGATATTTCTATTGCCGTTTCACCAAATCAGGAGTCCAATTCAAGCATTACTACAGAGTTGCTATTTTTGACTCTGTAATCTATACCTATAACTATATGTGTTTATATAATAATCCGAAAATAACACATATCTCTACTTTTCGGACACGTTAAACTGGCTGTTTCTGGTCAGGGATTTTAGGACTATGATTACAAGAATGCATGGAATAACACCTGCATCCCTTTTTTCTACCCATTGCAAAGTCACCTGCACTTAAATGGAGGATGTCGAGGGAGAATTCTGATGCCTAAAGATAGACATTGGGGGTCAGTATGACTCTGGAGGTAGCTGTGCCGGTAAATACCGGCACGGCTGCCGCCTGAGTCATGACATTTTTGGCGCCCGAGAATGGGCATTTAGCGGGGCATTACAGCCCCGGCGGACCCAGTAATTGACCATTCTCGGGACCTGGAAAATATTACTCTGCATTCCCATTTGAGTCCCATTGGACTCAATGTGAATGGGGAGGTCGGATGCACCGGCACCATTTGTGAATGGTACCAGTGCATCTGACACGGTCTGCGAGCAGGTGCCATTCCGCCCGACAGGTCAGACCTGGCAGGCTGAAAGGCACCCACTCACAGACCTCGTAGTTTGCCGGACCGGAAACAACAGTACTGGCAAGCTTACCGGAACCATTGTATCCGGACTGGCAAACTTGTTATGAGGCCCATTGAATGGAGAAAACAGCAGAAGGATAGGGCTAAAGGATAACATATCCTTAATGAAAGGGTGTTTTGGTGTAAAGGGAGTGTACACCCTGAAACACCTCCTGGATCTAGAAGATACAGTAAAGATATGTTTATGACAGAGTACCAACACAGCTTGCGGTAGGGTACACAGAGAAAAATAGTGCAGTACTAGACAGACACAGAGCTTATTCAAGGAAACAGGAATGACACAGGAGTATAGCCAAAAATGTAGTGGCAATGCCACCACGGTCATACATTATCTTCAAATTGTAGACTATAAATCCAGAACAGCTCATGAGAGATCAAAAAGTCAAAACTAGCGATGCCGGAAAAGTACAATAGAGACTGTGAACAGAGAAAGTCTGTGTTTGAAAATGATTATAGAAATGGCGAAGAGCATAGAAAGCTTACAACATACCCTGAACTCATGCAGGGTAAGGAGCACGATGGTGAGTACGGCTGTTGGCACCATGAAAAACAGTACAAGAGAAAAAGAATGGAAGAGAGCAAGTGTGGTGGGCATACCTCTGTGAAGTAAAGGTATGTTTTCAGTCTGGCAATGTGGCCCATTTTGTGAGCTCGGAAAGCTATCGAGCCAGCAGCAAAGCGGTGCACATTTTGCAAGAGTTTCAGTGTGGTACAAGAGGAGAAGGATAAAAGGATAAAACCAGGGGTGAGAACATGATGCTGATGCTGCACAGGACCTCGTCACTAGTTTGGCGGTAATGCACCTGTAATTACCACCAAACTCATTTGCCATGATCCTACCTCGGTTCAGCAGAATGAATGCCGGACTACAAGTACGTTAACATGGGACTCCAAGGATATCTGGAAGGAATTACTGCCATGGAAATTCTGCCCACGCTAATTCCTCAGTGTTTTGCTGGAAACGTGAAGGAGATACCTCCTGCAAAATACTCGAAGTATCTCGTCAGCTTTTTCCTGAAATGCATAATTTGATGGTGCAGAAAAGTGTTGGTAAAAGGACAGTAACCGAATTGCTGCCATTTTTAACCACAACGTCGACCTCCTAATGAGGTCCAAGGTGCAAAGCAAGTACCCAGAGCAACCCTATTGTGACTTTAGCATAGATGGACAGTTTGGGAAAATAATGTGTGATTCAGGTTCCAACTACACCATGTGACCCAGAGAAGTGGTTAGGAAAAGGTGGCCACTTGGGAAGCATTTCTAGGTCTGATATTTGGCTCTGCAGATATTTCACTATGCAAGCTACAAAACCATTATATTAAAAAAAGACAGTCACAAGGGGGCACGGATAGGGTGGTGTTCAAACACAGTTAGGGCAAACCCACCCAAATACTGAGATACAAGTGGCGCAAACTTGCATTTAAAGCTAGACGAGTTCAAGAAAATGGTATTGTTTGAGCAAGGGTGCATCCATTTTAGGACGGGTACCACATTACGCTTTACAAAATGAATCTGACTTGTGGTCAGAAGAACAATTGTGCGTGGAAAGACTCATGCTGGAAGACAGTTCTGTTTTAAGGAAAGGGGTAAAATGTTTTCCATTTCTTTATTGCATTCAGCTTATCATAAGCATTTCGATAAAATTACCTACTTTATATTTCATTCTCAGTACATGTCAATCTCAAACAACAAACATAAAAAACAATAAAAGCACAAAAAAATAAAAACAAGATGAAACAAGAAGAAGCTAAACATCAAGGAGACTCATCTCCACATCCATTCAACAGTCACCTCAGATAAAACATTTACTATACTACACATATAACTACACTTAATTTTAAAACACATTCTAAAAATCTAATTGTTGATAAAACTACGGGGGTATAAACAGGTTGAAGAGTTTCAAGCACTGGCTTCCCTTAAATACAAATGCCACAAAATAAGACATGGGATGAGGAAAGTACCCATTGCATACAGGGAAGAAATAAACACAAATAATAGAGGACCAATGTAACAAAGAGCTAACCGAACCCATATTCTGGGGAAAGGGTATCTCCACCACTAGTAACCAATACAGCAGGGGGAGGTTAAGATGAACCCATATTCTGGGGAAAGGGTATCTCCACCACTAGTAACCAATACAGCAGGGGGAGGTTAAGATGAACCCATATTCTGGGGAAAGGGTATCTCCACCACTAGCAACCAATACAGCAGGGGGAGGTTAAGATGAACCCATATTCTGGGGAAGGGGTATCTCCACCACTAGCAACCAATGCAGCAGGGGGAGGTTAAGATGAACCCATATTCTGGGGAAGGGGTATCTCCACCACTAGCAACCAATGCAGCAGGGGGAGGTTAAGATGAACCCATATTCTGGGGAAAGGGTATCTCCACCACTAGCAACCAAGGCAGCAGGGGGAGGTTAAGATGAACCCATATTCTGGGGAAAGGGTATCTCCACCACTAGCAACCAATGCAGCAGGGGGAGGTTAAGATGAACCCATATTCTGGGGAAAGGGTATCTCCACCACTAGTAACCAATACAATACAGCAGGGGGAGGTTAAGATTATCCATCGACTCCTGAAACCTGAATTACAGCATTCTGGGCCACTGCCGCCCCCTTCCTAACCTGCACAGGCTGGTGACCATATTGACAGCAGCAAAACTGTTCACTAAACTCGATTTAGCGAACTTGCCACGTGACACACACCCAGCCCCCATGACCTTAACTTCACTTTCTACTCCTGATGGTCTTTCCCACTTTAGGAGCAACGCATTTGGACTTGCAGGGGCAGCAGAAATGTTCCAAAGAGTTGCGTGCAATTCATTCAAGGGACAGAAAGGTACAAGAGCATTTCAGAATTATATTCTGGGACTTGGCACAGAAGGGCAGAAGGAGCTGTGCTCTAGGGAGATTTGAGGAGGTGGGACTCACTTTGAAGAAAGTGTCCATTCATGCAAAACCAAGTGGTGGATCTTGAGAAGGCAACAGGCCTGAGACCCATTTGATCCAAGCCATTAAGGAAGCTGCCAGGCCGAAAACTAACAAACAGATCAAGTTGTTTGTAGGGCTGATGGACAATTACTTAAAATGTGAATGACATAGTCAATGCAGGTTTATTAATAGGGTGAAGTGGTATTGTAGGGCGTAAAGTAAAAAGCGGTAGTACCATGGTTAACAGGTTTTGCTGTCAGAAAGAAGAGGACGCTGATGGTAGATTGTAGCACATATTGCTTAAGAGAGCAGTACTTCTTTATAAAAACAAAGAGGGCGAGAAGGGGGGGTGCATTTACATTACACGCCCTGTAAATGTAAAAAAAAAATACGATGGTGTTGAATGGGAAGCCCTGGCCTGTATATGGCAGTGTGACATTTAAAAACACATATATGGTGAAATTAATCTTAAAACATGTCTCTCATAAACCACTTGTAAATGTGTTGCATGGGAGGCTGACTTGTAGGGCACTTCTTGCATAGCATCTTCAATGCTAGCATGTAGGTGCACTATGGCGTGCGTTCCAGATGTAGGAGACGAGATAGGAAGTGGAATCCAAGATTTGATAGGTAAACAGCTGGAATAGTGCCAGGCAGGAGGTATGGTGGATACGTTCATGAAAGGAAACAGAATGTAACTAAGTGGCTGTGGCATCTGGTTTCACTTTTCCCACTCTGTGTGGGTGGATGCTTGTGAGCCTGATGTCAGTGTGTGTTAGGTCATGTGTGGAATGTAGGAGGTGTTCTACCAAGGACCCCTGGGAACAGTTACCTGGATGGTGGGGACTGTTGGGCTCTATGTGTACATTTCTCCCACTTAAAGATTTAACTTAATAAATGACCCTGCCTTATGCACTTGCATGTGGCTCCTGTGGTCTTTCTTCGTTACAGTGGCATAGTGTAAGGAGGATTGTATTTGTATTTTGTGTTGGTATTTATAAAGAGCGTAATTTATGCTGCAAAGCATCAGAATGAGTTATGAATCATTGTGCGCCCTTTTTTCTATAGAAAATATAATTGTTCAACGTTTACCAGAATATAAGGCAATTCTCAGGCTGGTGTCAGAAAATGGATGTGGGGGGAGGATCTGGGAAGGTTGTAAAGGGTCTGATTAGCAAAGTTGCAAACCTTGCTCAAGGGGCAGTAGTATTGACAGAGGTCAAGATGTAGGCTACCATTATCGGTGGAATTGCCACCAATCTTGTAGTGAGGTCCCATGACATGAATTCCATTTGGATAGACATCAGGAGCCAAAGCAAAGCAGCCAGATCTGGAGTAATATGGCCATATTTGTTCAGGCTCATTTTAAGGATTTCACCTCTGATGCTATCTGAGAAGATTAGAATCCATAAATATTCTCAGATGTGTAACTTCCAATGATGGTGATGGAGAAGGGCCAAAATAAGGCAGTGTTCTTAATATGCAAAACCTCAGATTTTCAAGAATAATTTTCTAACAATTTGCAGACCCTCAATCCATTGTTGATGACAGACTTTCTCTAATCTTGCTTACATAATGACCTGATTATCAGAAAGCTTTAATTTGTCTGCATAATTCAAATAAAGAACCCACAAATAAAGAGGTTGAAGCTCTGTGGAACACCAAAAATCAATGGCTTGGGCATAGACCAAAAGGAATGGACATCAACTGAATGTGATGGTCCCAAAAGAAAGGATTCCAACCATGTTTATCACTGTGTCTCTGACACCAGATGCCCTGAATTGTTCCAACAGAACGAAATGCTTGACTGCGTTGAATGCCATTGAAATGTTAAGGAACATCAGTACACCATCATCAGCAAACTCTTCCCGGAGTTGGTCAAATATTGTGCTCGTCATTAACACTTTACTTCTCCCCAATCGTAGAACTTGCTGTTCTGTGTCTTGCAGATCACGACCTTGAACAGAGGTCTGGAGTTGATGCATAACAGCATAAAGTTATTTATTGAACAAGGATGTAATTTCGACCAGGAATGACTATACATAGGATACATAGGAGGAGGTACTAGACAATGTATCTGCTCCATGACTACCTGTAAATTATTGGGGGCACGGCCTTTGATCTATTTAAAAACAAGGAGTAGGAATTTAAAGAGAGCAATTTTGCACAGAAAGCCATCCAGTTTGGTGTCAATAAGTGAAGAGGGGGTTGATCTCAGAAAGGTGCAAAGGATGCAAGTAGCAAAGTTGAGAAATGTGTTCAGGAGAAAGCAAGCTAAGGAGGGGAAAGCTAAGGAGTAGGCTATATCAGTAATCCAGGTTGCTGATCACGAGACTAGAGATCAGTGTTTTAGGGAATGGCAGGTGAGGTGGGATGGATCTTTCTAATGCTGAGCAGCTTCATCCTAGCCACAGTGGCCCTGGTTGTAATACATTGTTAGAGCCTGGGATTACTATCAAAGTCAGGGGGCAAATGTGAAAGGAGCTGTGAGCTATGCAGCCAATGCCTGTAGCCTATAAAAGTTTGTTTTGAATGACACCAACCACTACCAGAAGCTACACTTGACTGCCCATGCCAAATGGTTCTATACAAAGATACCTATGTTGCATACGCTGCTTGGGAATGTGTCTAAAAGAGCATTTGGACACATAGAACATATTTCCAACATAATGAGTCATAAATGATGAAGGTAGATTTGCAACTCACTAGGTACTAGCTCCTCGTTTACCAGATGTAGCTCTTCCGCTTATTGGTTGAGGCCAGATTCTCAGGAGCCCCTGCTCAACAAATCCGTATTCTGTTCACTGAAAGAAGAACCTATGTTTGTGAGCTTTTGGTGATAGGGTGAGGTCAGCAAGGAAGGAAATGGAAGAAGGCAGAATGGGGGTGAAATTGAAATCATGGAGGAAAATGTCTTCCATCTCAGAGTAGTCAACCTTCAGGCAGCGAGGAGCCATCCAGTGCTGGAAGCTCTGAGACAGTTTGTGGTGCATTCTGAGATAGCAGGGGTGACATAGGAAAAGGAGAAGCTGATTCTCAATGGTAAGAGGTTGTATTCAAGGTCAAATGATATCCGGTTTCCAGGGAGGAGTCATAGAAATTGAAGAGGAGTTGTCCAAGGATTGAAACTGGAGGGACTCCAACTAAAAGGTGGGTGGGAGGAGATGTAAGAGCTGAATGAGATGGAGAAGGAGCAGTGTGAAAGCTAAGAAGCCACCCAGTTGTGTGTGGTGTCCTTAAAGCCGAGGGTGGTGAGGGTATGAAGGAGGAAGGGATATCCAGGGTCAAGTAGAATGAGGATGGAAGAGGGTTGGGAGTTTTGAGCTGTGGTCAGAAAATTGAAGACATGGTTGAGGGTAGTTTCAGTACAATGTCTACTCCTAAAGCAAGATTGAAAGATATCACTGTAAGATTGAGTCTCAAGGTAGGTAGAAAATGTGTTTAAAGACAACACGCTCAATGATTCTTAAGTTGCGGGGTAAGATAGAGACATGTCTAGTCTGTAGAAAGAGGGATTGTTAGGGTCAGCATTGGGTTTCATTAACATGGGGACAACTATGACTGTTTTGTAGCAGGCAGGGAAGATTCCTGTAGAGAGGGATACATTGAAGAGGACAGATGGGAAGGGATAAGGGGTGCACGTTCCTTAATGATTTGTGGTGCAAAAGGGTCACTAGGAGTGCAGGATGGTTGACTAAGCAGAGAATGGGTAAGAGCTTGGTTGTGCAGATGGAGAAGAAGTGAGATAGAATGAAAATGGTTAGGGTGAGCAGGAATGGGGAAATTGGAGAAAATGAATGGGAGAGATAGGAAGGTGTGCAGTCTGTTATGTATTTCTGGTGAACTTGGAGGAGAAGTAGGAAGCAAAGTCATCAGCAGAGAGGGAGGATGCATGTAGTGTCTGTTTATTTATTTATCTAGGTGCTGGTTACAATGAAGTAGAGTGGGTTCCGGGGATTCCGGGGATTCAGGGGTAGAGGGAGAGAATTTCCTGGAGAGTCATGAATAGTTTGCAGGATTGTGCTCAAAGAGCGGATATACGGTCAATGTAGTAGTAGGGTTTGGCATAATGAAGAGCAGTAGTGAGGTTAAGGAGAGAATTCTGTATGGACCAAGAAGAATGGAGGAGTGCTTTTTCATGCAATCTGCAGAGGTAGACGCTCATGGTTGTCTTCAGCTGTAGGACGGCTTGGGTGATCTATGGTTGAGGACCGGCTGTGAGGGGGTGAAGGAGCGAGCAGGGTAGTGAAAGTCATAGGAGGTAGCCAAAGCATCCCTTGAATTTGTCAAAGGCGAGATGAATAGAGTGGGCAACTGCAGAAGGGATGGCTTGGATGGAGGTCTTGGCTTGCTTCAGACAGGGGACTGATAAGAGGGTCACAAAAGGCCAAATTGGCCTCTAACTAGCATTTGTCAAGAAAGAGACAACACAGCATGGTTGTGATATGCCGAATGCAAGGTAACCAGTTTATTACAATAGACTGGGGACAAAGCAAGCTCTCACTGCAACATTCTCAAACGTTTGAACAGAAAAAAGGAGTTTATATAACATGAATGAGTCATTGTGATGTTACAGTTATGAAAACCTATCACTCCTAATCATTGGCTCCCTCTACTAAATGACATATGATTTATGAATAATAATTTTGTGAGTCATCCTGCTAAGATTTCATCGTGGCATTTAGTGTTTTTTCTTCAGTCACTTCTTGCGTCTTCCCTTCACCCCTAGCCGATTGCAGAATACATTAATCTGCCAACTCCTTCCGATTTCCTGGGTGCCCAGTTCGTCCCATAAACTTGCTGTGTCTTCGCAACTTGATTTGTCTGACAGTTGACCGAACACAATAATATCTAATTCCTCCATGTACACTTCCTGCAAAGGCTCGGCCTTGACATTCCTTTGTGTAGCCACCATCTAGCCACCATCTAGCCGGCTACATACATAATTTCCCCTGATTTGTTCAAGCATGCTCAACTGGGCTTTTCTTAACGCTGAATTCTTCGCTGGTGTAATTTTAACATGGCACGTTATGTTTCTTCTGCAGGACACATTTGCTCTTCATTTATTTGCTGCCTACCGAGAACCTGGTGCATGGCTGGCACATAACAGCTCTACATATAGGTACGATGCAACCTCATCCCTACCTATAGAAATACTGCCCTACTAGTGTAGTGAGTCCCTCATCCTTGGTACACGCTTGCCTGCCACCTAGTCTATTCTATTTAAAAAGACACACTAATTGTGCAAGCTAACGCCTCCTCTGTCCCTACTTGTGTAGCAAAACTAACCATTCTTTGTGCCAGCTGCATTTCCAGGAGATTTTAAAGTGCAGTTTCAAATGTGTTATTTCTGAATTTGTAATTCTGTGTTTTCTGGGGAAGGCAGGGGGCACCGGCTTTCTAGCCAGCAATTGCCCCACTACAGGATCATCGAGTTGGGTTTGACTTTCCATTTGGTGGTTGAAAAAGGAGAATCCCCTAGGGTATAGCAAGTTGGGTAGTGCTAAGCATGGAGCATGGGCAGCGTTTGTGAGAGGGGAATAATTGGCTCCATCAAGGGACTGAGGGATTGATGGATGCAATTGGTGCTTCTCTGAGGTCACTTTCACTTAGAAAATATTGTATGAGAACTTCTGGTGGCCCTCGATGGTTTGGGAGGTTATGGAATGTAAAATGGAATTATTGTGTGATACTAGTATTAGCTGGAGCACCATTCACCTGCTACCCATTGATTTACCTGAGGAACCTTGCTGCAAAATAGCCATTGACTTGGTCAGAAAATTGGACGTGTTAATCATTGACTTCGGATTTGCCATACCTTTGCTGGACTACTAGTACATGACCTATGGTGAATGTTGGCTAATGAAGTCTCCTCTGGGAAAGTCATTGATTATTTCGACAATGGGTTTTCAGGGTAGGATAACCACATGAAATGACATCTGACCATAGAGAACAATTGGCATTCGAGAAAATAAAAATATTGTTTGTGCCAAGTGATGTAAGTCATCGATACACATCTGTATATGACACCCAGGGCAAGTTTACGGTGAATTAAGCCCTAAAAAAGAAGTGGGGGGACCTTTAACATATGCAGTGGGGTGTGGTGTCACCAGAAATTAGCATATCAAGGTGACATATGCAAATTTCATTCAATTGACTTTGCATAACCATATAAATTGCACAGGATGAATGGCATTTGCCTTTCATAAAATCAACACTCACCAAAAACGAAGAGAGGATATTTTCTTCTAATAGTGTTTGAAAATGTTTGAAAATGTTAAAAGGTGTGTATGTTTTAAACTCCAAAAATCAATACCAATGTTTGCCCTGGAACATTCAGTTCCGAAATATGTCATTTCAACTTCAGTTGTATTGTACTTTTCATCTGGTTCTATGGTGCTGTGGTGAAGGACCTGGTCTGCGAGCCTGGCGACTCCCCAGCTCGGCATAAATTCAAAGAAGACACTCAAATGTTCTCATTTTACACACAACCCCTAAAATACCATGGGGGACTGCGCCCACCCTCTGATCAAGGTGGGTGGACTCTGTCCACCAGCGTTCACCTTCCACTTGAGCCCTGGGCCATATAAAAGAATATGCTAGTGGAATACTAAGGGGGTGTGTGTTGTCTTATCGCACCACTCATATTCTGCTATATAGCGAACACCTTTTCAGAGGTTCACAGGAAGGTATCCAAGCGTATTAAGAAAGAAAGGCAGGATCTCTATGCACAATGAATAAGAAGAGAAACCCAGGCGTGAGAGAGTGGGAGAGTGATGAAAAAGAAGTGCATGGATTGTACACTACAACAACAAAAAACACTACCCTACTAATATCAGTTTGGACCCATCATCCCCTGTGTGTGCCTTAGAGAGTGATACGTCACTTGATACAAATAGAACTCATTTTCATAACAGTTCTACTGAACAACTAATCGATATGCATGTATAGAAAGACGCTGAACACAGAAATGTAAATACAAAGTCCATCACAACGTAGATTTAAATCTGGCACATACTTTTCAAAACAATGGTCTTATTTAAAAACCAGTGACGAAATAATAACTGATTTCATAACTCAGCCAAATATGCTCAATACTGCCATGATCACAGGCATATATTTGCACACGTATGAGTCCTTTCCTGGAAGCAACGCCACACGTCGCAGCTGCAGCACTCATCCTGGATAGAGCTTACTTTCTCCTTTTCACATGTTGAGGCTAAAGCACTGCCTGACATATTTCGTTCCTTGTCTGCATGCGAGAAACTGGGCACATATGCTTTGAAATCTATTAAGGGAGCACACAAATATTTATATAAGACTTGGTTCGAACCGTATGGGAGGCTTCTGAGACACCCAATTTACCAAAAGCACTTTGTACAACTGAATCTAGTCCTTTATGAGCTCATTCCTATGATTTAAATGTAACTATCTGCCTTGGTTAATGGTACATCCCTTGCGGGTATTTCCAGCACTTCTCTTACTAAGTCTGGCCGGAAACAAGGCGTTATACAATCAGCCATCTGTGGATAATAGAGATAATACCCCTGAATAATGCTGGATCCCCTTCTATCCAAATCGCATTACAACTGATTTCGAAGTCACTAGATAAAAGTGACTTACTATAATTAAGTGCATACCAGATTTAGTGCCCAAGAGTTTGTGTCCCGTTGCTGGTGTATTCAGGGATGTCTCAGTCTATCCCCCCATGTAATTCTGCCCTGAAAAAGAAGTGAGGATAGTTGCTAGAGTTGCTGGTTTCTCATTTGCTATTAGCTCAAGTTCATCTATTTGTGGTACGGCCCTGTAGGCCATTTCCCCTTAGTTAATCATTAGAAACTCACCTCTCGTGTCTGTATGTTGTCGTGATTACTTACCAGTAACCTTCGTTACTCCTAATCCTACTCTTTCTCGTCCCAGTACAACACATGAGGTGTCCCACCTCCCTGGGAACCCTTTTTCTATTTCCATCTTTTACCCTTTGCCCCGCCTCTCCCATGGGGATACAAGATCCACCCAGCCCGACTCACCTCAGTTATGTTAACAAAGGAACACCCCATTTGGCCAGTCTGGAGAGAGAGGTGAGAAACAGTACTTTGACGAGGAGAGTATGACTAGGAGTAATGAAGATTACTAGTATGTAATCCACACATTACCTCCCCGTCACACTTCCTCGTCCCAGTGCAACACATAAGGTATGACAAAGGAAGCGCTGAATGGGGCAAAGAACACACAAGACCACAAGGCGTGAACACCGGCCAGCACCATTTTATTAGAAAAAACAAACATAATACAAACAGGACCCAGCGAGTCACCTGGTCTCAACTTCCAGGATCCAGGATCCCAGAACCAATGGCACCTGCCCCTGCTCTGTGAACATTCAAGCGGTAGTGCTGTCCAAAGGTACATGGGTTAGCCCACAAGGCAGCCCTGCAAATGTCAGCAATGGAGACCCCCTGTGCCTCCTCCCATGAGGCGTCCATAGCCTGAGTAGACCTCGCCTGCACACCAAGGGGGGAAGGGACCCCAGAGGACTGATATGCCAAGGAGATAGCATCCCTCACCCATTGGCTAATGGTAGGAACGGAAGCTTAAGAACCCGTACTACCACCCCCAAAATTGACATAAAGACTATCCGAAGCACAGAAAGAGACAGAGCGTTTCAAATAAATTAGAACCGCTCGGCGGGCATCCAGGTGGCTCCAGCCCACTTTCTCTTCTGTGATAGGATTAGGCAAAAAAGCAGGGAGAACCATCTCCTGGGACACATGGAACCTAGGCACAACTTTGAGGAGAAAGGCAGGGTCGCTCCACAGCAACAACGTGTCCTCCTGTACCAGCAAATACAGAGTCCAACAGGTCAAGGCACAAATATCCCCCAGTCGTCTGGCAGACGTGATGGCACAAGGCCATCTTAATGGACAAGATCTTCAGGGGACCCCTCCACAGGTTCAAACAGAGCAGCCTGAAGGGCCATCAAGAATGTACAGCACAGAACAATCCTCCAAAAGAAGATGCCATTTACGGGGAGCCGAGCGTGCCTAGCAGAGTAGACTGGACCTGTAACCATGTAACAGGTCACTGTAACCAGCAATGTACCCACCCATCTCTGCTCCTTACCTGCACTCCGGATGACCTGGAGTACTGGAGAACGAATAGGAGGCATGTCAAAAAACCAATAACCAGTCGGTAGGCAGCCAGCCAGCCCTGCCGGGTTAATGCCTCCGCTGGGAACTGTGCCAGAGCTTGGCTGGAGCACCGCCCCGGAAGGCACTCAACGACCCTTCGTGCACTGCAGGAGTGCCGGGAGCCAGAACCAGCCAAAGGCACCTAGAACAGGACGCCCGCCACCAGCACCATGATGGACCCACCCCTGCTTGCCCAAAGAGGGAGGAAAGGATTCATGCAAAGGTAGGTCCCTGTCAAGGTCAGGGAACAGAAAACAACTGAGGTGAGATGAGCTGGGTGGGTCTTGTATCCCCAACGGGAGAGGTGAGCAAAGGGGAAAAGATGGAAATACAAAAAGGGTTAGCTGGAAGGTGGGTCACCTTGAGTGTTGTACTGGGACGAGGAAGAGGGATGGGCAGGTAATGCATGTGTACCTATCGAGATCCATAACAGCCACCATTTGTCTGGGGGCACCGTTATATTAGTCAGCTGATGTCATCACGTAAGGATGTACTGTCATCAGATGATTCATGTACACTGTACTTGGGCAGATGAGAGGTCGCCCATCCCACCCTGCATATTTTGAAAACTCCAAACCAATTATAGTAGAGGACATATGTGATAGTTTCTACCTTCTAACAGATAGTAAATATTGAAGGTATATATCCCCCGTAGGAGTGTAACGTCACGGGATGATGTAATGTGTGTTGTTCACGGGAAAACTCAGTATCGCTCATACCATCCTAATCATTAGCACAGTCCAGTGCAAATTATAGGAGGAGAGACTAAGTGGTATTTCCTGTCCTCCAGGCAGCAGTACATATAAAGTGTATATTTGTTGTCTGTTTTCATATCGCAATATTGTTCGGAGTAGTATGTGACCAGTAAGGTTGCTTCACAGGAAAAACCTAATGAAATGGGAGATGGTCTGTTTAGGCATGTTTCCATTTAATAAGTCATTAAGGCCCATAATATGGCTTTTGGCTTTTGAGCAACTGCATGGCAGGCAAAGAGAAACACAGTATTAAGAAGAAGAGTTGGAAGCCCAGCTCTATCCTCTGATGTACCTGGTGCCCTTCTTGCTTGCTTTAGTGTCGTTCCTTCCCAAAGATTATCACTTAACCAGTCAGCTGGAATCATGGATTACAGCCACTTAGTGCGGGCACGGCATAAAGCACAATAACATAACAGTGCAGAGCCCGCTGCCAGCGCCTGTCATTTCTCTCTGATGAATTCTCGAAGATGGCACTCGGCTGCCAGGAACCGTATGTTTGCAGGACAGGAGCTCGGAGCACTATTTAGGGAAGAGCTCAGAGGCTGGTGAAATATAAAAGGCGTACAAGAAAGAACAGGAAGATAGCTGAAGAAACAGGGACAAAACATGCAAGATCAGAGCAAGAAGAAAGTGACAGAAAACGGTCACATAAACCAATGAAAAATGGTAGATGATTGCAGAAACAGAAAAAGAGAGAGAAGCGATGAAATGAGACACAAAACAGAAAAAAGAAGAAAAGGGGAGAGAAGAAGAAGAAGATTTAGTGAGAAGGAAAACCGAGACATGAAAAAGAGGGGAAATTATGGTGGAATATTAGCAAAGCAAACAAAAAAGTCTTCCATGGCACAGTTCTAGAATAGGCACTGGAGCCAGATCAAGGTAATACAGCTAATGTATTACTTAAGCAGCCTTGCGGTCAGGCTCCCCACCATCAGTCCTTCCACTCACATCAACCGTCGCCTCAACCTTCCACGGCCCAGAGTCCAGCTCGTCATACAGTCCAGGACTGGCGCACATGCAACAACAGTGTGAGAAAGAGTGACAGGACAGAGCGCAAAAAGGAGGGGAATCTGCATTCTGATTCCATACTGTTAAGGGGTTCCTCTGTGATCCGCAATATCCTCACTTCATCACATGCACTTAGAGGGCCTTTATCCCACACATAACAGTCTCATGCAATAGAAAAAGTCACACTCTACTTCACAATAATACTGTATCGCAGCAAACAAGTAACCTTACAGTTTACCTGCAAAACCCCAGCACCTGCCATCCCTCACTGACGCCTTGTGGGAGGTGGTGCTCGGTTCAGGGAAGTTTTCTGGGCCTGGAGGAGGCTCTGCTGCATGAGGTAGGCAAGTGGGAGGAGCTTGATAAAGAGCACAGGGAAGAAAATGGCAGCACAAGAACAGCGCCAGAAAAGGGACATAGAAAGGTCATTGAGAGGAATGAAACAAGAAAGATTACTGCGGAAAGGAATACACATGAAGGAGGAAAGAGGTGGAACAAGAAAACAATCAGGAAAAGGTGGATAGTGTGCGAAAGCAGGACCAGACTGGACATACATGTGGGAGAGACTGCCATTTAATGTGTTTGCATTCTCATTTGAATAGCATTAATGGCAACAAAGAGATGTGGAATTTAAGGAACGAAGTCTGCGTTTAAAAGAGTGACGTTTTTCATTTTCATCTGAAGCACCAATGGTTAGGCATAATTCCTCAAGGAGGGAGTTCTAGACTTGTGTGGCCTAAACCTGAAATGATGTGTCTATTGCCATAAGAAGTCTGATGCACGAGATAACCAATACGCTTTTCCTTATGCACCCCTGGAAGTGAGCAGTGGAGTGGCAACTGATCTTAGCCCAACATCCTGATTGCACGGCTCTGTGACACCCTGGGAATCACAGTTCAGGCTTTGGTGTGGTTAACCTCCTTTCTCTCCGACGCCCATCCCAGGTGGAACTCGGAGCTTTTCTCTCAACTATCTCTCTCTCAACCTGTGGCATACCTCAGGGATCTAACTTATCTCCCTGGTTCTTCAACATCCATATGGCTGCCTTGGCACGTGTGATTGCCACTTTCACCTCTAACTTACGTGCTACTGATATAATAAGAATGTTTTACCAGGCCTGTCAACAGCCACTCAATTTATAAGCACTATGGTGTCCTTCACTGAAGTCCTGTTAAAACAAGCCTTGGCAAAGCCAACATTTTTGACTTGTATATAGGTACTAGGCATTTGCCAGGCACTGCAGGTATATGCCCAGGTAGCCGCACCATTTGCACCTGCTACCATCAATGGACAGTTTATACCACTACAGCAGTGCCTGGCAAATGCCTTTCCCATGTCTACAAAAAGGCCCAAACCATTGGCATTGTCAATGCTTGTTTCTTTTGTTTTCGTGGTATGGTGCCAAATCTGTTAGGGCACCTGGAGCTGCTGTTTTGAGCTGCCCCACATTTGTTTGTTGATTTCTTTTTATGCATGCTTGCCTAGAAGTCACCCCCCCCCCCGGCAGGGCAATACACATCTCATGAACACAAGGCTGTGGGGGGGAGGGGGTTGGTGGGAGGACGGTTGATTGAGAATGGTTAGAATCTGGAGTGGGGGCGGCAATCTGACAGTTTGCCTAGGGTAGCAAAATTCCTTGCACCGGCCCTGCTAGCTGTGGCAGTGGTTAGTACTTTCCAACCGCTAAAGGTCCTTTCTGGAGCATCCTCAAACTGCACATTGCAATAACCTACCTTTTCTCAGATAACGGTGCAGGCATTGTTTGTGTGATGTGTTCTTACAGAAATGGTTTTAGATGACGTAGTAGCAGCAGATAGTTGTTAGTACTACACACAATGGAACTGACATAAGAGTCCATGAAAAGTGTAGGTTCAAAGAAGAGACCTAGGGGCTCATTTTTCATTGAGCTGCAACGTGATTGCAAGGCGTGAAATCCTTGAGGCTTTAACGCTTTGCAATAACACCACGGCTCATTTTCAATTATTTGTATGGTGGAGAGGAGGGGAGGAACGCAAGAAAGCAGCATGCAATGAAAATGTTGCACGAAAGATGACCTTATAATTTTGGGCAAGAGTTTCTGGCACCTATGTAGTACTAAGAATAAAATAGCCATGTACATAATTAAGAAAATTGCAAGTCAACTCAGAGTGCCACTTGGGGAATGAAGCCTCTAATGTAATTACACTCCTGTGCAACTTGCAGCATCATAGTAATGTACAGTGTGGGGTACGTTAACCCACATGTTATACCATGTTAAAGATAATATATATACAGGGGAATTGTTCTTCCTGAGTCAGTAAATTCTTCTTTCGTTTGTTACCGGTCATGTACCTCTACTTAGTTTAGAAGGTATTACCCAAATTGTTCGAACACAATTGTTCGAATGACCCAACTGATCGAAAGTCAAGGGTCCGAATTGACCTTTGCACAATTGACCGTATATGTATATATATAAACCCCCCGCAGATATGTAACAATTGACCTTCACAATTCGGTCAATTGTGCAAAGGTCAATTGTGATTCGAACAATTGTAGTTCGAACAATTCGTATACATCCGTTTAGAAAGAGGAAAAACAGGAAGATCCACACGCATAAACAAGTAGCTCTTATTTTAGTGAGTACTCACATACAGTTTATATGTATTGCAATATTATTAGAATGCATAATTGAATTCTATGTGACTCAGTTATAGAAATAACCAGAAGAGCTTCCTTGTAAAGCGTAAATATCTAACTAGCAATAAAAATACAGTTATTGCACCAGCATTACAAACCATATGTCAGGATGTTTTTCACAATCACATGCTTAGAGTCCAGTAAAGGCAGATTGTGATAGTTACAATCTGATTATGTTGAATGCAGCATGTGTGTATGTGCATGTGTTTGTGTGTGTGTCTGTGTGTCTGTGTGGGTGTGTGGTTACTTGATACAGCAGAAGATACACCCGTTTTCATTGGTTGTTAAGTTCCTGAAGAGCGGCTGCACCCTAACCACTGCCAATCAAGGTGTACCCCTTGCCTTTGCCAACTGGGGCGAAAACTATACTACCTGTTTGCACTGAATTCGGAAGTTAACTGAATCCTTTCTAGAATGGCCACCGCCCTTGCAGTTCCTTTAGAGATGCAGGCTGAGACCCCCATCGGCCCGTCCCAGCCTCCGCCTAATGGGCCGCTTGATACAATTTTCATTGCTGCCCAAGGGAGCCTGAGTGCACACCATGCCTAACCCAACTTCATTCTTGCCTCCCGCGACTTATCCGCAATACCCCCTTTCTCCTTCATCCCACACCACCATAGCCACTCCCATCCCTGTCCCTCAACCCTTCTCCTGCGCACTCATCAATGCTCGGTCTATTTTAGCCTATGCTACACACATTCTCGACCTCATCTCTAATGAAAACATTGACCTTCTAGCAGTAACTGAAACTTGGTTACACCCTGCTGCCGGCCCTTCTCTCATTATTGCCATTCCAGCAGGCTACACCATCATGCTATGCGACCGACAAACTCACAAAGGAGGTAGAGTCAACCTCATATATGAAGACTCTGACTCTCCATCCCCTCCCCACCAAAGCCCTCTCATCATGTGAACTACTCAGCACCAAGCTTACACTCTCAGCCACCTCCACCATATCAAGCACACCATTTACAGCCCTCCAGGCCCTGCCAACTCCTTTGAGGATGACCTTGTGCAACTCCTCACCATGAACATCAAACCCACATCCAAAGTATTCCTCTTAGGATAACTAAACCTGGGACACATTGACCCTTGCGACAAAGATGCCACCTCAGATGCACATTCCCTAGACTCTCTATGCTTTGCCCAACATATACATTGCACCCACACCCTTTCTACCATCCCTTCTAAACCCCCAGACTAAGCCGCACGCTCACTTACCACCCTACACCTCTCACTCCAAAAATAATGTGGTCCACACAGCCATAGCTGAAACGCCTCCCTCGTGCCCAAGGCCTACTGCCAGCAGGAACCACCTACTAGGCCTGCGTACTCCCCATCTCACTTTTGCCTTTACACGCACAACACCCACACAACACCAACCACACCAACCTCACATCCCACGCTACCAGCAACAAACTCCACTCTACACTGCCCAAACTACCCAATCCTATTGAGAATTCCATATCCACCCCCATCCAATTTGCCCGCTTAAACGTACGCTCGCTCCCTGCTTACGGTTCGGAGATCTGCGACCTACTCACAAATTTAGAGCTGGATGCCTTGGCCATGACAGAAACATAGCTGCATGAAGCAGCACGGCCAGCTATCTCCCTAGCCCTCCCACCAGGATACACCCTACTCCGGCAGGACAGACTGCACTCCAAAGGAGGGGGAGTGGTGCTCATAGTTAAGGATTCCCTTTCGGTAAGACAAATCAACTCTCCTATACGGGATAACACAGATGCCCTCACTGTAAAAATATCCCTATCACCTAATTGCACGATTACCATCCACATCATATACTGGCCACCCGGCCTCCTACTTGACTTTCAACAAAACATTATCCACCGTCTCAGCAACAACCTAAAAAACAGCACAAAATCTTTACTGCTGGGAGACCTAAACCTAGGCCTCAATGACAAACAAGCAAATGTTCTCGCCAAAGCACTCTCGGATCTGGGAAACATTCTAAAGGATGCACCCTAGACTGGGTAGCAGACCATACCTGCAACACTGACATCAGCTCAAACATCCCCTGCCCATGGACCGACCACCACCTCATCCACTTCTCTATCTCTACCAACCATAAAACCACTACACCTTTCAATCCTCGCCACCTGCCCTCGCTAGAAGCGCAAGTAAAATAACAAAAAACAAAAGCCTGCCCTTCCTAGAAACGTCAGCCCTTAAGCCCCCATTCCCCAAGGACCCGACTGCCTTGGCTGATTTGTACAATAAGTCAATCAATGAAGCAATATATGCTATTGCCCCTCTGGAAAAAAAGAAAGTGAAAAGTAAACTGCACTCCAATTCTTGGTTCACAACTGAACCTAAAGAAATACGCTCCCTCAAACGCATAGCGCTCAGCAATTGGCAAGCTACCCACAGGAAACCTCCTTACTGGCATACAAAAACCTTGCCACTCACTACAAAAAAAAGCATCATAGCAGCCAAATCAGCCTCCTACAACTCAAGAATTACAGAAGCCAAATCGGAATCAAAAGAACTATTTGCCATTTTTAAGGAACTTTCCTCCCAGACATGAGTATCCAAGATCTCCTAAAAGATGAATCCTGGTGCTCGGGTATCCAGTCCGCTATGCTCAATAAAATTGAACTCCTACAAAGCGAAATCAAATCACACCTCGCTGCCCTACCCAAGTCGGACCTGCCCACCATACCATCGGTAAATCCTCACCCCACAGAAGAAAAATCACATTTATTTTTCATTCAGAAATGTGTCTGAAGTAGAAGTGCTTGCCATCATGAAAAACATAAAACCATCCAATTGCAAGGGTGACCCCTGCCCGGCCAATCTCATCAAAGATTGTGCAGACTCTGTTATGCCCTTCCTAACTAATGCCTCTTTCCCTCCCAGTACGGTCCCAGCATGCCTTAAGGAGGCCTGGGTTTGCCTGCTCCTTAAGAAACCTTCCCTAGAACCAGCATCGCCAAACAACTATAGACCCATCACCACTGTACCCTTTCTGTTAAAAATCCTGGACAAAGCTGCCTACATCCCCTACATCCAGATCAAACACTTCTTAGAAACTAACAACATCTTAGGAAAAAGGCAGTCAAGTTTCCGCCCTGGTCACGGGACTAAAACGGCCCTTCTAGATCTTAAAAACCAACTAGGTGAAATATTAGATAAAGGAAAACCTGCCCTCCTCCTCCTTCTCGACCTGTCTGCTGCATTTGGCTTGGTGGATCACTCAACCCTCTGCAGACAACTCACCAATACAGCCCAATTCTCCCAAGATACTACCGGCTGGGTAACCTCCTTTCTCAAAGGGAGATTCATGAAAGTATTCTCATAACAGGCCTGTGCTAATCCCACTACCACACACTGCAGTGTCCCGTCGGGCTCCTGCACATCCCCGACATTGTACAATCTCTTCACCCTACCGCTATTTAACTGCTTGCACAATCTTGGCATAGCCTACACAAATTATGCCGACTATACCCAACTGCTCATCCCCCTCACTGGCTCCTATGAAACAGATGCGGAAGCACTAGGTAAAATCTACTCCACCATTCAAGCATGGATATGGCAGCCAATGGGCTATGCCTCAATGGGGATAAAACGGAGGTCCTCATAGTAGGCACCAAGGAAACGCTCAACACACTCGACAAGCAGTACAACTCTTTCAGCACTGACAATTCCCAAATTCCAGTTTCAGCAGCAGTCAAAACCCTTGGGGTGTACATTGACTCAACGCTCTCAATGACGCGCCATGTCAGCGCCATTGCTACCTCAGCGGCCTTCACGATGAAACTAATAAATGCGGTCAAACCTTACTTATCCGCCTGAAACTGCCTCAACATCGCTAGGGCCATGGTTGGAGCCAAATTAGACTATTGCAATGTCTTATTTGCCGGCACATCCACCAAAAATCTGGACTAACTCCAAGTGATTCAAAATAATGCGCTTAGGGCTGCCCTCATTATCCCCAAAAGAAAGCACATCACCAGAGCCAGACAAAAGGCACACTGGCTGCCATTTAAGGAAAGAATACTCTTCAAGATGCTGTCCTTAACACACAAATGTCTTGCTTGCACGGCTCCCCCATCTGACAGAGAAAATCAAAGGAGCAACACCAGCCAGACCCATAAGGTCACACCTCGCCAACCAGCTGATAGTCCCCACCTTCAAAAGGGCCAAAGTAGGAGGGCCCTCCCCACAACCATCTGAAATGAGACATCATACTTAGCCTTCCGCAAATCACTTAAAACTGAACTCTTCAACTAGCTCTCCCTAAGATTCTCACTCCTCGCGCCCCTAGGACTTTCTGTCCTCACAGGTTGAAACTTAACTCTGCAAATGCTTTTTTGTGTACCTTAGTTTAGTCGACTGTATCCCTTCACTTCTCACCTTCCCTTGTCTTTTTCGTTCCTTTTTTATGTCACCGCATTTCTCACCTGTATGGCTGTGGTTTAATGTAACCAAGAACCACCGACATGTGCTCCTGTCATTTCGTTTTTTTTTTATATAACTAAGTAAGCGCTGCTGTAACAGCGCCACAATGCCCACGCGCCGCTTTGTGCGCTTCATAAATTCAAATAAATAAATATATCCAAACCTACACATCAACCAGGTTGGTCGCTGGACTAGCTGGCAGACTTCAACTGCAACCTCTCCAACATAGCTATCACCCCTAACCTATGGTGAGACCACCACACTATCACTTTTGTGATGCTTGCTAACCCCATCCAGTCCATCATCACACACTCCCTCCCTGTTGCCATCATAAGATGCTCCTGACACCTCACCAAAGAGAAACTACTACCCATCCTCACAGCGGACCACACCCTCGCAGCTGCTCTGCCCTCCGACCCCTCCAACTTGGTTGACATCTACAACCTGGCCATCTTATCAGCCATTGATGCCATTGCCCCCTCAAAACACACAAAGCTAAACCTTCCACTCATATCAATTTTTGGTTCTTTCCTGATCACCAACCCATGAGAGGCAAGAAACGCACCCTAGAAACCATCTGGGTAAAATCCCCCGCTCCCACCAACAAATCCAATTTCCTTTCACTCTGCAAGGAATAAAAATAAGCCATCCTCTCAGTAAAGGCCTCCTCCCTCTCAAATAGGATCCAATCCAACTCATGTGGACTCTTCTCCATCTTACATGAACTGGAATCTCGCATTGCACCCATCGCAAACTTCACAAAAGATAACAAATGGTGCCAAAGTATCCAAGACGCCCTCACCAATCAAATTGACACACTCCATATCAAAATCAAATCCAAAAGAGCATCCATCCTTGCCAAAACTAACAAGCTGAAACCCACTCCCTCCATCTGAACGCCCACTGATGCCACTACATTTAGTTTCATGCTGGTTACAGTAGCCAAAGTTTACTCCCTCATAGCCAGCCTGAAGCCCTCCCGTTGCCAGGGCGACATCTGCCCATCTCCCCTTATCAAGGACTGCACTTCAGCCCTCATCTCTATCATCACCACATTCGTAAACTTCTCATTTGCCAATAGCTCCATCCACTCCAACCTCAAGGGAGCATGGATCTCACCATTCATAAATAAACCCTCCCTTGAACTGACCCCTCCCACTAACTACAGGCCCATCACCACAGTCAATGTCCTTCTAAACATTCTAGACTGTGCAGTGTACATCCAAATACAAGCACACCTAGAACTTCATAACATCCTAAGCTCATGCCAATCAGGTTTCCACCCAGTGCATGGCACCGAATCTGCCCTCCTGGACCTTAGAAACCAGATGAACAATGTTAAGATGGATTTCTAAACTCTGACCTGGTGGGCAGAAGTTTAGGAGGCCACCCTAGTATAGTGGAAGAGGGGAACCTTGTGGACAAACCAGACCAATCTACGGTTGCTTGGCAGACGGTCAAGACAAAGGGCCTCATTACGAGTATGGAGGTAGCCATGCCCTTAATAAGGGCATGGCTGCCCCTATACCGGGTCCCAGTACCGGGTTCCTTCAATAAGGAATAACCGGGTCATTCCGACTTTGGGGGACCCGGTAATTCCTCCTTGAAGGAACCCATTCCCATTTGAGCCCCCATAGGGCTGGATGGGAATGGGGTGGGAGCTAATAGCGGGCCCGTTAATAACAGGCCCGTTATTAGCTCCCTGGTCCCCTCGCGGGACCCGCAAAGGATGTCTGGTCTGACCAGGTGCCCTTACCGGGTCCCGCAAGGGGACCTCGTAATAAGGCATTCCGTAATGAAGGGTACCGGTCCCGTACCGGCACCCTTCATTATGGGAGCGCCTATGTTGTAATGAGGCCCAAAGTCTCAGGAGGGTTGAGAGTGATTGTAAGCCCACAATGAGCACACACAGTAAAACTCCACAGATTACCCTTAGACAGATATATATCAAAAATAAATTTATTATAGGCCTTTATAATGAAACACGATTAAACCACAGTTATCAAGAAAACAATTACCACACATGTGTATTCACTATGTAACTATGTAATATGTACACAATAATGCGATTAGCCTAAGGCTGATGATGGGGGAGAAAATAACCACAACCTGTAACTGAAAGGGCATAGTTCGGCACATATATCAGTTTAGGCAGTCCTTCATCAACAATCCCTAATTTATGTAGTCTAGCCCTATGAAGTGAGGAGCCTAGCTCTCCGCGTTGTGCGTAAAGTGTAAAGCGGATTTTCTTCAGGGGGCTGTAGCTGCTCAGGAAGGGGCTTGAGGCGATGAAGAATAAGTTCCTATTCCTAGAAGAGGGTATACCCTTGCGGATAAAGTGACTTTCAGAGTTCGGGAATAGCTGAGGAGCACAGGCTATGTAGGCCATAGTGAGTTTCTTTTGAGGGACACTCGTCTGTAAAAAGGGATGGATGTGCCAGGGGGCCACTGGTAAGTTAGGAAGGTACTCACTGACCCTCGGCACAGTCTGGACCAAACTTTGGCAGTCTAGCCCACTTCGCCTGTAGGTGTTAACCCTGCAGTTTCAGCAACGGCTGTGGGACGGGATGATTGTCTGTGGTGGGACAGTAGCCTTTTCTCAGCCATCGAAGAAAGAAGAAGGATAGTTCTGGTGCAGCACATCTCAGGATATGGTAGGTAAGAACTGCAAGCACTTTCTGCGATCGTCACCACAGCGGGGCGGTATCGGGTCTGCAGATTCTTATGGTGTGGCTCACTATTACGACGCAGAGGAGCTAGAACAACATGTTTTGGCAGGAGATGGCCCAGAACCACAAGCTAGTGATCCCCAAAGTCTTGAGTCTCAACTCGGGATGGAGCCGTTCCTGTGCGATACCCTGGGTTCGAGCTAGACAGTTCACTGGATGGCCCAGGAACACTTCCGAAGCGGCTCCTTAGCAAGGGTAAGTAGGAGAAGCAGGGAGTAGTTGTTCTCACTACTCTCACTACTCCAAAGGGGTGAAGCACCAGCGCAGGCCTTCTTGGTTCGATGAAGAAACAGGGGTCAGATGGGACAACAGCGGGGTCAGGGTACCAAACCTTCATAGCACATCACTGGTGGTTCCTTGAGTCTGCTTTCTTGTTAAGGATAATTGGCTCCTTATGAATTTTGGTGTGAACATCAGTAGATTGACCTGGAATGGATGCAGAGCCCCTTCTCTTATCCAAGATTCGGTTTGCTCTCAAATCTCAGATAGCCAATGGAAGATCTGCTCTCTTGCATACACGCCAGGCATGGGCCAATCGTGGCCCATGGTGGTTCCAGTCATTCATGACTACTAGATATACTGGCACCAGTAGTGTGGATTGGGACCAGACAGTACCACCCTCTTCCTGGGAACTAGCACACGTGATGTGCAGGAGCCCGTGAAAGATGCGGTTTTCGCAGGAGGCTGCATGCCCATATAAGGAATACCCGGGTCTCGCGGCCATGGGGAAGGCAAAGGGACAAAATGGCCAAAGGACAGAACAAAAGACATCGTAGCATGGCCATTTTTGGTACTGGCCACAGTCTTGGGCCAAAAGTGGCAAACGCGGTATGATAACAACGAAATAAAAATACTGCCACATGTTCGTCCTAGGCACACTTTTACAAACACCCACTAATCCTTAGAGGGTGGCTGGGCCATAAAACAAAAGGACCCCTATGCGCGTTGCTGTAAGGTACTTGGCACTTAGATAAAATGTTAACAAGAAATAGCTACATAGTCAAAGACTAAAGGAAACATAGTTTCCCAGTACTGACAGCCTGAAGGACGTGTCAGTTTCCCCATAACAAATGAGCAAAAGCCCAGAGGAGTGCAGCGGAAGGCTGTGCTCCACTGGAAAAAAGTCAGGTTAGGTAAGCCAAACAAAAGCAAAAGGTTTGAGGGGTTCACAAATGGTGGGGGAATTGCACCTAAGGGAAATATTTCCTAACAGACGACATCCGGGAATCAGGCAACCTCACCCTCCTCCTACTACTAGATCTGTCAGCAGCATTTGGCCTGGTCAACCATGAAACCCATTGCCGACACTTCACCATTGTCACCAACTTCACCCTGCAGCCACCAAATGGATTACATCCTTCCTCGCTAAAAGAACAGCCTGAGCATATACAGGCAGTGCAACCTGTCACCCTAAGCAAGTTCCTTGCAGCAACCCACAAGGCTTCTGTATCTCTCCTACCTTGTATAATATCTATACAAAACCTCTATTTGACCACCTTGTCTCTCTGGGTATCTCACTCACTAACTATTCTGATGAAACTCAGATGCTCATCCCTCTCTCAGGCAACTACGAACATGACTCCTGCCAGATCTCCAAAATCTATGACATTATCCAAACATGGACGGCCATGCACCAACTCTGCCTGAATGATGATAAGACAGACATCCTGATAATAGGCCCACCCCCTCCTGCCTTGCCAAGCTGGACCCAGCCTACCATGCCTTTCACTATTGATGCCTGCACCATCCCTGTATCCACAGCCACCAAAATGCTAGGTGTCTAACTTGAGTCCAGCCTCTGCATGTCTCGCCATGTCAACGCTATTGCCACCTTGGCTACCTACATCTCCAAACTCCTCAATGCATCTAAACACTTACTCTCCTCACAGTAACGCTTGAGCAGTAATTGGATCACGTCTTGACTACTGCAACTCCCTCCTCTCTGGTACATCACAGTGGAACCTGGACAATCGGCAAACCATCCAAAACAATGCCATCTGAGCAGCCCTGGACCTCTCAAAACGAGACCACGTCTCACTCCATAGAAAGACTTCCCACTGGCTCCCAATCAGAGATATGATCAACTTTAAAAAAACTCTCTATCACCCACCTCTGTTTCTCCAACTCTGCACCACCCAACCTGTCGCAGAGGATATCCAAGAGAACATCTACCAGACCAACCAGACTCTTCTACAGCCATAGACTCAATAACCCACGCTTTAAATGTACCTTATCCCGGAGGCACAAGCTTCTCAGCCATTGATGCTCACCTGTGGAATAAACTACCCATACACTTAAAAAATCGGAAACATCTTAATGGTCTTTTAGAAAACCACTTAAAACTGCCTTATTCAACTGACACTCAGCTGCCTCTAGACAACAGCGATCCTTTAACCTGTCCCGATGACTATGCACCAGTGTTAACCTTTTCTGATGACTTTGTACCAATTATCTGCACTATGTAACCTCCTTCTCCCTTACTCAATACCCCTATTTCCTTTTGTATTACCTGTCCTCCACCAACAAGCGCCTTGATGCCCATGGGTTTGGTGCGCTATACAAATACAAAAATAAATTAATAAATAAAAGTGGATCTCCTTCCCTGAAACATTCTGTGCGTCAAGGTGGAAAGGCAGAAGGCAAAAACCAAACACTCACCCTCTGCAATGGCTGTCCACTTATTCTGAACGATAGCCCTGAACCAATGAGAGTGTGTGTGGGTGTACCTTGCTTGCGGGAAATGGAGCGAACAGTAAAATAAGGATAATCCTAACAGAAAGCAAAGCAGTGGGACCCTTCTCCAGGCCTACCTTCCCACTATAGCTACTCTAACCCAGTCCCCTTTCCATGCCTGCTAACATCAAAAGAACAGCAGTGATCAGGACCCTGGTGTGAGGCTGGCTTAGTTATGTCAGTGCTGCTAACTTACCGCCTGGGTCGTAATGAGGCCCATATTCCTTCTTTCCAGTACACATTATCCCCCCTACTTATCTTTTTGTTTCCTTATATTTCTTCTACAAGTCTCTGTGGTTTCTTGTTTATTCGACGTGGCCTCTCGTCCCTCTTGGCGATTCCTACTTTGTCTAGATCTGCCCTCAGCACCTGTTCTGCACCTGTCTTGCTTGGTCTCTCCTTGTCCAGGCCCGTGACTGGTCCCTCTTCTTCTGGATAGTCATCTTCTTTGGCAGTTCTGTTTAGTCTTTTAAAGAACAATGCATTCCTTGTGATTTCTCTTCCTTCTTTTTGCGCCATAACCATGGGTCCTTTTTCGCTGGTTATTATGAGCGGTTTTGTCGCGTATCTTGACTCTCTCTTCCTTTGTTGTCTTTGCTGCACTTCTTCTCCGATCACTAGCTCTCTTTCGATCACCACTTTACGCCTGTTTGTTCTTTCGTCTGCCGTTTCCTTTCTGTGTCGTTTTGCTGCATGTCTTCATCACTTTTCTAGTTCTCTAGTTGCATCAGACGTGTCCTCAGCTGATACACGACCTCTATTAGTGTCTGTCCTGTGGCCTCATGCGGTGTGTTCCGATAGTGGTGTAGCATTTGGCAGAAGGTTTGCTGCATTGACATTTTTTCAATGATTGCTCTTTGTCTTGTCCTCATTATAGGGGCCATAAATCTCTTTGCCATCCTATTTCTTGAGGCCACAACGGGGTGATCTTCTGATGTTTGACTCCCATATAGCCCTCAAATCTTGTGAAATCCTGTCCATTGAATGGCGCTCCATTGTCTGTTTTTATGACATTTGGGATACCTAATTCACAAAAAATGTAATCTACATTTCTGTAGTTTTTCCATTTATTTTCTTTCGTTAGGTATGTTGCTAAGCTGATCGTCGGATCTTCCTTTGACTCTTTTTTAAGTGTTTCCATCATCAGTTATGTGGGAAGAGCATTCTCAGGAAACTTATCACACATAGCTTTCTGCTTCACTTTCCAGGTTCTCGTTCGTCCCCACCTTGGGGTGTCTTGACATGTAGTTGGCTGGGTTTAGATCACCACCCGGTTTGTGGATGATCTGGTATTCATACTCCTGCAGCCTGATACCCCACCTCTATATTCGCAGGGGCATTTTTCATTCTCAGGTTCCTGAACATTGATTGCAGTGCCTGGTGATCTGTAATGAGTGTGAACCTATGAACAATCACAAAGTGGTGGACGTATTTCCAGGCCCAGGCGGCTGCTAGGCTTCCTTTTCTGCCTGGGAGGAACCTGAAGATGTCTCCCTAGCTAGAGTGGGACACTGATGGTTGAGACGTGGTATCCCCTTCCTTCCACACTTTTTCCCCATCCTACCACGTAGGACATTTAAAACCACTGCCCGCACCGTTTCCCGACACAAACACTTTCACACAACACACCAGAGAGCTGACTTGTAATAAAACCTTTTAGTTGACATATCCTAAACACAGCAATTAACCTGAATCAGACCCACCTGATGGCCCTTTCCTTTCCCCACAGGTATAAAAGGTGGAGTAAGATAGCACAGTACTAGCAAGGCGAGCATGGCAGACAGCACAACGGCACAGCTATGCAGGGGCGGCAGTTCAAGAGAAGGAGAAAGGTGGTAGGAATCAAGAGGGTGGCAAGGAGAGAAGTTACTTTGCCCTTTTCATCCCAGGCTGCGGGACCTTCGTAGAAGAGAGTCTAAGACTGCAAAAAATAGCACAAGTGTCTTGCAGCAGATGTCAATGGTACACAGGGCAAGCCTATGTCGATAAGGAGGAGCGAGGGAAGCTCCTGCGCCCGTGGTACTGGCCTTGACTTCAGGAAAGCCAAAAGCCAAGCGGTTCATCACAGCCAGTGAGTCAAGGGGAGAATTGGTAAGAACAGGGCTGTGTTGAGTGAGAGAATCGCAGAGTGGCAAGTGTGAGCCAAGTTTAATGAACTGTGTAAAGTACTGTAACAAGTATTGAAGGTGAGGCCAGCTGCAGAGGGAAACCAGCACCACGTGGGTGCTAACTCAAGAGACTCTGGTCGATCCCAATCTGAAGTGAAACTACGATTACCAGAAGGCCATAGAAGGGCCAGCAAAAAAGGTCAAAGTGGTCATACAGAGGGTCGAGCAAAATCTCTGTATAATCGAAAGACTTTGATCTACAAGCATTGTGAAAGAAAGGGAAGTGAATGCCGCAAACATTGAATTGTGTAGAAAGAGAACATTGAAAGTAAAAAGGGGTCAGCGCCTGGAAGAAGGGGACCCGGGGACACAATAAACCCAGTGAAGGGAGGCTAATAATCAAAAGGGGTCAGATCCCGGCAGAGGGGGATCCAAGGGTGAAAAGTTGTCCCCCCAAGATTGAGAAAAGTGAAAGAAAAATTAAGAGACGGCAAGAGAGAACCCGATGGAGAGATGCCAGAGAAGAAGCATTTAAGCCTGGCAGAGGGAGATCCGCAGATGAAGCTATCACCCAAGTACTACCAGTCAAGTGGGGGCCGAGCCCGATGGAGGGAGATCCTGGGGAGATCCAGGGGTGAAGCCATCACCCGAGTACTGACAGTCAAGATGGGTTTGAGCATGACTAAGGGAGGTCCAGGGGTGAACTATCATCCAAACTTCAAGTCAGAATAGAAGTGACATATAAATTGAGTAATACAATAAGTGAAGGATCAGTGCCCTGAAGAGGGGGACCAAGGGGTTAAATCCTCACCCTATCTGAACTGTGGATACATGAACAGTGGTAAACAATTGAGAAGTGTTTGATCCCAGAAGAGGGTGTCCCAGGGATGAACCCATCACCCAGCGAACAGGTCCTCGAAGGCAAGAGACATTTCAAGTGAAACGAGACTTGGCCATCTACGGTCCTGAGAACTCCCATTGGAACTGTCATCTCATGCTGGAGAAGTGCGAGACTGTACTGTGCTCCAAACTCCCATTTTACCCCGTACACAAAACATGTGGAAGATAGGCCCATGAAAACATCTTTCTTTTCTTGTGAACTATCACACACCCTTTTTTTGTATTAGTTGTGAGGTTTGGCAATAGGTTTCTTAGTATAGGCCTTTTATTTTGACACAATGCCACTAGGACTGCCTTATTTTTCATTTGACGGTCAACGCTTGCTCCCATCTTAGATTTAGGTTTAGATTAGGCGTTTTTCCAACCTGCATACAGTATTCATTGTTCATTAAAAACCCTTGAACTGTGATCACTTGTGTCTGTCTTACTTGCTGCCACCATGAGTTCCTCATAGAGTATGCTGATTCAGTTTCAGACAACGCTCTACTAGCATATGCAATGACGGGTTTAGCAGCTATCTCTTTTGTCTCTTGCTGGACCTACATGTCCCCTTAACCCACCAGGCTGGCATCTACAGTGATCTCTGTGTGCCAGGCTGGGTTGAAATATGCCAGATGGCACGCCGCTGATAGAGCCGATTGTTTATCCTCAAATGCTGCTAGACACTGTTGATTCCACTGAAAAGGGACTTCTTTCCTGAGTAGCCAACGGATTGGCTCTGCCATAGTAGCGTAGTTTGGCAGGTAGCAAGCACAGTAACATGCGATGCCTAAAAGGGATCAGACTTTGGCCACTTGTGTCAGGGGTCGTAGTGGGGTGATGGGGAGGACCTTTTTGAGATCAGGGATCACTACTTGGTCAGCGAAAAAGTATCCAGAACATTTCAAGTGTATACTGTTTATGTTGCACTTTGTTTCATTCAAGGTCAGGACAGCCGCTTGTAGTGTCTTGCAGACTTCTAGTAGTGTTTGGTCATGTTCCTTTTGGGATGTGCCAAACATGAGGGTATCGTCACTGTAGTTAAATGCAGAGGAGATCAGCAGGAGAAGGCGTCTGATTGTTTCTTGGAAGGTTTCCGCAGCGGAGGAAATTCCGAAGTTGAGTTGCTTGCATCAGTATAAACAGTCATGGATGGAGAATGTGGTGATTGGTCATGAGGAGAGGTGGAGAATTAGCTGATGGTACACTTCATTCACGTCAAGTTCAGAGAATCTGACTGCCTTGTTGAGTCTGACGATTATGTCCTCAATGCAATGTTCTGGCCAAGTTGGGATGCAAATGTCTTCACATAGGCGGATGCAGCCATTTTACTTGGGTACTAGTACTAATGGTGATACCATGGGGTTGGGCCCTCTGCTCTTTCACTGATGTCATCTTGGAGAAGGAGGCATAGTTCTTCCAAAACATTCCCTTGAATATGGAATCTTATGCACCTGGGGTGTTGCAGGACTGGTCTGATTGAGTTGTCGATCTGCAGTTTGATAACCGTGACTTTTAGGTTTCCCAGCACCCAGAATAATTCTGGAAACATGGCATGCGCATGAGGCTTTGATATCACTTACCTCTTATGGTGTGCATTGTCTCTGTAATCATCGGGTGGCACTGTACTATTTCAAAACTGTCATAGTAAATGTCGATGAGATCAAGGACTCTTGCCGTTTTGTAGCTCAATAAACAGTGACCCACAAGTGGGCTCCTGAGAACATGTATGGGTTCTGTAATCACTGTGTCTTTATGATGGAGTTGGCATGTGAACTTTCCCAGGGAGGGCAGTGAGTGGCTCACAGCCCACAGGTAAATCCTTGCCATGCACTAAGATGATATGCTTCTCGGATAGATTCATAGTCACTCTCATTCATGATGGTGACTGCTGCTCCTGTGTCAACAATAAATTGATGATTTCGACCCCCTATCTGTAATACTTCTCTTGGTGCTGAGTCATCTTCTAGAGCTTAGCTTATGGGACATGTGTTTTCTACTGAGTTGCATTCTGCCTGGGCTTTCTTGGTGTCGTCTTCATAGATGTGGACATCTTGTAGCGCCCTTTTCACACTTCATGGGTGAGACACTGGCAGTTGCTGTCAGGGAGTAGGGTCTGCTTTTGTTGTGTGTGCTGGTTTATTCACATCGACAGGACCAGACCTTGTGAGAGTGCTGAAGCAGGAAACAGACTTTGTGGAGACGGTGGAGTGGCTCCTGTCCTTATGCGTTGACTCGGCCATGTTGGTGGAGATGACCTTTTTCAGAATTGTTAACCCTCTCTAAATGCTGATCTGAAGTGGTTATCCATTCAGCAGTTGGTAAATTTTTGCCCAATGGCTGGACATGGCCCACTGGGTGGGAATGCAAATCCACACCTGTAGCACAACCTTGGTACCTGATTTCTGTGTGGCACTGGTGGGTATGGTTGGGGGCCGGCATTGGGTTGAAGATATGTCGGAGGCCATGTTGTGTGTATGGCTGCAACTGTTGATTGTTGCAATGGTTGTATTGTACTATGTTCTTTCCCGTGCATGGATCATTTTGAGGATTCTCTTGACCTCTTTTGCCAACAAATTAGTGAAGCTGTCTAGTAGGGCTCATGACTTGTTAGCCCCCAAGGCTTTGATGAAGTCTGAGAAATCTTCTAGTCATTCTTTCCACCCTGAGCCTCTGTCCTGTTGAGGCTTTAGCTGGAATGGTACTGGTCTCATGAGGACCGATGCTCTGGATGCCCGTGTGTCATATGCAGAAGACCTTGAGGCACTTGCTCATCTTCCATCTTGTAGCTGTGAGCATGGCGAGTGTGATGGCTCAGTGGTTAGTGCTGGCGAAACGAGATGCAGATGAGCTGTGTGCTGAGAAGCCTTGGCCACCCATGGTGCAGGTCATCCACCCTGTGAGCTGATGTGTCGTGCAAGGGTTCATTGTGAGTCTTTTGGGTGGAAATTTGTGCCAGGAGCTGACCTCTCACTCTGTGAGCGGTAGTTGGGCCGAACCATGTGCCAGGAGCTGGTCTCTAGTGCTGTGCTCGGTGGATGGAGCAGGCACCACATTGGGCCCTGTTGGCACTTTTCGGTGTATTGGACACCTCCCCTGCCGAGGGAAGGCGTGCTGGAACTGTCTCCACTTGGTGAGCAGAGGCAGAGTGGGTATGTCCTGGGTGGCAATGGATTTGGATGCTGTGGCCGCCGGTCTGGATCAATGGTGCTGGCCGTATGGATTGGAGGCGGTTGAGCGTGAGCCATGGAAACAATGGAACGACAGATGGGAGAAATTGAGGTTCTAGAATGCTAGTGGCTGTGTGTCATGCAGGTACAACAGTTGGAACTGGCAGCAGCTGGGCGGACACGCTTTAGCAAGGGGACCTTCTCGTTCTCACCTGAAGATAGCGCCAATACTGATTTTCCATACTAACATTATAGAAAGTAAAGATTCTATTAAAGACATGGAGGCAAAGGATTATGCTTTTCTCTTTCCTTTTCTTCTCGAGCAGCATTTAGAACATTTAAACAATAAATACAAGTTTCCACAAAAAACTACATTTCCCTGAAATCACAGTTTTTTGTAGTTTGCTATTGATTGGCCGAACCGTTATCACATGAACTTCGTGGCCAATTTTGTCCCTCACGGCCCATAACCTTGTCTTTCCTCCTCATTTCCTCCTCTTTCTTTTGCTGCACTTTATTAACTGTACCTTATGTGCCCCAACCGGTCAACGCCGTAACTTGTAACACTCTCTCCTTGTTCCCCTAACAATCCTGCCAACTTGACTTCTGTGCCTGTTGCAACACGGAAACAAAAAAACAACTCTGAGACTAACCAATGATAGGGTGTGCAATCGAATGTTTCCAAGTTCAACATTGCATACATTTCACATAACATCACAGTCTTAGAAAACTCACTCACTATACAGCGATTATATGGGTTGGGATAACCCTTCACCTCTGTGTATTTAATAGAATCTTGACTTTCTATAACGTTAGCATGGAAAATCAGTATTTTATGCCGAGACCAGAGGCTCGGACTATATTTGTTTAAAGGTTACTCACCACCAACGATGAAACCAGGTCTATTGCTATAAAATAAAAAATAGAAAACGCTCACCCTTAGACCAATACGCTGCTTTTAGAATTTTCTCCATTTGTGCTCCAACACAATATGTGTTTGACCAAACCCCACCCCTTACAGAAGGAGCCCCATACGCTCCGATATCAATGCCTGCCTGTTGCATGCTCCATCTTACCCACCTGGCTAGGGTTGCGGATGCTACTGCTGCAAAAGGTTTCTGCAGCACTATATGTAATCGGGATACCCCTGCTGGTGTAATCCTGTCCATCATAACAGCGTATGCCATCAGACATCTCACTGGGCACAGCTTAGGTTGATCTGTGAATGCCATATACGAGACTATTTGAGTCCTGTCTTTGTTTTCTTACAGATATAAAGCGTAAGCCCCGAAGGGGAAAAAGATTTCCGGTCTTCCTCCAACACTCTAGCGTCTGATTCCCTCTTGCAAGATATGAGACAGAGTAGCGTTGTTATTTTGGCCAATAATGCTTTCCTCGTTAAATCTTCATTATCTGGCCAACCCTGAAATAATCTCAGAACGTCATTCACGTCCGACATGCGGCTATACTTGTCCATTGGTGGTCGTAAAAAAGTCACACCCCTCTGAGGAGCATGCACACTAAAGGGTGTTACCCTACTGGGTGACCTTCCACCCTAGGATGACCTGCCGAGATCTCTGATCTACAAGTGTAATTCGTTTTGTACACTTTCCCCTGAGCTGGTAGAGCCGCTAGGAAATTCACCACATGAATTACATCTTCTCCAGTAGGATGTACCTTTCTCGCCAAACACCAGCTATGCCATTTTGACCAAGCAGTCCTGTATGCTTTTCTAGTTCCTGGGCCCATGCTTCTTGCATGATTTGTTCAGCCTCTCCTGAATGTCCTCTCAAACGCCAGACTCTCCAGAAATCACCCGTGCCATTAGCCTCAGGTTCCCTTCCTGTACCGGGGGTAAAGTTCCCCCATTGGACCTCGTAATATCACCTCATACTGTGGGAGTAATATCTGCTTGCTGTATGACATCTCCAGTAAGTCCGGGAACCAGACCTGGCTTGGTCGGGATTTTCACTGTTGTTCTAGTAATTCCTTGTTCTGACCCATTAGACAGAAATTGTCCAGGTAAACTATCAATCTGATACCCTGCTCTCTCAGCTGAATGACCACTGGCTTCATCAGCCTGGTGAAACACAAATGAGCTCATACCAGCCTGAAAGAGAGACTTGTGAATTCCCATCTCGGTCCTTGCCAGAAGAACTGTAGAAACCGGCAATGCTCCTGAGCTTGTACATTTAGCACAACTAGAGTAACCAAAACTCCTCAGAGTGTTAATCTATAGCAAAAACAAAAGTGTACCCCATTGTACTGCATTGTAAAATGCATTGTACAGTGATAAAAAGTTACCACAAGTGATAACAAGTTACTAAAAGTAGTAAAAAAGTAATTAGAGGGAAACAATATTTCCCAGTACTGACAGCCTAAAGGACATGTCAGTTTCACCAAAACAGATGAGCAAAAGACAGTTTAGTGAAGCTTAAGGTTTCATTGCACTGTACAAATTACAGGTCAGGATCAAAAATAAAAGCAAAACTTTGTGGGTCCATTAAAATGGAAGGAAAGGCACAGTAAAGAGAAATCTTTCCTAACAAGGGCCAATTCTGATCTACTACGGTAATGGGACATCTTGGGCTTAATTCAATGTGTGGTGCCAGAGTTTGCCCTAAACTCTGTTCCATGAGAATTTGGTGCATTTAATGTTTCTGCTCTGTACATCAGAGCAGGGATTACCTTTGCTTTATAACATTGTATGACGGGTAAAAGTGTGAATATTTCATATTCTCAGTCTACTCTACCCATCAGGTTGCGATTTGGGAGGACATCTCGTTTAAATCACTTGAATTGTAATATTGTTGTGTTGTTTGAAAGCCAAGATAATTCCACAAGCCCACATTCAATATTGTTGAGGTACCATTTGAAAAAATTGAGATTGGATCTTTTTGGATATGTAATCTGAATGTTTGTTTTTTGGGGATTGATTTCGAGGTCTAAGTCCAGAATATAGTCGGAAAAGTTGTCAATTGAGCACTGCAACCCAATCAGGTTCTAATTGAATAAGATAAAATCATCTGCGTAAACAAGATGCTCAATTTGCAATGTACCAAAAGAGGAGGGAAAGATTTTCACATATTTAGATTGCTGGGGATTTCTGCCATAAATAAATTAAAAAGGGCCGGGGTTAGAACACTGCTTTGGTGCAGGCCTCCTTATGTCTGGATAGGGGCGGTAACGGTACCTTACCTGTAAAGTCTAATTTGGACCTGTGTTCGGATATGTAGATGTATTAGTATATCTAGCATGTGTGTTGGACATCCCAGGCATTCAATTTGTTCCACAATTTGTCCCAGTTGACCTTATCAGAGACCATGGTTAAGTCAAATAAGGTCATATAAAGTGTTTATTTCTTCAATATTGCCTGTCTTTAAAGTAAATAGACAATGAAACCATTCAAGGAGGTGCCCAACCTTTTTCTTAATCCTGATTGATTCCTATCTAAAATGTCGAAATGTTGTAACCCTGTTTCTAGTTCGCCTAATGAAAGAGATGTAAATATTTTTGGGAAACTGTCCCGTAACGCTATGGGCCGGTCGTTACTTTGATTCATCCTGTCCCCCTTCTTATGAATGGGCACAAAGTGGGCCATCTCCCAAGTGGAGGGGACATGTTTCTTACAAATGATCAATTCAAAGAGGTGGAAAAAAATACAAGCCCACATCTCCAGATCACATTTTAAGGTGAGGTTGGATAACCCGTCCGGGCCATGGGCGTTCTTAGCTTTTGTGATTAGGTTGACAATTTCTTCTTGTTCGAGATAAGAAGCCAATCAGAGTCACTGTATTCATAGTTTGTATGTGGATATTTCCCAGACTCTGATGTTTCTTTGTAATGTTTCTTCCAACCCAAGTCAGATATGGGGTTTGCTGTAAAAGAGAGTTGATCATTTCCCAAAACCACATATCTTGGGTGGTTATTAGTACTTGTAACATGTATTCTGAATTTCGGTGGAATAAAGTGGATATATAATGTTTAACACAATGGGCCTCATTATAAGTATGGTGGTAAGGCGACAACGGCGCTGGTATCGCTACCGGCACCGTTGCTACCATACCGCCATACTACGAATTCTGATCATGTGTGCCTTTGCAGCCACCAGGTCTGACCCAATGGCCGTACGGGCACCCGCGAGCAGAACAGGACTGTAGCACTGGTACCATTATTAACAGTACCGGTGCTACCACCCTCCCCATACCCATTCAGCCCTATGGGGCCAAATGGGGATGGGGAGTCCCTTATTACCGGCACCTGCGAATGGGCAATTACTGTGTCCGCCAAACTCGCATGACCCGGTAATTGCCAATTCGCGGGTGCCGGCAAAATCACGGGTCCGGTGTTACAGGCACAGCTACCGCCAGCCTCGTAATGAGGCCCAATGTATATACTGTTGCTTTCATTTTTTTGTTGTTTGTATCTTTTCTAAACCAAAGAGAGTTCTTTGACAGCGCCTCAGGTTTCACCTGAGTATTTTCGTTTGATATAAGAGCTCATCATACTTATGAGGTTGGCGGTGCAGTCCCATGGTTTTGAACATTCGGTTTTTCCCACTCAACTCTGACACTTGTGTTTTAAAAAAGTTGGAGAAACTTTCTGGGGCACCACATTCTGTTAATTTTATTTGCCTGTTCATAACATGCTTGTGAATATAACTGTTAAATCAATCCACCACTTTAGGACTCCATTTAAAAATGGTGGCTGCATAGTTTATTCTAGTGGAATCTAGGTGAGTTTTGGGGGATCTATGTCCTATGTTTAATTCCAGAACGAGATAGAGAATTGCATGGTCACTCGCAGTACAATCCACTACTGTAAGAGATGAACAACAATTCAGTAGAGCTCTAGAAATAAAAAAGTGATCTATAGCGGAGGCCTGGTTCGCTCTTTTCCACGCATGTTTGGCGAGTATGTTGCCATTAATTCTGTAGATATTCCACAAATTCATTAGGGCATTCCAGCTTTCACATCTAGTTCTTGACTCAATCATGGCACTTCTCAATCACGACTTGATTATCTCATCCTCATACATACAATTACAGTTCAAGTCCCCTACTAATATAACTTTGGAGACAAATTTCTCATTCCAATCTGCTAAGTGATCCCATAGACTTGCCCATCTATAAGTCACACAGTGCAAATGGGCAAATGTCCAAATATTGGCAAAGCTAGCAGCTATCACTGGAAGTGGCATGTGTGATTGGCTCAAAAGCATTACACGACTTTCACATTTCAGGTGAACAGGTTTATTTTTTCAAGCCTTTTTAAACCCACCATAACTTTGTTGTTTGTTTGTAAACATGCCCAATGATCCAACTACAAGGCTGCCAAGACTGATGTTCCCTAACCAAGGTGAAACCAGGTATGTAGTAGCTGCCTGGCAGCCTTGAGCAAAGTCTGTCTTGGGTTGATAAAGCTATGTATAAAGTAGCACTGCCCTCTAAGACAGAGACAATTGTCTGGAGCAAAATGCTTGCATTTGGGCTAATTTGCATATCCACAATGCCATGCTGATGTAGCTCTGAACTGGAGGTGAACTTTTAGCGATGACGTTGTGGCATGTGTGACTTGACTCAAATTGTGATACACATTTTAAACATTGCTTGCCTTTTATAATCTGAGGACCAAATGCAACACATCTTTCAGTTACGTTTGCAGGATCTAGGAGGAGTGGCATGCACGGAACCTCCCCCTCATATCAAACATACTAAAGCGATTTTACCAGGATACTTTAATTTGGTGAAATTGAAAAGATGAGATGTTATTATTATTATCATTGAATATATTTTTCTACCACATAACTGACTCGGGAGCAACAGTTCATACAGCAAAACACTGGTAGAGAGAATTTAAGAAGGCATCAAGTAAAAATTGGCAATTATTATCACAGTGCAATATACTGAGCGGATGTGAACAAGATAGATGGAATTGATCCTAGGTTTCCTGGTTTCCCATTTTGCAATTTGACAACAGGCTACATCTCCCATACCACTCTATCCCATTCCATTTTATGATATGATAGATTATTTATAACATGCTTAATACTGAGAGGTTTCTAAGCACGGACCCAGGATCGAGCCTGTGTTGCTGCATGTCATCTTGCTTCCAAGGCGAGCACGTTGCCGCTGAGATATCCTCCAGAGACTCTTTAGTGTTAAAGTAAAGTGCTGGGGTAGATAGAGAATTCAGTGGTACAGCCGAGCCAGTGCCGTGCCAGGGACTCTGGTTTTGCTCCAAGAGCTAAAGACGCTGGATTGGCAAAAGACCCAGACCTGGCTTCCTGCATCCCCAACCCACAACTAAAGAAACATACTTGGCATCCTATCCACCCATCCTCCTACATTATAAGACCCTCACTTGGCATTCTGCCTTCCCACCAATAAATATTATATAAATGGTTAATATTATAATTATTTATAGATTAACACTACAGATTATAAACCCAGATGAATACGACATTCCCTACATCACACACAGAACAAAACCACTACTGGGACATACTCATTTTGATACATAAGAACAAGACACAATGAGGTAAAGTTTTTTGCTCACGATCACATAATGTGTCAAGTGTGGAAGGTGGGAAATGATCCCTGAGAAGATTTCATCTCCTCCTATTCTACCTTCACTTTTAGAACCAACATGATTCTATCTGCAAGCTTCTTATTTAACTGTCAAGCTCAGTACATTGTTCAATAAATCTGGCTTTCAAAACATCAACTGACATGATAAAGCAACATGGAAAAATATGTGAAATCTCAAAAGAAACACGTGTTCAAAAAACAAGTATGCATCACTTTGCCAGAAACAAAAGGGCTGAGCCAGTGGCATTCAGGTTAGAAAGAGATCTCTGCAACAGCGACTTCATCTGCTGAGCAATCTTCCCAGATGTGTACTTCTGTATCGGTGACCCATACCCATCAGTCTTTGGTGAACATCCCTTGCACCTCATCCTTAATGCACCTTGACCTCCCTCCCCTTACAGTTAACTTTATGAATTCTGTTCACATTTTGTGCATTCCTTAACACTGACCCAGTCCTCCTCCCACACCCTGCACTCAACGCCGTCCCTTGCTCAGAATGCTTAGTCACCAATTCCTGGCAACTCAAACCCTTTAATTGCCCATCAGACGAATCCCATTACATGCCCCTCTGCACCTTCCGTGGACCTAGTGACATGCAGATGGTAGACCACCATGATTTGCCAGTCCGCCTCTTCCAGACACAAGGATCTGTGTTCGTGCTCTTGTTGGTAATTGTGGCACAGGTTCTGCACTTGAACAATGCAGAGCTAAAGAATCCAAGGGGAACTGGCTCATGATCAATGTTTTGGGAAAGTCAGCTGCACACTTCAATTTACTGAGTCTGGGAAAACTGTGAGGTGAGTCCACCTGGGAGCTGGTGATGGAGTGGGAGTAAGGGTGACTTAGATGATGTATTTGTATTTACGTGTTGAGTGTATTTGTGGCTGTGGAAAGTCTATTTGGAAGGATGCATCTTTGTGTATGTTGTTGACTTGTATGTCTGCCTTTTATTGTTCTCAAAATAGTGTTCTGGACTAGAAAATGATAAACTGTCACAGACCTTTTGGAGTCTACTAATAACACCTGAATTGTACATCTTTCGGAGCATATCTCACAACAATATCCGAAAGTCAGCACCGAAAATAATTCAACAGCTGTTAATATAACCACTATGTAGTAACATGCATGGGTGCTATTCAGGGTGATATTAAACTCGTTTCATAATCCACACACCAGTGATCAATAAATGCACTATAATAAAGTAAAACCACTCTTAGAAGCTGAAACCAAGGACACTCTAATAAGATTTAAACTCGTATTGCCTTGCCATGAAAGTACTGTGAAAAGCTGAAGATCGTGTAAGAGATCATTGGTGTAATGGCTGCAGCGATGCCAACATAACAATCCCGGTAAGAGAGCCTGTCATTCAAATGCGTGCATTGCCTGGGGACGGTATGTGCATAGGTTATTTTCCCTTTCACTCATTCACCCTGGAGGCCAATGCATGGGAGCTAGGCAGGCATATCTGAACATTACTGAAATCAACATGTGTGCCTTGCCCCAACTACACCCAATATGAGCAGGCCTTTCAGGCAGGCCAGATTCTCGTGGATTCTGTCTTTGTTTGAATATATTTTTACATATTGCAGCCCTCACCTTGGTAGCAACAATACTACCAGCCAGGGGAGCGATTGTCCATTTGCCCTCTTTCTCAACCTTCTCCTCCACAACGTGCCCTAGTTTTCGGCCAAGTTCGGCTTGTTTTGCTCCAGGATATATTAGTCCTGTTACAAACATTGTAAATCACACACACACCCTAGTTACAGTTTTATCAGTTCAGAGATGATAAGGATAGAGGTTAGAATGCTGCACCCATAGCAACACAGATTTATTATTTAAGGAGTGGTTGATAACTCACAGGTGAGGCGCGCACCTTCACATGCGACTAAAGTGCACTTCGTGCATTGAAATCGTAGCACGAAGGCTTCATCCCTTCATCCTTCCAAGGCTGATACATTGAGTGCCAAATAATTGGGTAATGATACAACCTGTTATTACGGCGCTTAGAACAAGGAGGAATCTGCTTGAAGCTATATATTTAAAAAATGGTTTGTTTATAACTATGCGACATATTAGCCTATTTATTTATTTATTTATTTATTATTTCGTTGGTATAGCACACTAAACCCGGAGGCATTGAGGTGCTGGTTACATGCATTCAAGGAAGCATTTGGTGCAACACTAGGTACAGCAAGTACAGCACTTAACAATAATGACTTGAGTGAATATGTATCGAAGGGAGAGGAACTAGGGAGAAGAGAACCCCCCTGGTCGTCTCATGAGTCAATGGTTAAGGAACGCAAGTGTCACTGTGACGTGATATCAGGAATCGAGGGTCCCCTGGTCACCTCACGTGAGTCATGAGGTGCTTGCAGAATTTCCTATACGATTATTCGGTTCTCAAAGGTAGTGGTAGAACATTCCAGGTTTTTGATGCAAGGATCGGGAAACTTAATCCCCCTGATCTCTGTCGCCTGAATCTTGAGTGCATGTTGGAGGTGCGGGTGGGACTAGCTGTCTGTGCCTTTCTGAACTTCTACGAGAGGTATTTTCGTGCCAAGTTCGAGAGGCATTTGTGCGTGATAGCTAATGTTTTAAACAGTGGCAGCCCCCTCAGTGAAGGGCCTGCGGATAAGGGCAGCCCCAGTGGTGTCTGCCGGTGTCGGCCGTGGTAGCATGAGACCTGCATTGGTCAACCTGCTGCACCTCCCAAGGACAGTTGAATCTGGGTGTTTGCATTGCTGTGTTGAAATACTGAGCCTTTTTCCCCTCTCTTGGAAAGTTGAATCTGGATGTTTTGCATTTCTGAGTTGAAAAACTGAACCTTTCCCCCTTATAGTAAAGTTGAATGTGGGTGTTTTGCATTGCTGTGTTAAAATAGAGCCTTTTTCACCCTTCTAGGAAAGTTGAATCTGGGCGTTTTACATTGTTGTGTTGAAAAACCTAGCCTTTTTGCTCCTTCTAGGAAAGTTGAATCTGAGTGTTTTGCATTATGCTGTGTTGAAACTGAGCATTTGGCTACCTTCTAGGAAAGTTGGATCTGAGTGTTTTTGCATTCTGGAAACTGTGGCACTGGGTCAGTTAGGCTCCCTCCCATGCTAGATCCTCCCACAAGGCATGCCGTTCACTGTTGTGTGTTACTTCACCTGTGTATTCCCTTGTTTTGACCCCGGCTCCCCCCACACTGTACATGCCTAGTTGTGTGCCACAGGGTGTTCGTCTCTCTCTCTCTCTCTCTTCCCTCAGGCCTGTCTCCTCCCTCCTTCGTATTGGTCCAGGGCCGTCAGCCCAATCTCCTCCTTTTCGATAGGTGTTTCCTGTGTCTTATCAACTTCCTTCCTTCTCCTGCTACTCCTACCTACACCCCTCTGTCTCCTCCACCACAGCCCTCTTCCATCAACTCTATGGCACCCTCCTCATCTTCTCTGACCACTCTGCCACCTTTCTCCTCTGCCATGTCTCTGGCACCCTCTCCAGCCTCTCTGTCTACTCTGTCATCTCCTTCTTCCTCCTCTGCCCACTCTCTGGCTGTCTACCACCTCTGCAGGGCATACCTCTTGCCTGTACCTCTCCAAAGAAGTCTTTGAAATGTGGCAATCTGCTCCACGTCGCTCCTCTCAACTCTTGCTCCGCTGTCAAACACTCCTCCGACATCTGCCGACTCCTTGAAGAACTTGATCTGGATGTTCTCGCTGTCATCGAGACATGGTTCATGGCCAGCTCTGTTACAAGTTTTCACACTCTCCTCCCCAATGGTTGCAATATGCTCTCTGAACCCAGAACCAACCATCCAGGAGGTAGAGTTGTTATGTTGTTTCCAGAGTGGATCCTTGATTCTGTCATTCCTATGCAGGCCTGCTCCTCCTTTGAATGCCTGGTCTGCAGGTTCTCTATCTCTCCTGGCCTCCCTCTTACAGTGGTCACCATCTACAGGCCACCAGCCCAGGTTGCCCTCTTCCTCCATGAGTGGGGCAACCTCTCCTCTTCTCTCCATGCCTCTACCTCTCTCTCGGCTTCACCTCCTTGAAGACCTCAACATCCATCTGGATGTTGCTAACCCCTTCTCTGGGCTCTTTCACAATCTCTGCGACTCTCTCTTTCTATTCCACCCTCTGGCCTGGCACACTGCACCGAGCACACCCTGGATGTTCTCATCTCTTCTGACATCCTTCTATCTTGGACTGACCACTTTCCTCTCTCTTTCCACCTGACGCTCTCTGTCCCCCAGGTGAGGCCGACCACAGCACTGCCACCCACCTTCTCTGCCATATGGCCCATGAAGCATGTGTCAAGGCGTCCGATGCTACTTTCTCGCCTCTTCCTGCACCTATGGCTGACTCACACTCTGACACAGCCCTCTCTAACTTGCATATGATATGATATGATATGATATGATATGATATGATATGATATGATATGATATGGCATATATAACGCGCCTATACACAAGTGTTTCAAGGTGCGACGGGGCAAGGAACGGGGAACAGAGGGAGGACAGACAGCGATCCTTCTAGGCCAGGTGTCATTCAGATCGTGCAAGTGCATGGGAAGGGGAAGGAAGAGAAGTGTGAGGGAGAAAGGGGAGAGGACAGTGCACTACATGGAATAAGAAAAAAAACAAAATTAAACAGTAAGTAAAAGTACGGCCAGCAGGTGGCAAGTGTAAGGATAAGGTTCGACACCAGGTGTCAAGTGCTGGTAGTGGGGCTGTAGGGATACAGAAACAGTCCCCAAGTGCGGGGGGTTTCCAGGAGGGCAGTGCAGGAGTGCAACTGGCAGGGGAGTGGATCTGGGCCCGAGATCAGCGGGTGACCAGGTAACCAGTGAAAATTCAGTGTCAGCCAGGAAATCAGCAAGGGAGAGGAGGAGAAAAAGCAGAAGCAAAGAGAAAGGTTTTGAGGTGCTTCCGGAAACCGAAGATGATTCTCCTCAGGTTTCAGGGAGGCAGGGAGGCTGTTCCAGAGGGAGGCCCCAGTTGAAGAAAGAGATCTGCCAGCAACTCGTTGCTTGGAGAAGCGACTGTCCCTGAGGGAGTTTGAGGTAGATGAGCGAAGAGCTCGAGAAGGAAGGTATTTGGGGAGAGAGAGTTGAAGGTATTGAGGCCCCAGGCCCCAGAAGGCCTTGTGGATAATGCAGAGGGTTTTTAACTTAATCCCCGCAGCCACTGAGAGCCAGTGCAGAGATTGGCGGAGAGTAGAAGCAGGCAGATTTAGAAAGAGGCTATTGCAATAGTCCAGCCTGGAGAGAACCAGAGCTCTGGAGACCGTGAGCTTCTGGGGGAAGGAGAGGAAAGGAAGAATACCTCTAAGGAGGTGCAGCTGGTAGTGTGACTTCTTAGAGATGTCAGAGATGTGAGGAGAGAAGGAGAGTGTAGAGTCGAAGATGACCCTGAGGTTTTTAGCCTTACACGTGGGAGCAGGAAGAGGGCCAACGGAGGCCAGCCAGAGAGCTACAAGAAAGGAGGGAGCGGGTGTGCCGATGAGGAGGATCTCAGTCTTACTGGTTTTAAGGCAGAGGTCATTGGCGGTACACCACTCCTGGATAGCAGACAGACAGTCAGAGATGAGGGAAGTGGAGGAGGCGGCCGAGGGTAGCCGGAAGATGAGCTGGGTGTCCGCATAGCACTGAAAGTTGGGGCAGAGAGCGGCAATGTGGTGGGCCAGGAGTGCCAGGTATTGGTTGAACAGCCAGGGAGAGAGGTTAGACCCCTCGGGGACACCACAGGAAGAAAAAAAGATAGCAGAGATGAAGGACCCAAGATGGACTTGGGAGGGATGGTGGGAGAGGAAAGAAGTCAGCCACGCCAGAGCCTGTCCAGTGATACCCAGGTTATCACGGAGACGGTTGAGCAGGATGGCATGGTTGACAGTGTCAAAGGCAGAAGAGAGATCAGGCAGGAGGAGGACGCAGGGGGTTTTAGAGTCAAGGTTGGAGAGCAGGTCTTCACGGATGTTCAGGAGAGCAGTTTCCGTGCTTCTGTCAGCTCTGAAGCCAGACTGATGGTCATGAAGACAGCCAACAGATTCAGAGTGGAGATTAAGCTGCAAGATGGCCAGTTTCTCCAGGAGCTTGCCCAGGAAGGGAGTGATGGATATTGGGCGGTAGTTGGCCGGTGATATCTATATCACTAACACTCTTGATGTCATTGCCACTGTCAGGAAGATCTGTTTGAGGCCCACCTCTAAATGCAACTATTGGTATGACTCCGACTTTGCCACCCTTAAACGCTAGTGCAGGTTGGCCCAGAGGAAGTGGAGGGCTTCAGGTGCATCCTCTGACAAACTGACCTGCCGCCTGCTCCAAAGGCAATACTGACTCTCTGTCCTGTCCAAGAAGAGATTCTACATCCAAGCCCGTGTCTCTGCAGCCTCTAATAACATGGCCAAAATCTTCAAAATCTGAAAGGAGCTGGCCAATACTGCTGCATTCTCCACCTCTTCTGTTCCCTCCCAGGCCCTCTGCACAGCACTGGCTTCTCGCTTCACCACTAAAACTCAGGACATCCTGTCCTCTCTCTCCTCTTCCTCTCCCTCTACCTCTCTTGGCCTCTCCCCGGCCACCTCTCCCTCTCCTCCTCTGTTCTCCTCTTTCCGTGTGTTCACTCCTGACGATGTTTCTATACAAGTCTGATTTATGAAAGTATCATCCAAGCAGGTGCTTCCCTGCTTCTCAAGAGCCATGAATGACCACATCGACACCCTCGCACAAGCCTTGGCCAATATCTGCAATCACTCTTTTGCCACTCGAACTTTCCCCTCCCCCTAAAGCACTCACTTTTGCACCCACTCCTGAAGAAGCCTTCTGCTGATCCTTCCTCTCTGGAAAACAACCACCCGATCTTGATCACTCCTTTCCTGGGCAAACTCCTAGAAATGCTGGCCATCTCCCAGCTTACTCTCCATACTGACTCTTTGGTTGTCTCCATGACCATCAGTCTGGCTTTAGAGCAGCCAGAAGCACAGAAACTGCTCTCAAATCTCGAGTCTAGGCTTCCTTCTGTCCTCATCCTCCTTGATTTCTCCTCTGATTTCAACACGGTCAACTGCGCCATCCTGATCACCCATCTTCATAGCAACCTGGTCATCAGGGATCAGGCCCTAGCCTGGTTGACCTCCTTCCTCTCTGAATGACCCTCCCAGGTCTGAATGGGGACCTTTCTCTCTCCCACCTCTCTCTACACTTGTGGTGTTCCCTAGGGCTCTAACCTCTCACCGTGGCTTTTCAACTGTTCCTTAGCACCTTTGGCCCATCTCATCTCTACCTTCTCTCCTAACTTTCAGTGTTATGCAGATGACACCCAGCTCTCCTTCAGGCTGCCCTCTGCCTCCCATCCTCTCTCACTCACTCCTGATTGTCTATCTGCGATCCAAGAATGGTGTGCCTCTAACGATCTCTTCCTGAATGCCAGTAAGACTGAGATCCTTCTCATTGTGATCCCTGCTCCCACTTTCCCTCTTTCACTCAGGCCACCCTCCTTGGGCCCTCTACCTGCGCCTTCCTGCGAGGCAAAATACCTTGGTGTCACCTTTGACTCCACCCTCTCCTTCTCTCCTCACATCACGGACATCTCTAAGAAGTCCCACTACCAGCTTCACCTCCTCAGAGGTATTTTTCCTTTTCTCACTTTCCCCCAGAAGCTCACTGTCTCTAGAGCCCTGGTTCTCTCTAGGCTGCAATATTGTAACAGCCTCTTTCTAAATCTGCCTGCCTCTACTCTTCGCCCTCTACAAGTAATCCAGAACAGGACTGCGAGACTTGTCCTTGGCCTCAGGTCCAGGGATCGTGTCTCTCCAGCCCTGCAATCTCTCCACTGGCTCCCAGTGGCTGCAAGGATCAAGTTCAAGACCCTCTACAATGTCCACAGGGTTTTCTGGGGCCAGGCACTGCACTACATCCAAACATGTCTTCCTAAGCACTTTCCTTCTCGCGCCCTCCGCTCATCCACCTCCAACTCTCTGAGGGTCAGACGTTTCTCCAGACTGAGAGTGGAGGATAGATCTCTCTCCTCAGCTGGTGCCTCCCTCTGGAACAGCCTCCCCTCAAACATGAACAGGACCACCTCAGGTTCTGGAAGCAACTCAAGACCTTCCTTTGCACTTCTGTTCTCTCTCTCTCTCTCTCTCTCTCCCTTGCTGATGTCCTTGTCTGCTGCACTAAGTGGTTACATGGCCTCCCTCTGAACCTTATGGGGACGAGGCTCCTCCACGACCAGTAACCCCATGCGCTGCCTCCGGACTACCGCGCACTAGGGACTGTATCTGCTACCCTACAGTCCCCGGCCTCCTTGCACTTACTTAGAACTGGCCTACCCGGCGGCACTTACTTGAGCTTTGCTTGCACTCTCCCTTTCCCTCCCCCTGGCACTTCTCTCCCTTCCCATTGCACCTGCACAATCTGAATGACACAAGGCCTAGTAAGATCATTTGTTTTGTTCCCCTTTGTCTTCCCCGTCCTTGTCTTGTCGCGTCCTAGAAACACTTGTGTACAGGCACGTTATAAATGACCTATCATATCATATCATAGTGGGGGTGGCCTGAGCTCATCTAGTGAGGCTGTGACTGCACAGAGCTCCCACTGTGATGCTCTTTTGATCCTAACTCGAGGCGGCTGACACGGCTCATCCCGACATTCAGAAGGGTTTTTCTGCATGGGACACTGTCGCCCTACTACCCAGCTTTGATCTGACAAAAATCAGAGCTGTGAAGCGGACGAAAACCTGCAAAGAGGGCTGGCCCGAGCGATTCAAAATGGTCGTCGCAGCGGCTTTCTAAAACTAGCAGACTGGCTGGTGGAGCAATCTGGCCATGCTGCTTCCTAAGATGCTTCTGTACCTGAGATTCTCCCCACAAGGAACTGCTTGGTGATGTTGGGGGCCACTGCGACTGATCTTTGCGATCGTACCATCTTTTGCCCAAGGCAACCTGGTGAGCAGGCTGGGAGGGGTGCTCTGCCCTCACTGCGACGCTGCGTGAGGCGTTTCTTCTCTCGCCAAAGCACTGATAAAGCCGACAGCGAACTTGGGTGAGACCTGTTGGCCAGATCCAGTGCAGGCTTAAACATAGGTGTACTGGACGTTCTGCTGCAGTACTCGCTTTGCAGGCTAGTCGCTTGGTCTGACGTCTGCATTTTTTCTGATTCAGGTATTCCTTCTGCTACAGATCGGGCACCCGGTGCCTTGCACCTTTGGATGCTCTTTTTGCAGCATATGAACTGGGCCCTGATTCGCCACCCCTCCCCTCCACCTAGATGACCCGGACCATTTGTAGAAGGGGCCTCTAGGACTGCTGATGGCCCACTGAGTACCTCCATCCCGCCTACCCTTGTTGACACACCCAGACAGTGTGTGGTTGTTGGAGGGTTTACTATCTTTGGACTCCCTCCCCATGTGAGCGTCGGAGTTGGTGAGTTATGCACAACTGGGACTGTGCCTACTCTGTTACTACTTGTTGAAACTGCCTATATGTGCTGGGTCCCACCAGATACTTTTGTACCCTGATACTCTGCTTGTTGTGCCAACAGCTTTGTTTTAGATGTCCACGTGCTGCTATCTTTCTGGTTTGCAGTGGTCATATCTTGCACTGAGGAGACAGCGCCTTATGTCGTTCAGGGCCACTTAGCGAACACTTACTGGCTGGAGTGTCTCTGGTCACATGTTGGGGCACATACCTCTGGCTTTCCTGACTGCTGCTCTCCATAATGTCGCCTACCAAGAATAAGGGCAAACCAACCATCATGGACTCATTTGCTGGCCAAAATAAACAACGCGAGGCACCTCAGACTGTGGAAACTGCACAAGTGGAGTCAGACAAGCACCCCTGCAAAGAACCCTCAGGAAGAGCAGGTTCTTTCTGCAATGGCCGCTTTGCAATCCTCAATGAAGACCAAAGCAGATGAGGTTAAAGTTGACGTGCAACTACTCTGACAAGACAAAACGGGGGGGGGGGGGATCTGGGAAACTCTCTACCAGCACGAACACAGCCCACTGACCTGTTCTTGGGTGGATGGCCCCTGGGAGAGTCTCAACTAAGTCTTTAGCTCACTGTTCTTTTCACAGAGAAGAAATGTCCCCACATATCAGTCTTTGTCCTGCCCAGGGGCAGTCCAGCACCGAAATGCTAGGCAATTCTCCTCTGAACAAGAGTACCACAGCAACCCCATACACGTGCTTCAACCTTGTTGGGCATCATCAGTGAGGTGTAGCTCTGTCTCTCTAACAGCAGTGAGCAAGGTGTCCACGTCTGGAGTTTCCCAGACCCCCTCCCCTGTTTTGCATACCAAGTAACTTTGGGTCACACCCTAAGTTACCAGGGGACTCCAGACGTGGACCCCTTGCTCACTGTTCTTAGAGGGGCACAGCTTCACCTCACTGTGATGCCCAACAAGGTTGAAACACATGTATGGGGTTGCTGTGGTACTCTTGTTCAGAGGAGAATTGCCTAGCATTTCGGTGCTGGACTGCCCCTGGGCAGGACAAAGACTGATATGTGGGGAAACTTATTCTCTGTGAAAAGACTTGGTTGAGACTCTCCCAGGAGCCATCCACCCAAGAACAAGTCAATGGGCTGTGTTCGTGCTGGTAGAGAGTTTCCCAGACCCCGCCCCTGTTTTACTCTGACAAGACATTAGACAACTGGCAGAGAGTGTCGCGACTGCCGGACTGGAGCTGAAGGAAACTATGGTCACCGCTAAAGATCTTGTGACACGGGTCAAAGAACCAGAAATGAGAAATGCCACCTTGGAATCACGCGCAGAAGACGCTGAGGGCAGGTCCCACAGGAACAATATACGTGTGCTGGGTCTCATACATTGAACACATGTTACTACAGGAGATTGGCCTGGCAAGTTGCCACAGGGCTTCGCAGTTCAACAAACCCACCGGTCATTACAGAAGAGACCTCCGTCCAGATCCAACTCTAGACCAGTTATTTCTAGGATCCTAAATGTCTGTGACAGAGAAGTGATCCTGAAATATTCCAGGGAGGGTGGAGAGATACAGAGGGACAGCTCTAAAATTGCTATCTATCTGGATTATACAGCCATGATCCAAGGGGCCAGGAACTCATTTGTGCCGGCTAAGGCGAGGCTTAGACAACTGGGCCTCAAATACAAGCTCATGTACCCTGATAGGTTAAAGATTATCTATAATTGCTGGCCACATTTTCTCGGCGGTCCTGCTGCGGCAACCATGTGGTTTGAACACTACAATTTGCCTAGCGGGGACGGAGCTGACACTCAACCTAATGGGTGATTCTATTCACCCCGGATACACCACTAGATGGCTCGGGGCCTTCTGATCCTCTTTGCAGTTCCGGCGAGGTGCATGATGTTGGGTTGTAGGCTACTTTAAGATTACAAGCACTGCACCCATTTAACCCATTGCTTGCACCATTAATTTTCGCGTGTAACTCTTGTGTGCCCTGAATTATGCTGCATTGTAATGGCCGGTTGCCGAAAGTGATGTTTCTTCTACCAGTGGGGGTAAAGTTCAGTTACCCACTGCTGGTCTTACTTGTCTGCTGTAAGTTAATACTGGGAGCCAGCATGTTTCTGGCACCCGCTACCTGGTACACAATGGCCAGGTTTGGCCTTAGAATGTACCGGAATGCCTGAGCAACGTGTGGTTGCTGGGAAATGTTATACAGTTTGGTTATTGTTATTATCTTTTTGTTTTCTCCACGCATTTTGGCTCGCTGGGTGCTGCTTTTGTTTAAGCGGCCGGTCAGGGATGGTGTGTTTATGGACTGACTGCAATTGTGTGGACTGTGCAGGTAACCTGGACACTGTTCAGATGGGTGTGCTACTTTTGACTGCCTCGATAGGCTGGGGAAGGGGTCATATGTACGATGTTTGGACTTACTGGTATGCACCACAACTATGGCCCCCATTAGAATATTGACTTGGGATGTGCGTGGGTTGGGTTCTTACCTTCGCAGGAACAGGGTGAAATCTTATCTGAAACAAAAAAGATATCTATAGCTCTAATTCAGGAGACCCACCTGCTGGCAGATGAACAAGAGGTGGTTTTCAACCGCTAGGGCGAGACGGGCTATGGTGCCACATACTCTGAGTACGCCAGGGGAGTGTTTACATGGATTGATAGATCTCTCGCATTCCAGTTTTGGGAAGTTGACAAGGACAGGGAGGGGAGGTGTTTGATTTTAAGGGGCTATTTTGATCATAAGGAAGCCTGTATCGTTAATTCATATTTTCCAAACCATAAGATCCCATCCCACATACGCACATTGTGTACCCATGTCACGTCTCAGCGCGAGTGTTTCTTTCTTTAGGGAGGTGCCTTTAATTGTGTCAGGGGTGCTATGCTTCATGGATCCTCCACTCCCCAGGGAGGTCCATTTTCAGCAACGGTCACCCTGAATACAGCACTAACAGACATAGATTTAGTGGACGTCTGGAGGGAACTACATCCAGATATTAGAGGTTACTCCTTTTACTCATCTCCCCATGATCTACACACCAGGATCGACTATTTTTTCATTGGGTTGTGACAGGTGACTGAATTTTGTAGTGCTGATTACATGGGCCGCTCGATATCCGACTACTCCCCCTTGATGACCACATGGAACATTAGAAGCCCCAGATCCCCAATCCCGACATGGCGCATGCCCATCAGCGCTTTGACTGACAAAGATTTTAAAAAAAAGAGTTGCAAACCTCACTGTCTGAATTTTTAAAACATAATGTGGGAAGCGTGGAAGAATGGGGCACAATTTGGGAAACCATGAAGGTGGTGACTAGAGGAGTGGTTAAAGCTTGCACTGGGGGCATCCTCCAAAAATTGCTGGAGTACTTGGAAGCTATGGAGGAGAAGATTCGAACACAAGAAGCCCGAGAAACAGGCCTGCGGTCGTATGAGGAGGAATTAGCTGAGACCCTGTCCCGTTGACTTGAGGCTTGAGAGAGTGTGTCTAAATTATTATGTCACGCAAACCACTAGGGCACATGCGCAGGGGGACAAACCTTGGAGGCTTTCGGCATGGCTTTGCAAACGAGAACACCCAAGACCCCTAACCACCTTTCTTTATGATGAATGCAGGGCCCTAATAAACAGGTACCCCAGGGGGACGTGGCAGATGCTCTCTCCCTGATCACACTCCCTAGGCTTACTGACACATAACAGGACCTTTTAGATCAACACAACACGGGGGAAGAGATGAGCAAAGCAATTGCCTGACTTTCTACTAGTAAAACACCTGGGAGTGATGGACTCCACACGGAATTTTATAAAACGTACAGCTCCACTTTAGCTACAGTGTTACTAAAGGTTTTAGAGTAAGGCTATACTAAGGGTGTGCTTCTGGCCAGCATGGGGGAACCCTGGTAATACCCATACCCAAGCCTGGGAAACCAATGGACAGATGTGACTCATTTTGCCCCCTGGCAATGTTAAATTATGATGTGAAAATACTCACTACACTGCTAGCGGGGCGACTTCACAAAGTCATCAGCGATATGATACTTATGGACCAATCTGGGTTTATGCCGGGTCGTAGTACCACCCTGAACCTCTGTAGGCTAGAACACGTTATCGAACAGACCAATCCCTGCAAGGAACATTGTTTAGTGGCGTCCCTTGACACAATCAAAGCTTTTGGCTCCCTCTATTGGGAATGGTTGTTTGCCGTGCTGAGTACTTTGGTATTGTAGAGTGTTTAATTCGCTGGGTGATGCTGTTGTATTCCTTGCCTACTGCCAGAGTGAAATTGGGCAGACAAATATCTGGAGTGTGGAATATTCAGCGGGGGACTCGCCAAGGTTGTCCGTTGTCACCCATGCTGTATATATTAGCTCGGGATCACCTGGCGGTATACCTGCGCCAAGAGTACCTGGATGCGGGTATCATGATTGGTGGTTCTAGACACCTAGTGTCGCTATATGCTGATGATGTCTTGCTCTATTTGTGTGAACCACAGCACAACCTACCAATGATCCTGGATGCATTGAACTTTCTGGGATGTCTTTCAATAGGAGGAAGTCTTGCCTTTTTCTTCTGGCTGGCCTTCGTGGGATGAGTGAGGCTACTATACCTGACTTGTGGCTCCCATGGGAGGTGTGCTCCTTTAAATATTTGGGTATTCAGTTCATGCATACACCAGAGGGCACAAACACCCATAACATTCTTAGGGTGGTGGGGGGCCTTAAAAAATGTGATGTCCTTTTGGTCCCTATTACCACTTTCACTCATGGGTAGAATAGAAATTGTTAAAATGATTGTCCTTCCTAGATTTCTGTAATATTTTACAAATGTCCATTACTGTATCAAAGCCTCTTTTTTTTGCCTTCTGGACACGTTGATTAGAGGGTTTCTATGGGGCCCAACCCGACACAAGCTTTCCCTCACAGTGCTATACCTGCCTTATAAAGAAGGTGGTGAGCAGCTACCAAGGATGGAATTTTATTACCTGGCAGCCCAACTAAGCTTTGTGTCGAAATTGGTGTCAGATGATATTACTTCTGAAACGCTGCTACTCAGACACTTGGTGGCTTCGGCACACCTCTATGACATGCTGTGGCTCCCAGACCACTGCTTGAACTCTTTGCAGCTACTAGTGGAAGTGGGCAGGAAGATATGGTCCAGGATGTTGAAGCTGCTCTGGATACGTTATCCCTACTTGCCCAATGTGCTGATTGTGGCTGATATGTGTAAAAATAGGGACGATTTAAATGCTGCAAGGCGCTATGAGGAATGGGGTATTTCCACATGGGGAGATGCCAGATTTAGCGATTTAGACAGCCTACCTCAACAAACAGGTGTGCCCAAAGGGCAATTTCTGAGATATATGAAAGTGGTGGGGGTGGGGAGACTTAAATGGTGCGGGTGGCCTGGTGAGCCTGGAAGGAGATGGGTTACTGGCACTATTGTATGCCTTAGAGGATGGCTGGAGGCCGGTAACTAGATTGTATAGCTGCTTGCTGGGTTGGTCTAACCCCGTAAATCCAAAGTCGAAGACGAAATGGGAGTCAGATCCGGGAACTGTAATTACACAACACGAGTGGGAATGAGTGCTTAGTTTCCCTAAAAATGTGTCCCGGAATGCTTGTTTTAAACTAATTCAAATAGACCTCCAACAGGGTTGCTAAATTTAACAAACACTCGACCTGCGCCTGGTGTTATAAAGATAATACATATCTAATTCATATGTTTTGGAAATGTGTAAAAGTGCAAGGTTTTTTGTCCCAAATCGAACAAGCTTGCAAAGTGGCAGGTGTTGTAAAATATAGTTGGGGCCTGCTGGAATGTCTCCTCGGCGCATATCACTGGAAAGGCAAATACAAACATATCATTAGATTTATTGTCTTAGCTTGCATTCTCGCTAAACGTTGTATTGGCATGTCCTATAAGTCTGCTGGGGGCCCACAGTAAAAACAGTGGTACCACAAATTTGAAATTTGGAGCATACCTGAGACTAAAGCGTGGGGTAGATCACTATATTGTTTGGTGAGGCCCTTGAAGATACCTATGAATCTTGGAAAACGCTTGTCCGCAATATTTTCCATCCATCCGACGATAAGCCTCCGGGAACATCCCAGCAGTAATCCATTATGTTTAATATGTGTAAATGTGAGTGTCCTATTGCTTCCCCCCCTGAGTCTGATTCCAACCATTTGCCATTCTCACTCAGTTTCCCACCCTACAGTGCCCAAGATGGTACACCACAGCCATTGTAATTGCTAAATGTTAGTGACCTTGTATCAGAGCCTAGTTAACATGCCTGGAGTGGTATTTCTTTTTGTTGTTCTGTTTACGTTACACTACTCTTGTTTTACCCTATTGCAATTGGTCATATGCATAACCACATGCTATACATTGTTGAATTATTGTCATCTATTGCATACCACTTGCTGCTTGTTACTAATAATAATCAAACATTTGAAAATAAATACCTATACAGTTGATTTAAAAAAAAAGTCATATCATACCAAAGAGGATGTGACCTCGAATCGGTAGCCAGTGCACACTCATTTTTGCAGCCGAGATGTGCTCCCTTTTAGGGATGTTAAGGGCTGCCCTAAGAGCATTGTTCTGAATCACCTGCAGCTCGCTAAGGTTACAAACTGAAGTGCCTGTGAATAATGCAATAGTCTAGTCTACAGCACTAGCAATGGAGAGACGGCTGTCGGTGGAAAGAAAAGGCTTGCCAGCTTTAATTAGTTTGGTGGTGTAGGCTGCAGAGGATGAGATGGTGTTGACCTGCCTGGTGAGTGAAAGAGTAGAATCTAGATAGACAACCAGTGTCTTGACCATGCCCGAGACTGTGATAGTAATGCTGTCAATGACAAAGGATATGTATGCTTCATCTAATTTACTAAGCAGGGTTTGCGTGCCGACCAGGAGGATCTCAGTCTTGTCATCATTAAGGCAAAGCCTGTGGGAAGCCATCCAAGCCTGCATGGTTTGATATATTGTGTTCAGTGTGTACGAGTCAGTGGCATAATCCCCAGTGATAAGTAGGAGTAGTTGTGTATCATCGGTATAATTCTTGTATGAAATGCCTTGGGCGTCTAAGAGATCAAAAAAGGGCTTAGTGAAGATCTTGTACAAGGTGGGTGATACGCAGGAGCCCCGGGGAACCCTGCAGGTGACAGGGGTTGGAGGGGCAGATGCAGTAGGTGAAAAAACTCTTATGGACCGTTGTATAGAAAAGAGGAGAACCGAGCGATGTCTTTGGTGGGGAAATGAGCTACGGAGCTGAGCTGTTGTCATGAGATTTGATGGTCTAAGAGATCAAAGGCAGCTGATAAGTCAAGGAGGAGGAAGAGGGCTGCCTTCCACGTATCTATGAATTCGTCCAATTCGTTTTTAATGTCGGGTAGAGTCGTTTCAGTGCCATATGTAATAACTTGGTACCTGAAGTAACACCCGGACCAGCAGGTGAGTTATTTGTAGGTTTATTGTAAGTTTGTTGCCAGGAAGATCAACTTCGCCATGTCCCTTCATGCCAGATTAACTCTCAACTGTTATTCTTGGAACCAGTATTCAGAGCATAACACGCCCAACACTCCACACACTCTGACATCACTACATTCCATCCAACAGTGATGTCACCACACTCAGATACACATTTCTACACCTCTCCCTCCTTACATTTCTTGAACAAGCAGGAACTCAAAAACAATCACTAACACAATCCCCTACATACACGTGTGGCCAGCACGTAAATGCACCAACTAACCAAATTCCACTGGCGAAAAAAAAAAGCTGGCACCTGGAACTCACTATCACCCTCAACTAATCCAATTAAATAATACTACAGAAAAGCTTAGCAATAAAACCATGGGACTAGGATAACCTATATGCACCCCAAGATTACACTCTCTAACTGTGCCTCCAACAATTGTACAACTTAACCAAACCCGTGTCAACAAGGACACATTAAATTCCAACTCCAACCCCACTCCTTCCCCACAAAGCACACACAATGAGGAACCCACCGAAGTCGAATAAGGGCTAATTCCTCCCTTAAAAACTAGAACTGGAAATACACTCGAGAAACAAAAATAATAAACTAATCACTACCACCTTTCCTGGCTCAGCACTGTCCCTTCCTCGACAGGATCCCATCCTCGTCACCAGTGTAATAACTTGGTACCGGAATTAACACCCGGACCAGCAGGTAAGTTATTTGTAGGTTTATTGTAAGTTTGTTGCCAGGAAGATAAACTTCGCCATGTCCCTTCATGCCAGCTTAACTCTCAACTGATTTTCTTGGAACCAGTATTCAGAGCATAACACCCCCAACACTCCACACACTCTGACATCACTACATTGCATCCAACAGTGATGTCACCACACTCAGATACACATTACTACACCGTAGTCTGGTTAAAACTCAGATTGGTGGAAACGACGATTGGAACAGATACTAGAATTGTTGTTTCAGGAAGTGGCCTTTGGATGAATAGCTTCCTTTTTTTCATCACCAAAAGGATTTACAGTAAGCTAACATCAGCTCTCCAATCTGTCCACGCAGGGGAAGACTGTCCTAAAAAGGAACTCTGGAGATACCCCAGTAGGCCTCTGCAACCTAGGACTCTTTTGTGTGGTCACCTTTTAATTTCCAAATGTTATGATAGGAAAGGGGTTGGACTTGCTGAACGATTGTATTATGGTGCCAGTTTGAAAATTATGTCCAGGGCCTCTTTTGTTTCCCAGTGCAGTCATGTGTCCACGGCATGCCGTTAGTCAGAAACCGAACTGCTTATGTGCTAGGTTTTGACCGAACCGCGTGCTTGATTAACTATGGGCCATCCTGTTGCTTATCTATGACTCGTACATTGGATTGTCAAGTGGTTAAGACTGTGGCTCCAAAATGAGGAGACGTCATGAAACCTGTGTTTAAATACAACCTTTTCTAATGGCATTTTAAATTGGCCTCGGATTGTTTTTTATGCTGTTGCTTTTCCTTAACTGCTGACAAAAGGAACAAAAAATACATAATATAGGCAATATAAACTGAACGTTTTTGTACATTTGAAGCAGGAGACCTTTTTAGTTCTTTCTACACAAACAGTTCCAGGGGCCCAACTGGCATATGACGTATGATAGTGGCTTATGTAATTTTCACTGGAGCAGTATTTACCCTGGCAATTGGGACTGGTGTCCCTTGTGCAAAAATGCTAGACAGGCATAAGTTCAAAGGACCTTGACATGCAGCACCGGTTTTTAGTTCCTAGGCCATAATGTGGCATACCCTTTAATTACTACAGAAATAAAATAGCAAACTGATTTATTTTTTATTGTGCTGATTTGGTCCTTCTTTTACATACTTGGCAGGAGCACCAGCCTAACATGTGCAAAGGCTGCCCAACCCGCCCAGGTCATCCTGTGCTTACATAGGCTCCCCAGGGGTGTGACTGTCGCATCCCCAGCCCGTTTACCGACATCGCTTTTTAAATAGCTCCCCTTTATTGTCATGTGTGAGGGCAACCCACTGACATGGTGTCTCTCCATCTTTGTGAATCAGCCCCATTGTCTCTGTCTTGCTGTGCACAGCGTGGTGTTTATGAGCTGGAGTAGAGTCATGGCTATGTTGGCCCAGCAGATAATGCACTAGCTGCTCATAAGGGCAGGCAGGCATTCATCCTGTGGGTCAGCTCACTCACCCAGTGTCATAGCAACGTCCTTCATGTATGTCATTCCGCCCCCCTGCGGCCAGAACAAGGCCACTTAACAACAGCCTTGTTCTGCCCGTTAAATACAAATTGCCTTGTCGCACTATCAGTACTCAGTGTGCGGTTGGACGCCACACTTTGTAAGGCATCACTAACACTGTGGCACTCGAGTCCTGCGGCCCCTTTCTCTGTCATGGCCGGTGCCTGCTAACAACATTCTAAGGTAACATTCTAGCTTTTTATTTCCCAGGTCTCTCTAAGATATGAATAAATATCACATGTGTTAAATGTACTGTTTATTGAACACATTCGTAAAGGAGTCTGGGGTACAGCTTAGTTAGGGGGCGCCCCGTTGATGAGGTGCACACCAGGTTTGAATCCTGCTCATCATTCTTACACAGGTACATCAGGCAGATGTGCAACATTGCATTCACTGCTGTTAAAGATAGGAAAGGATACCTGAATGTCTTACTGCTTGGAAGGATGCCTATGTCACATCCTCCTCCTCCTCGCAGGGTGCTTGCGGCCTACTTGAAAGCATGACGACTTGGGTGCATCGACCCCCACTAAATGGCCAGGAACTGCATTATGGTGAAATAATAAACGATGTCTCAGAAGGCTATGTCCTTCATCTGAGATAAAGTTGTCCCAAAGTAGTGCCAGGATGTGTTGGTGAGGTGGGCAATTCTGCTGATAAAGGAAGCATTACGTACAAAGGCCACTTGCAAGCACTGTACCGAACACCCTCATTCTCAATGTGCTGTTCCCTCATCTTGACTATTGTTCTACATTGTTTCTTGGTCTTTCTTGGTCTTCCTTTCTCCACTCCCTCTCCTTCAATCTAAAGCCCTCTCATTTCTCATACATTCTTGTTTCTCTGATTCAGTGGCGTCGCCAGGAATCAAATTTAGGAGGGGCACAGAGGGGGCCAAAGACAAAGGTAGGGGGGCACATGGTCACTGCTTGTCTTAGGTAGGGGGCCACTAGAGGGGCCACAGGGTTTCACAGGGGGGTGCCAGGCCCCCCTGCCCTCCCCACTAGCGACGCCACTACTCTGATTCAATGTCTATATGCCCTGGCCGTGCACAAAAGGTTGCACCTGTGATTGCACCACAAAAGTTTGCAATCCCGTTGGTGTGATCTTTTGTCCGTGGCCCTCTCCCCTTTCTTGTAGGGGGGTTCCCCCCGAATCCCTGGCCTCTAAGCAGCAACCTCTGTCCCCATCCCCCCACTCCTGCACCCTTCCCTGCTTACCTTCTTGGAACTCTGACCTCCAGCTGTCGATTTCCCGGTTCTTTTGGCGCTCTGGAGAGCGCATACCTGGATGCCTGGGACACAGCGCAGCACACTTTTGTGCGCAACCTTTTGGGACCCAGGCTTCCGGGTACACGCTCTGCAGACTGCGAACAGTCTCTCTACAGTGGCTTCCTTTTCCCTCTTGCTGCAATTTCATTATCACAGCAGAATGTTCAAGTGTATTCATGGCCTTGCTTTTTACTCTCTGTCACCCTCCTCACACCTTTCTCTCTTCCTTCTTTCTATTCGGTGCCCACCCTGTGCTCAATCCTGCTTCCTGTCTTTCTCACTCCTAACTCTTAAAGTCTGAAATGTCCTCCCTGCCTCTGGGTACTGTAACCCCCAAACTCTAAGTCTGTCATTCTCTTCTTAATTCACACCTACTTCTGTTATCTTAATTCATACTCAAGTGCCTTTGTAGTGTGATTGCTTCACTTTGTAATTCACTATCACTGTACCATTTTGCTAACTAAGTTCAGTGCTTTGTCAAAATGCTATACAAATTCAATACAATAAATCAATAAACTCATCATACAGTCACAATCAAGGACCAGGAAAAGGAAGAACAGGACGCAAGGTAATGAAAATTACCGGGAAATAAACATTGCATTACCACTTTGTCCCTGTTCCTCACCCCCATTCCCAAACTTGAAAGCATACAAGGTAAGCTATATGATATACATTTACAAAGAAACACTCTGCCAGGAAAATTGCTAAAATCTCATAGTGATTTGATATACACACAACCTACAGTGATATAGAGCCATGCACATCAAAACCAAAAGACCCGAGGGAGATGAAGGTGTTTAAGGAGCAAGCGGCACCCCTACAGACAACTGTCAGAGAAATCCCCTTCCATTCAAGCCCCTGGTGAAACTACCCTGGATGAGTGGAGGGAGGGAAACATGAGCAGCATTTGAAGCCAATGCAATTGCAAGTGTAATCCATTTACTGAGAGTGCCAGTGGGTGGATTCTTTGCCTGCAGGCTAACCCCACTTTGAGTTAGAAAGAGGAAATATACTCAAGGTAAGATCTGACAGCATGCTAAGTGGCCAGGGTCAGAAGGGGGCAGGTGATGCTCTCAGCTGAATTAAGGTAAGCAAGAACAATGATTTGGTTAAAATTGAATTCTAAAAGGATCTTGGATCTAAATAAATGGCGTGTGTTGATGTTCAAGGAGAAACCAAAGCTAAGGAAATCTTCAAAGAAGAGACCCAGGTTCCCGAACAGCTTGGCCAATGTTAAGGACACAAGGAACTGTACCTTAGCTGAAAAGATTTTATGAGAGACTAAATCTATTGGCTTAAATGTATCTGATTCAAGGGAGACAAGGACCAAGCAAACGTACATGACTGATTAGAGAGACTGGCCCAATATCTTGGGTATCCTAACAGCTGAGGGTTCAATAGCTGAAAGTCTTCTCAGGGATCCCTGAAAACACATGTAAGAGGATTCAATTCAACACTACAGCTAAGTCAATGCCTAGTCTGGGATACTGAATGGAAACCCTTATTGATATATCTTTATGTCCAGTTCATGCGTTCTGTATGACTACCCCTATATAACACCCCTCTCTTAGAATCCCCCTGACCCCACTGAGCCAAGAAGTAGGTTTGTTTTGCAAATTTAAAAGGTTTATTTGAAACAAATTAAACAATGTATAGATATATCACACTTTGATAATAAATTAATAATTGGATATCACACTTAATCTGATATGACAAAGATTAACAACGGAGAATCTGGCACTAGCACACTTGTGGATAGGACAGAAGAAGAAGGTGGTAGAGAATGGTTTATATAAATTCAGATGGATGTAATGTTGAATGAAAATGCAATACAGAAAATACTCAATATGATTTCAACAAAACAATGTAATCACTTTTCTCTGGCAATCCCCTCCCCCCCTTTATGCAATGCAAGGAAATGGAAGGAAAGCACACAGTTCTCAGAAATGCAATCAACTGTAATTCAGTTCACCCCAGCAAGCTTACACTACAGAAGTTTACAACACAGGCCCAAAATGCTTTTACATGTGCTGGCAATGAAGTGAAAAATATGCTAAAATGCTTTTAATTCCCTCTAGGAGGTTCAGGGTGAGTGAAATATACTTGGGATGAGTTCAGGCTCACTTTAGCAAGGATCTAGGAGTAACGTGCAGGTTAAACGAATTTTTGGCAACTGAAAGCAAGAAAACTGCTGTTTTCACACATTGAGAAATTTGCAAATCGCGGCAAAATTCGCGAGTGCGTCTTTCGCGATTGCGGCAAAACTATAGGGGGTAGGAATGCGGTTCTAGGTTCGCAGAAAAGCCAAGTCTCTAGCACAAATGGTCACGGAGATATGAGCGATTAAATAAAGGTCGTTTTTCAGATTTGTAATTTTAAAGTTCAAAAAGACAAGTGACAGCTAGCAACTAGAAAATGGCAGGTGACAGTTAGGAGGCAGTTCTACTTAGATTAAAATAGCTTGGATTAGATTATTTTAACTAAGAGATTGCTTCTGCACAGTTCTGCTAGGTACTCACACTATATCCTTGAATTAAATGGGCCTCGCCACGGATCTGGTCAGGTTTTAGACTGGACTCTGGTCTCTGCACTTCACAGTGATCTGGGTCAGCTCTCTCTGGTTCTGCTAACAGCGGTCTGGTCTGGGTCTCTGAAGGTGGATAGATTGAAGTCTCTATGTTAGCTCTCTGGAGGTTGATGGAGGTAAAGTATGGATTTTCCAGCAGAGCTTCCAGCTGCAAATGGATTTGAAGGTCCCTATCTGTCCTGTCTGTCTGCTTTTATCTGTTTTTAAAATGGGTGTGTGTGCAGCATCACTAGGCTCTACCCCTCTCCACTTATCATTGGCCACTTCTCCCCTCTCCCATGATTGGGGAAGGAACTGTGAGTCAGAGTGATGCTGTAGGTTTTATGGGTCAGAGGATCCTCCCCTGTCAAATTGCACACAATCTATATTTGATAAAAAAAACATATTTGCACAGGTACACATTTGTTTAAAATTACACGCACCCATCACATATCACAGGAGGTATACCCTGTCCAAATCTGCTCTTCCTGGGGGCTTGCATTCAGAAATGGCAATATTTGCACTTTTTAACTGATTTTGCAATTTCAGACATTAACCCAAATTTACACACATGTGCGCAAGGAGTATGGACATTAGTTGATGAAGTGTCAGATTTTTCACATGCACACATTTTGAGTAATATCCTCTTTTCTGCTAACCAAAGGGGTGTGGTTTCCCCCCAGCACAAGGTTGAATTTCTGGTTTTTCCAGTTCTGCCAAGCCAGCTTGCTCTCACAGGCAGTGCCCCTCCCCTGTCCTTCCAGGAGGAAGCTCCATTTACGACTCCCGCCAATAAAACATTTGCCTGAGTCAGGACAGGGCTTTGTTCAGAGCTCCTGTATTCTGTGGGGGCTCCCCTTAATTCAATTATCAGAGAGATGGCATATCCTTAGTGTGGCCAGCAAAAGGCAGATAGGCCTGGGAACACAGCTGTGACTCAAGTTTCACTCCTGATGGGGGGTAGTTGCCAGGCAAAATTGGAATCTCTTTAAGCCAGTTTTTAGCTACATGTCATTTCTGTTCCCCAGTTTTCTGCATTCAAATAAAACTGAACATTTTTACATGTGCAGCTATAATTCTGATTCTAAGTTTAAAACTATGACATTTAAACAATTGAAACCTATGTGACACTCAAAAGTAGGTCACTCAGTCAATTTAAACATTTAGATTTTTAGTGTCTTTCAGTCCAAATTTACTTAAACTGCTGAAATCCACAGCTCAGCCAGTCTTGTTATAAACCTTCAAGTCACTTCAGAATATAACTTTACATTGGATCCACCTCTCAGTAAGTCTTTCTTTGGCTTGCCTTGGGTTCATTTATTCAGTTTTAAACAAAATCTGGTGGTTTTAAAACGCCGGCTTTCTGATAGTGGTGAGTACTGGTACTGCACCCCTTTTTGGGATTTAAGAAAATGAATTCCCAACAGTTATGGGTTTGCTTTTGGCAATCAGCATTGCCATTCCCAATGGTTTCAGACTACTGTGTGGGTAGTCCAATGGTGGTTTTAGGCAGTGTCCTTCTGTGCCCATAACATCGGCAAAAATGAGTGGCAGCCTATTCTTCATGCATTTCCCTGTGCATTTTCTGGGAAGCTCTGGCCATCATGATGTTTTCCATGTCAGTACTGCACAGTTTTGAGGTAGGGCTTGGATGCGTGGATAAAAACATCCCACAAGCCCCCCTCTTGCGATGGCCATTCTGTTTCACTGATGGGACTCGCAAGACCTGGGATGTTTCCTCATCTTCTTCCAATAGATGGCACAGTTCAGCATCTTTTTCTCCATCCGGTCGGATCGATCGGTTCTCCTCGCCGGTCCTGATGGCAATATTGGGCGGTACACTGGGCCCCTTGCGTCTCTGCTCCCGGTCTCCGGATCGTCCTCCTTGGCCAGTCTCGAGGTTTTCTTTCTCCTAGGACGACAAAGGAAGAGCGGCAATACCTATTCATAGACATTTTTCCACCACTGTTGAGATAGTGGGGCAGCATATGCATTTCATCATAACGAAACATTACATTCTTATTTTGAAAAAAAAACAGTATAACTAAGAGACAGTTTCATGCAAATCACAATATTTTAGAGACTAGATGTGGTATGTTTTATGGTTGGAACTGAATTAGTCTGAGACAGTACCTGCTAGGATTCCAGAGGATTCCTCCAGTTGTTGCAGAGTGTGCCTGGGATGGCAACATTTCAACTGGTTTATGTGGACCCACTTGTCTTCCCCCGCTGCCAAAGGACCTTTGGGGATGTGGATTTTGTAGGCCACAGGGGAGATCTTGTCGATGATCTCAAAGGGTCCCTTCCATGTAGGCAAGAATTTCCGCTGTTTTGCCTGGTTTCTTTGGAAGTTGTATAGATAGACCCGGTCCCCCACCTGATATTCCTTCCTGGAAGTCTTCAGGTCATAGTGGGTCTTCATGCTATCAGCCGATCTTTCTAGATTCCGCTGAGCGTAAGCAAAAGCATGTTGGAGGTGTTTCCTTAAATTCTCCACATACTCATGAGTAGTGGAGGCATTTATCAGTGTCTGCTCTTGGGTCCTGTAGAGCAAATGCTGAGGAAGCACCATCTTGCGTCCAGTCATCAACTCAAATGGTGACATTTTGGTTGCAGATGAAGGGGTAGATCTGATGGCCATTAGGACCAGAGGTAATCGGATATCCCAACTTGGCCCAGAATCTGCCACAAACTTCTTTAATATGCTCACAATGGTTCAGTTATATCTCTCTACTGCCCCAGAAGAAGCTGGCCGGTAAGCAATATGCAACTTCCTTTTGACCCCCAGTATCTCCCACATCTTTGTCATTACTTCACTGGTGAAGTGGCTACCCCTGTCTGACTCAATCCTTTGAGGTAGACCAAACGGGAAAAGATGTGGTTAATCATCAGGGCAGCTGCGGTTTCTGCCTTGCAATTTGGGGCTGGGAGACATTCCACCCACTTGGTAAACAAGCATGTCACAGTCAACATGTACTTATTCCCCCTAGCAGAGCGAGTCACGGGGCCTACAAAGTCAATTTGTAAATCTGACCATGGCAGTGTCAAACCCCTCTTTTGGAGAGGCGCACGGTGCGTGAGGGATGATGGCTGAAATTGTGCACACACAAGACACCCCTTCAAGTATTGGTCAAGGTCCTGCCCCATGTGTGGCCAGTATGCAACCTCTCTTAAGATTTCCAATGTTGTGTGAAACCCCCTATGACCGGCGGTGGCCGCATCATGGGCGTGACTTAACATCAGGCTTCGGAATGAGGTAGGAACCACCCACTGATCGTGGCCAGCTTTGGATTTCCTTACCAGCAAACCGTCTTGGATCCGGAACATTTTTGGACATTTCATCAACACCCTTAGGTCCTCTTTCCCAATGTAATCGGTATCCGTCAGGGGAAAGTTCTCAGGGTCCTCAAGGTGTTGGTAAAACTTACCAATAATTGGATCCCCCTTCTGAGCTGTAATCAAATCAGCATCAGGGGTCTCCTTACTCCATTGTGCAATTGAAAGGTCGTTGTGAGCATTTGTCTGGGACCTAGTGATAGCAGTGACCTGGATTTCCCCCAACAGGGACTCAATCTCAATTAGATCCCCTTGGATGGCCCCGGTTTTGGCCAGCTGTTCAGCTAATTCGTTTCCAGTTTTGTCTGGTCCCTCTACTTTGGAATGACCCTTGATCTTTTTCCAATAGATGGTCATCTCATTCGAGGTGACCAGATCATCAATGTTTTGGATCAACTTCCCATGTTTCAAGGGCTTGTTGTTAGCACATAACATGCCTCTGGTTTTCCAATTAACCAGGTGCTCCAGGAACCCGTTCCGTACATAATCCGAATCTGTGATTATGACCAGTTCGTGGAGTTGATGCTGGACAGCAGTGAGGATGGCCTGATGCACAGCCATCAATTCTGCCACCTGACTACTTCGGGGACCAATTTTGTATCCAGCGGAGGGTTCTGGGGACTCATTCACCCATGCATTCCCTACGCCGGCCACCAGTTCTTTCTCCCCGTTGTTGTCAACATGGTAAGAGCATCCATCCACATAGACAGTGGGCATTCCCTCACACTTGTCCTCTTCAAAGACTTTGTGTGGGGAATTAAGGTATGCCTCCGTGTTGTCCTTGATTTTTAGACTTTCGTCCTCGAGACAGTTTTCTCTGGCACAATCATGCAAGTCAGCCAGACCTTGCGCGAGGGGACTCTTCTTGTTTTGGCCATATCTGACCTCGACAGGAAAGCCTTGCATTGACAGAATCCAGGAAGTAATTCGGGAATTACTCACGTTTCCGGCCCGGATTCTGTCACTTTGGAGATATTGCAGAGGCTGGTGTGGAGTCTCCACTATGATGTGTTCCCCCTGGATAAACGGGCGGTAATTCTTCAATGCCCACACCGTTGCCAGGAGTGCCTTCTCACAATCGTTGAATTTTTCCTCCACAGAGGATAAAGTTTTGCTCGCATAGGAGATTACTTTATTGACCTTGTCATGCTTTTGGTATAATGCTGCCGTCAAGCACGTATTAGAGAACCCCGTCTCCAGGAAGAACTCCTTGTTTCTGACAGGGTAAGCTAGGCAAGGCGCTTGTGAGAGGCTTCTTTTGAGTTGTCTTACTGCCTCGGCTTGTTCTGGACCCATTCCCACTTGACCCCCCCCCTTCAGGAGATGAATCAGGGGTCTGGTGATCTCTGCGTAGCCCTCAATGAACTTTCTGCTGTAATTAGTCAGTCCAAGGAGGCTCCTTAGTTCCCGCAGAGTTGTGGGGTCTTTCAATTTTTGGAGGGCTTCCACTTTCCTTTCCTGGGGACAGAGACCCTGAGGAGTAATCTCATGCCCCAAGAAATTAACACGGGTTCGACACCACTGTGCTTTCTGAAAGGAAAGTTTTGCTCCGGCGGCCCTCAACTGCGTCAGAACAAAACGGATCTCCGCTATGTGTTCCTCCACAGATAAACTTTTGATGAGGACATCATCTACATAAGCCAGGTTACCCCTCGCACCCAGGTCGGGCATGGCCTTATGTAGGAAAATATTGAACTCATTACCGGAGTTAAGGTATCCGAAGGGAGTCCGGTTCCATGTATACTGCTGGCCCCCAAAGGTAAAAGCCAGCTTGTATTGGTCCTCCCTACTGACAGGCACGGTCCAGTATCCATTGGTCAGGTCTATTGCAGTGAATACCTGTGACCCCTGAATCTGGGCCAGCCCTTGGTCAATGTAGGGAAGAAGCCATCGGGAAGTATGGACCCGTTTGTTGAGCTCCCTAAGGTCAGAGCAGAGTCTCCACTGGCCGTTTGGCTTTAATATTCCCAGCACCGGATTATTGAAGGTGCTGTGGATGGGACGGATTATTCCCCTGGACTCAAGGTTCTTAATTATTTCAGTAAGGGACTCCATTGATGCGAGAGGCAAGCGATATTGCTTCACAAACACTGGAGTCATGCCAGGGTCCGTGGGGATTGTTGTTGTGTGGATGTCGGTGCGACCACAGTCATATGAGTCTACCGCAAAGAGATCTTGGAAATCCAAGAAAACTTGTTTCAACTTTTGCTTTTGTTCCAGAGTCACACAGGCATCAGCTAGGTTGACTCTCTCTTCCACCATCTGCCTGAAGCCTGGAAAGACTTCTGGTTTGGCTATTTCAGCGGCCTCCTCCAGCTGGGTGGAGAAGTCCCTGGTCAGAGTGCTGATTTGGACTGGAGGCTGCAGGTGGGAAAGGCAGCCCTCATGGACTTGGAAAATCACCTCATCCCTCCTGAAGTCACAAGTCACATCTTCCTTACCATAAGGGCAAGAAGTGTACACCAGGAAGTTCCCCCCATGCCGGGTAAAAATCCTGTCTGGTGTTGTATTGTCGTCACTGTCAATGTCAAAGCAGTCCTTGGGGATTGGCCCTAACAGTTCATTACCTAAATCTATGGAAAAATGTCGGTCATCAACCGCCATTCCAATAATGGTGCCTGCGGCTAGAGTAATACCCTTTAAGTCGCTGTTATCCACCTCTATTAGAATGGTGTCATGTTCTATGTTGACTAATGGTGTTGGGTTTACCCCTAACCCTTGCTGTTGGAGAGAAGCATTTAGATGTATGTAAGCATCAGGGTTTTGCAAATATTGTCCTCTTTTAACTTTCACTTCCAGGGAGAATTGTCGGGTCCTTTCTGGGATGGTGACTTCCTCTTTGATTTGAATTTCAACTGCATAAGGTAGCAATTGAGCTGACCTAAATGCTTTTTCTGGATCATCAAAGCCCATGGGATTATCCGCTAATCGGGACCAAGCTTTGAAGTTTATTAGGTCCAAACTAATGGCAAAGCGATTGAGAATGTCACTGCCTAAGTAAAAGGCGGCAGGGACGTCTCGCACGACCCAACAATTGTGGACTATGCTCTTGTTGCCAATGGAGATTTTGAGCATACACCTGCTTGGCTGGAGATGTTTGGAATTAGGTGCTTCCAGGTCCATTTCCCATTTGTCTATCAGTTTGAATGTGGGAGTGGCTGGATCTTTTGGGAGTTGGCGGAACATGGCTTCGCTGATGAAGCTCTTACCGTCATTCACACACACTCGAGCGAGAGCAGAGTCCTTCCCATCATTTAATTGGACAGGGATGAACAACTGCTCTCCAATTTGCTGAATATCAGACAGGCTCTGAGCTGATTTCACATCTTTCTGGACTATAGGAGTGGGAGTTTCTGATTGTGGATTAGTAAAGAATCTCAGGGTGTTTCCTTCCAGTGTGGAATACCACCTTAAACTGTAAGGAAGGTTGATTTTCAGAAATAGAGAGGACCCCCCATCACCAGTCTGTTGTCCTACTGCTATTACTGTCACGTCTGGAATTTTGCTATTCTGGAAGTGAAATTCTACTTGGTCAGATTTTTGTTCAACCATGTGGCAGGTGCCGTTTAAACTAACATGGTGACACTCTGTTTTAATTTTATTGGTCGGCTAGTCTGGGTCCAGAGGACCTTGTTTACGCAATCCATTAGGGGTGACACCTTCTCAGGAGGTCATTCCCTAGTAAACAAGGGGTGCCCTCTGGAGTCACTACTATGACCGGGTGTTTCACCTTGTGTCGCCCGATCTTAATGTCCAAGTCTGCAGTCCCCTCAACGGGAATTTCCTTCCCGTCAAAGTTCTGCAGTTGTCCAGGAAGAGGGGTGAGAGGAATTTGGTAATTCCCTCCCCTTCCTGCATTCAGTTCATCAAAGGCCCTTCTGGACAGAAGGGTGGCTTGAGATCCAGTGTCCACTAGTGCCAAAATTGTACCCTGCCCCTGTACTTGTACTGGGGCATAGTATCTTCCCTCCTTCTCCTCAAGGGGGCACAGATAATGCACATTTTTGGACAACTGGTGGGCTAACTTTCTGGTTTTGGACATCGCTAGCGAAGAGATTTGGGCGGAATTCTGTGGAGAGCCTTGGGAATCTGAAAGAAAAAATTGGCAACTGGAGATCAGAGCCATTGTGGGTTCCCCTGGCTCCGGTTCCGGGCCGCCCCCCCCTTTTTGGAGGCAGTCACCAGGATGGGTTTGAACCAGGGGATTTTCTTGCTGTTGGTTCTGGGATGAGATAGTGGGCGGCGGTAGCTCAGTCTCCACATCTCCCCAGTCTGGATTTGCATCCCTAGGGACCCATTTTTCTTTGGGAGAAGTTCCCCCCTCTCTGAAGGAGAAGATCCTTTTCCCAGGATCCTCTGAGGATCCCTCTTCCTCAAATTGGAAGATCTGTACCTCCTCCTCAAACTGAGTCTGTTTGGGTCTTTTGTTTCTCCTACCCCCCTCTGCTCCTTAGGAGGCAGACTTTCAGGGGCAAGAGATTTTGTTTCCGGTTCCTGGGTTTCCAGGGGCTGTTTACAAGTGAGGAAGGAAGCTTCCTCCAAGGCTTTACACCCCCCTTCCCCTTGTGCCTCCCCCCTGGGAACCGGTGAGTTATCGGGGTGCTGCCCCCGTCATTGTTCTGGGGCACCAGGTCCAGAGTTGGGTGCGTTCTGCGCCGGCATGCCCATCTGAGGGTTCTGCTGAGCCCTCAGTATGTGACCCAGATCCCGCGCCATGTTTTGAACCTGGCGCTCTAACTGGGAAACCCGTTCAGGCTGATATGGGGCCCTGTTTTCTCCCCTGTGCGGATCCCGGGAAGGGTAGCTATCCCTTCTCTGGTAGTACCCCGGGTTGGGAAGATTTGGGTACCCCTCCACCCTTGGCCTCCCCTCTCCCGTATTCAGTGGTCTGGGCTCAGGGAATTGGGGAAAGAAGGATGGATGGTTTTGGGGCTGAAAGTTGGGTGGATACCTGGGGAAAAAGTTCTGCCCAGGATTTGGAGAATTTCTGCCCTCCTGTGGGAAGTTAGGAGGGAAGTTCCCTGGGTTAGGTGCTTGGCTGGATCCCCCCCCCTTGGGCTGGAGGAGTCCACACATAACCCAGGATGGGTCGATTTCCCTTGTAACGGGGACTTACATAATCAGTAGAGCGAGGGACCCCATTTGTGGGGCTGCCTCCCTGGCTCCCTGTCTGTGACTGGCCCGAGGACCTTCTGGGCCTAGCATTATTAGGTGCAGGTAGGTTTTTAGGCCCCCCTATCTCCAAATCCAAAACGGGGGTGACCTTTACCTCTGCCACCTTGGCAGCAGCAGGGGTGGAGCTGGCTTTGGGGTTTTTCTGGGCATTACTTTTGCTATCTACCGGTTTCTGCACCTCATAGATCCGGGTAGCCTGTTCAATGAACCAGTCTAAAGATCTTTTCTCGTGAAAATCCCTCACGAGCTGGGTCATTATGTATTTGGGCAAGGCATGAAAAAACGTATTAATAAATTCTCTGCTGTCTGTGCGCACCCTTCTAGTGGTCTGCGCAAAGTCACGTTTCAGTTCTTGCACAAACTCTTGTGGGGCCTGATCCTCCCCACACTGCAAATTGTAGGCTGCCTTGCGAGCCTCTTGAGGATTTCTGTGAACAGAAAAATGTTTCAAGATGGCCGCCTTATAGGTGGACCATCTTACATGATTTTGGTCCTCCAGCCCCGCAAAGAAACTGGAGTATTCCGGGGAGAATGTCCACTTTACATATTGGATACAGCTTTGGCTGTCCTTCAAATGAAAAGTCTCCATCATTTGCTCATAGAGCTCCAAGTGTTCCCATACGGAATACTTGGCGTTCTTATGATAGGGCGTGATAACACTCCTAATTGCCTTTATTTGCTTCAATGGGTCCTTAAGCAGGGCCTTTTTTGCCTTATTGGCCCTTTTGGTCCGGGTAACCCTGGTCCATTCATCTTCTGACTCAGAGGCACTGCTCCAAGAGGTTCCCGTCTGTTCTTCCAGGTTTTCCCGGATTCTGCGAGCCTGGGAATGGCTGGCAGAATGTGGGGACCTGGTCTCCTGTGTCCTGTACCGCTCAGAGGAGTCTTCAGATCCCTCCTTGCTGCCAGGATTTGATGGGTACCCCCTCCACTGACCTAACTGGGCAGAGGTTTTCAGGATGCCCTTAATGGGCCTACTCTCCTGGGGTTCCCCATTAAATTGCACTGTGCTTGGGTGCCCATACCCGGATGCCCGCCCCTCCATTCCTGGGTGGTACTGGCCTATGAGCCCCATGCTTCTGGCTGGATAGTAATCTGCCATCCCTGTGGCCCTGTGCTCATGTGCGCCAGGGGACATGGAGGTGGCAGAGTCCAGGGACTGAGAGAAATAAAGGCCTCTGGTACTAGGGCTCCTGGGGTTATGCTCAGGAGTTTCTCTTTCCCAGCGAACCTCATCTCTATCCGCCCCTGCTCCCTGTTGCAATGCAAGAGCCTGCGCCTTCAGTTCCTCAGTTAAGGCCTTACTAGACTCTATCAGTCTCTCCTGCATCGCTACCTGTTGTTGGAGCCTATCATTGTGCTGGCAGAGAGCCTCATTCTCTCTCTGCGTTTCCTGATTGGTCCTGGAGCACTGGGCCAGTCTTTGCTGCAGGAGGGTTACCTCCTGAGCTGTGTCCCTATTGGCCTGCTCCTGTCTTGCCAGAGCATCCTCCACCCTCCTGGTGTGCTCTAGCAAGTCCTGGTGTTCTTTTTGGAGGTCACCCAGTCCCTGGTGGGCCAGGTGATTTTCTTCCAATTTCCTTTTTAAGTGGCAGACTTCCTGGCCTAAGGTATCCCTTTCCTGACTAAGAGCCTGCATCTGTGCCGCCAGGTCGTCCCTTTGCCTTTGGAAGGCACCAGCTTTCTGGCGCTCCTGGTCAAATTCTGCCTGGGTATCCAGGTCTTTCAAAATCAGTTTATTGCTCTTTGCCTTCTCCCTATCTAGGTGGCTTTGCAGGGTGACTACCTGCTCAGCACATGCCCTATTGAAGTCTAACTGTTGCTCCAGCTTTTTCTGGCTCTGCAGTAGGGAGTCCAAACCTTCTTGGTACTCCTTCTGCAAGGCCAGAAATCTGGTATCCTGGTCAGCCTTTTCCTGTTGCAGGATGTCCATATCCCTCTTTATTTTAATGATGTGCTGTCTACTCTCATTTTCTGACTCCTGGCTCCCCTGCAGCCTCTGCTCAGAAGAGACCAGGTCAGATTGGACCTTCTCTAACGCCATCTGTCGCTTGTTCGCCAGATCTTGGCTTTCCGTACATTTATCCTGCATGTCTCCCATATATAGGTACAGGTATGCCGCTATCCTAACCATCTTGTCTTGTTCATCCTTAGCTTTAGGAGCCATGTATAGTTCATTCAGGGCCACATGTAGGGGACCCTGATCTCCCCATATATCTGACCCTGTCTCAGTGACCTGTTGCGTGATGGCCTGCAACCAGACCATGCGGTCCTGGTGAGTCCACTCACCTCTCACAAATAACTTATGTAAGAAGTGCTCTCTGGCTATTTTCATGTCTACTAAGGTCGTCATTCTAGAGATTGGTCTCTGTCCTGACTTACAGAAATTAGTATTTTATTTTTGCAAAACAGACCTTTTCCTTAGAGCGTTTCTTTGAGGAGTGCTTTACAGCGTAACACAGCGTGTGATCCGACCGGATATGTGTATCTGGTCAGCTGGCACGCTGTATTAATCTGCACAAGTGATAGATCTAGTCCAAACGTCCGGCACGAGCCCCCAATTTGTAAGAGGATTCAATTCAACACTACAGCTAAGTCAATGCCTAGTCTGGGATACTGAATGGAAACCCTTATTGATATATCTTTATGTCCAGTTCATGCGTTCTGGATGACTACCCCTATATAACACCCCTCTCTTAGAATCCCCCTGACCCCACTGAGCCAAGAAGTAGGTTTGTTTTGCAAATTTAAAAGGTTTATTTGAAAAAAATTAAACAATGTATAGATATATCACACTTTGATAATAAATTAATAATTGGATATCACACTTAATCTGATATGATAAAGATTAACAACGGAGAATCTGGCACTAGCACACTTGTGGATAGGAGCAGAAGAAGAAGGTGGTAGAGAATGCTTTATATAAATTCAGATGGATGTAATGTTGAATGAAAATGCAATACAGAAAATACTCAATATGATTTCAACAAAACAATGTAATCACTTTTCTCTGACAATCCCCTCCCCCCCTTTATGCAATGCAAGGAAATGGAAGGAAAGCACACAGTTCTCAGAAATGCAATCAACTGTAATTCAGTTCACCCCAGCAAGCTTACACTACAGAAGTTTACAACACAGGCCCAAAATGCTTTTACATGTGCTGGCAATGAAGTGAAAAATATGCTAAAATGCTTTTAATTCCCTCTAGGAGGTTCAGGGTGAGTGAAATATACTTGGGATGAGTTCAGGCTCACTTTAGCAAGGATCTAGGAGTAACTAGCAGGTTAAACGAATTTTTGGCAACTGAAAGCAAGAAAACCGCTGTTTTCACACATTGAGAAATTTGCAAATCGCGGCAAAATTCGCGAGTGCGTCTTTCGCGATTGCGGCAAAACTATAGGGGGTTCTAGGTTCGCAGAAAAGCCACGATTCTCAGCTTTCAGGGGAAAGTTACTGCAAGTCTCTAGCACAAACGGTCACGGAGATATGAGCGATTAAATAAAGGTCGTTTTTCAGATTTGAAATTTTAAAGTTCAAAAAGACAAGTGACAGCTAGCAACTAGAAAATGGCAGGTGACAGTTAGGAGGCAGTTCTACTTAGATTAAAATAGCTTGGATTAGATTAATTTAACTAAGAGATTGGTTCTGCACAGTTCTGCTAGGTACTCACACTATATTCTTGAATTAAATGGGCGTCGCCACGGATCTGGTCAGGTTTTAGACTGGACTCTGGTCTCTGCACTTCACAGTGATCTGGGTCAGCTCTCTGGTTCTGCTAACAGCGGTCTGGTCTGGGTCTCTGAAGGTGGATAGATTGAAGTCTCTATGTTAGCTCTCTGGAGGTTGATGGAGGTAAAGTATGGATTTTCCGGCAGAGCTTCCAGCTGCAAATGGATTTGAAGGTCCCTATCTGTCCTGTCTGTCTGCTTTTATCTGTTTTTAAAATGGGTGTGTGTGCAGCATCACTAGGCTCTACCCCTCTCCACTTATCATTGGCCACTTCTCCCCTCTCCCATGATTGGGGAAGGAACTGTGAGTCAGAGTGATGCTGTAGGTTTTATGGGTCAGAGGATCCTCCCCTGTCAAATTGCACACAATCTATATTTGATAAAAAAAAACATATTTGCACAGGTACACATTTGTTTAAAATTACACGCACCCATCACATATCACAGGAGGTATACCCTGTCCAAATCTGCTCTTCCTGGGGGCTTGCATTCAGAAATGGCAATATTTGCACTTTTTAACTGATTTTGCAATTTCAGACATTAACCCAAATTTACACACATGTGCGCAAGGAGTATGGACATTAGTTGATGAAGTGTCAGATTTTTCACATGCACACATTTTGAGTAATATCCTCTTTTCTGCTAAAACCCCCCTGAACATACCACCGGGTCCTAACACGTCTTAAAATGTGGGCAGAAAAATCACAAGAATTATGGTATCATTTAAATAATTTTCACAAGTCCGCTCTATGAATGATCCTTCTTTTTAGAGGTAGGTTCTGGCCCCAAAGGGGTGTGGTTTCCCCCCAGCACAAGGTTGAATTTCTGGTTTTTCCAGTTCTGCCAAGCCAGCTTGCTCTCACAGGCAGTGCCCCTCCCCTGTCCTTCCAGGAGGAAGCTCCATTTACGACTCCCGCCAATAAAACATTTGCCTGAGTCAGGACAGGGCTTTGTTCAGAGCTCCTGTATTCTGTGGGGGCTCCCCTTAATTCAATTATCAGAGAGATGGCATATCCTTAGTGTGGCCAGCAAAAGGCAGATAGGCCTGGGAACACAGCTGTGACTCAAGTTTCACTCCTGATGGGGGGTAGTTGCCAGGCAAAATTGGAATCTCTTTAAGCCAGTTTTTAGCTACATGTCATTTCTGTTCCCCAGTTTTCTGCATTCAAATCAAAAACTGAACATTTTTACATATGCAGCTAGAATGCTGATTCTAAGTTTAAAACTATGACATTTAAACAATTGAAACCTATGTGACACTCAAAAGTAGGTCACTCAGTCAATTTAAACATTTAGATTTTTAGTGTCTTTCAGTCCAAATTTACTTAAACTGCTGAAATCCACAGCTCAGCCAGTCTTGTTATAAACCTTCAAGTCACTTCAGAATATAACTTTACATTGGATCCACCTCTCAGTAAGTCTTTCTTTGGCTTGCCTTGGGTTCATTTATTCAGTTTTAAACAAAATCTGGTGGTTTTAAAACGCCGGCTTTCTGATAGTGGTGAGTACTGGTACTGCACCCCTTTTTGGGATTTAAGAAAATGAATTCCCAACAGTTATGGGTTTGCTTTTGGCAATCAGCATTGCCATTCCCAATGGTTTCAGACTACTGTGTGGGTAGTCCAATGGTGGTTTTAGGCAGTGTCCTTCTGTGCCCATAACATCGGCAAAAATGAGTGGCAGCCTATTCTTCATGCATTTCCCTGTGCATTTTCTGGGAAGCTCTGGCCATCATGATGTTTTCCATGTCAGTACTGCACAGTTTTGAGGTAGGGCTTGGATGCGTGGATAAAAACATCCCACACACACATGGCTGCCAGCTGGGATCTAAGGCAATACACAGATATCATCAATAAGTTAAATAGCAGTGGAGCAAGTGGACAGCCCTGCTTAACCAACCCTCTCCTTGGTGGGGGAACTATGGAGTATTAAAACCCCACTTCGTATGTCTTATGCTACTGTGTCTACATAACATATTTGAACTACCTTTAACAGCCTGGAAGGCATCCCAAGGACATCAATTTACTCCACAAGGTGTTCCTACCAATCAAGTCAAATGCCTTTTCTAGATCGAGGAATGCTGCATATAGGCTTCCCCCTTGATTCTGCAGTATTTTTCAATACTGGTACTCAGGGTGAAACAGTGGTACACCATGCTAAATCCACTTCTAAAGCATGCCTGATTGGGCTGCAGAATATCGATACCTTGAGCCCACTGTTCCAATCTGGCTATTAAGAATTTTGAAAATGTTTTTCTAGAGATGTCCATTAGGGAAATGGTCCTATAGCATTGGGGATCATCAACAGAACCCTTTTTTGAACAGTGGGACAATTACATCAAAATTTATCAGCCCAGATCGTCCTTCCCAACATTTTGAGTATAGGACAAGGTGGATCTCCTGAGCACAGAACGCACTCATGATTTCTCAGCATGAGCCAACAGTTCCGTATCAGCTATCAGGTTCTTCGATGATTAAGCCTCTTTCAACAAAAGTCTATTGCCTTCGAAGGCCTGATGTTTTCAAAAAACAAACACAAGGTTCTGTTCCGCGTATACTTTGGGTGACGGATTCACCACTGGATCCCCCTCTTCCAGGAGCAGGCCCCTCACAAATCATGTTTAACTCAATCAAATAAACAGTTCCTTTTCTCAATTAATTTTGGGTGATGGTTTCACCCCTGGATCCCCCTCTTCTGGGCGCATATACCTAAACATTTCCTTAACGATTCTAGGACCTTGAGAGGAGGGTAATGTTCCCTTGCTTTCAGGTGTAATCTATCGAAACAAACAGTTCAATCAAAGAGTTCTTCTCCTTATTTGGGTGATAGTTCTTCACCCCAGGTTCTCCCTCTTCCGGGCACAGACCCCCTCGATTCTCAGCCTCCCTCCGCCGGGTTCACTATGGCTTTTCTTGTATACGTGAATCTTAATGTCTTTTTAAACAGTTCCCCGTGGACATCCCTCGGCTGGGTACAACTTGTCAACACACTGTTTCTTGAGACTTTAGACTTCGCCCCTCTTTACTGGCAGCCCTCAGCCGGGTTCACTCTTGCCACTTTACAATTCCTTTTGCTGTCAACGATTGCGGGATTCACTTCCTTTGCTTTCTGTTGATGTGGGATTCCCTTTGACCTTATTTGGCGGCTCTCCTCCATCCTTCTGCTATCAGCAGTTTCAACAAACACGGGATAGACCAGAGTCTCTTGAGTGAGCACCCACGTGGTCCCGAATCCCTCTGCAGCTGGTCTCCCATTTATTCTTAACAGTTCTTTGAATTTCCCTAAATTGCTACTTTAAAGCTTTCATTCAACACAGTTTGGTTTCTTATTGATTCTCCCCTCGTCTCACCGGCTGTAATGAACCACTTGGCTTTCTCTTTGGAGTCAAGGTTCGTACCATGGAGACAAGTGTCTCTCACCAGCTTGGTTATCAGCAGAGGAGGGTCTCATGTACCGTTGACATCTGATGCAACACACGCTGACTATTGTCCTCGGTCTTACGATTTCTTCTGCACAGTGTTCACAGGCCTCGGTCGGAAAGGGCAAGTTGCTTCTCTCCTTGTCACACCCTGGATATGCGCCGTCTTTCTCCTCCTCTTGATCTGCTGTGCTGAGTTTGCTCTCACATCGTGCTGTCTGCTTTGCTCGTACTGTGCTCTTTTGCTCCACCTTTTATCCCTATGGGGAAGGGAAAGGGCCGTCAGGTGTGTGTGATTCTGGTCAATTGCCTGACTTCGCCTGACCCTTGTATTGGGACATGTCAGGTAAATGGCTCCAGTGTTAGTCCGTTCTCTTTTGTGTTCTGCAAAAGTGTTCATGTCGGAAAAGGGGGGGCAGTGTTTTTGAATGTCCTACGTAGTAGCATGGGGAAAAGGTGTTGAAAGAGGAGGATACCATATCTCACCCATCGTTGTCCCACTCAAACTCCCCGAAGAGCCCCCATCCATGTGATCCTCCCTCATTGGTCCACCCCCAGGAACTGGTTCCAATAGCGATGGCCGTGTCCTGGCCAACTAGATGACAGATCCCCGGGGACTAGCTATGTAGACATCTTCAGGTTTCTCACACCAGCCACAGTGCTACCCAGAACCTTGCTGTGTTAAAGGGCCCCTGCAGTTGTTTACCAGCCTCCCACATGCTTGGGAGCAGTAGGAAAGAAGATATCTTGTCCCTAAGCCCCTGGATTGGGACTCACAGCACCCTCGTAGCTATGACAGCCGGGACCTTAATGTTTTCACTGTGGATCTTCTTGGAGCCCTGTTTCAGGAACCGTTTGACACATTCAAACCACTAGGACACTCCGGTGCTGCCTTTTGCACTCTCATTATCTTCCAATCGCTTGCATAGTGCCAAGAAGTCTGGTATAGCTCTGCCGGACCACCAAGATCCAAAAAAGGTATTATTGACTGCTAATTGCCCTATTGTGCCATCTTTGATCCCTACAGACTGGCTATGTCATGTTAACCCTTTTTGCACCCAAAAACATATCCTTTTGAAGAACCGTACACTCCTGATACATTACTCAGAGTGCTGCACCTTGGCATCCTTACTTATTCTGTGTTCTTTCCTCACGGGTTGGTTTTGTGTAGAGGTTTTCTAGTCAGTTATTATTGTACATGGAGCACTCAATTAAACTATATATATTTTTATAGAACCTTTGATTGGCATTCCTTTATTTTTAGATTGTTATACTTTGCTTTTTGGGTTGCCACTGTACCACATTCACACCCCACTTAAGAGCATAGCCTTTCCTTGGCCCACGTCACCAGAAAAGACAAAGGAGGTGTATCTCTTACCCGTGACTATTTAACCTTTGTGATTGTGTTGACCTTTGCTTTGTACAAGTATGAGGGCTGAGTTGGCACTTAGCCTCTAATCATCCTTGTAGTCATGCAGGGCAGAAGTCAATATGTCATATTTTTCACTTTGATTTTAAGAAACAGTGTCAAAAATTATTAACATGCATATGTTTTCCCACCTATGTAGGTGCCACCTGCAGACCATTCGTAAAGAAAACAAAATTAATATGTGGACACTGCATTGTTGGATGGCTCAGGCAGATATAGGATAGACTGGAATCAGCTCCTGAGTCTTCTGCAAAGTCAGAGGTGGTATGAGGTGTACCCAGCTGATGGCGGTGTTGGTAAAAATTGCCAGAGACGTGAGCATGTGGCCTGTCCTAACATGGTGAAATGTGTGGCGTGGTGGGAGGATACTAGCAGCTACCAGGCAGGTCCAAAAGAAGGTCAATCGTGAGGCTTCTGGGCTGAAGGGGAAGTTGTCTGTTTTCATCGCATCCAGGTGATGTTTGATGCAATGTGTTTGTTCAAGCACAAAGACATTAATGGAAAAATCTATCTTTGTAAAAATAACATCAAGGATTGGCAATGTTTTCCAAGAATTCCTGAAGGAGGAGCAGACAGGAAATGGGTTTCGATCAGTGATAGAGATAAGAATTGAATGGGTATTCCTTTGGGCAGAAAGGTAAGCTTTAAGGTTATTAGGTTTGTTTCGACACAAACGACTCTGAAGTCATGGGAAGGAAAGCCATTACGATGGACCACACAGACCACGAGGGCGCTTGTGATCCAGCAGATGTCCAGATAGACTAAAGTTGGACACTATTTAGACTTACTCTCGTTTATACTCACGTAGAGGGAGCCTTTTACATGATGGACTATAATGCCCATTTTTAAACTATTGATCCAGTGGACCACACTGACCATATCTGACGATTGCAATACCCAAGAGTGGATTAAAATACACAATCCTCTAGGTTTCAATAGCTGATGCAGCACATGTTGTGAGCTGCCCGCTGGCAGAATATAATACCCAGTTCTGCTAGCATAGAGATAGCTGATCAGTTTTTGTCCTGTCTAGAGTAAATATATGTTTGTTGTAATGCATTTTAACGCCACAAATGTTAGCGCTGAGGGAAACATTTTCTTAAGCTATCCCTATTAGATAGGAGTTCCATTGCACACTACCTAGGGCTAGACACTCCTGCCAGGGACAGGGTGTTCTTCCCTTAGGGACAGCTAGTGCACTGTTTGACTTTCTACTGAGTGTATATTTACAATGGATAAGCGCACTGTTGTAGTTTATTCTCCCGAAGAACCGTTGTTCCTGTGTTAACACGTTGAGTAGCTTAACGGTTAGAGAAGGCATTTACCTTCTTTGTGTCTTTGAACCTACCCTGGTGTGTGTATATACATTACGATGGAGTACAGAGTCATTATCCCAGTAAGTATTGGACATGTGTGTGCAGCAAGAGGAGACTGCTTAGGGAGGGGTTATACTAGTTTGGCATCTTGGGCTTGTTAGTTTGTAAGGTGACAGGGTCTGGATAAAGGTTTTGTGAGTCCAGCCTCGTCCATCATAATGGTGACTTCCTTCAACATTTGAAGCAGTATTCATTGTGTGTCCCTTCCAAAGAGGTCCTTCTTTGCAGATTTGGAAGTTGTCATCCCAGACCGTTGTTCCCAAATGCCACCTGCGGGACATGTATCACCAGCAGAGGCATGTCGAATGCCTGTGGAACAGCTATGCTGCAGGGTAACCCACTGTTCTGGGTGTTAAGACTGATTTTATATACTCTGGCCTGGTGGACAGATGTATAGAAGGCCAACCTATATTGTGACAGGGACCACTCTGGGAAGCTGTAGCCAAACCAGTTTAAGGTAGCAGTGACAGGCGGTCTAGGCTAAGTTCTTCAGAGGGGTGAGAGTATAAAGGGTCCGCAATGAGGTCACACAATGGGAGTCACAAATTACACTTAGACAGGATGTATAAAAATATAGTTATTTAATTATGGCCAAAACACACTATAAGAAAAATGAATACAAGCAGGTAGACTTATCAACCAATACCATCAAACTAAAATACATATATACAATCACAGGTTCAAGTGCATAATACCAATCAAAATACTCCTGCAAGGGAATGAATAGGTGAGTAGCACACACACAAAGGTCCACAGAGATGATCCCTAACTAATATTGTCCAACCCTAAGTTGTCTGGGGCCTTGTGCCCTATTGTTCAGGATACAATTACACAGAACTTAAGATGCAGGAAAAAATGTAGGTAGGGTCTCTGGGGTCCAGTGATGGATTCTTAGAGTCAGGGTTCAATGTAAACCAGTGCCCAAACTTACCCCCGACAGTCGGAAGTCTTGCCAAGGCAAGTAATGGCAAAGCCAATAGTGTTAGAATAAAGGTTATTATAAGTCCATTGACTTATAATGGGAGTATAGGGGTATGTTAAAAGCTCAGTATATTACCCCTCTCACTCCAAATCTTCCCAAGTCTTTACAGAACAAGGGAAGGGTGTCATGGCTTGCTTTTCCCACCTTATTCCGCGGTCCTCGATTTTCACAGGTTCTGGATCTTTTGCTGGTGCCAGGACTCTTGATGAAGAAATTCAAAAACAAATGATGCAGAACCCTTCTCGGGACTGGAGGTGAGTCAGAAAAGCAGGTTTCGGACCATGCACGCTGTGCACAGTGATGCAGCAGGACTCAGTAGCTGTGGTCAGACTTTATGGTCTTTCTCGGGTCTCCTTGGAGCTAGGATGCCAACTTTCACAGTGGGTGTTGTCGTAGTGGCAGCTGAGAGTGTGCCAAGTTTCAGGTGGAAACTCGGAACGGCAACGAAGATAACCCAGTAGCCCAAAAACAAAGCTGGTCAGCCACAGGACAATTCCCGGGCACTTCTGAAGGTGGTTTTTGTGCCGGGCATGGAGTAGGCTTTGGGAATGGATGGTCCCTCCACTCCCGGGGTCGTAGAACCTTCGCAGGCCTACTGAAGATCACGAGACAGACAGGGCTCCACTGGGACTGTAGCAGAAGTTGGTTGCCAGGCCTCCTGCAGACAGGTTTCGGGTTTCTTTGCGGGTCTCCTCAGCTGGATGGATTCTTGGCTCCTTCAGGTTCTTCCAGGATCTCTGAGAAATGCATGCAGGGGCCCTCTTCTTATCCTAAAAGCCAGGTAGGAGTCAAAATTCCTACTAGCCAAATGGCAGAAATAGCCCACACACACCCCGCAGTGGACCAATCAGGACCACTGGCGGGAACACTCATGCATATCACTCAGACACACAGAAACCAGGATGTGTATTACGGTCAGACTGACCCAGCCCACATGCTGCCCGCAAACAGACAAAGCCCCCCAGTAGGTCACCAAAAGCTGCTGCTTTCCCGGGCACTGGAAGTCTTTATAAGGATATTTCTGGCCTCTGAGACCAGGAAGAAGGCTAAACAACAAAATGCAAAAGGAATGGGCAAAGAACCTCGTGGCACGGCTTTGTTTGACTAGTAGCCACAGTAAGTAGCCAAACGCGGTAAACACAGTTAAGCTAGGACAAAATTCCCCAAAAAGTGGGGAAAAGTCACTGCTCCCACCAGCCCATCTTTTAGACACCTCTAGAGTAACCAAAAAATCCTTTGAGTGTTAGTTTAGGGCAAAACAAAAATGAACCCCATTGCACTGGCAAGATGGCCCCCATCACCATGGAAGCAGGATCAACAAAATATGCCCAGGAAATCACCGCTGCGGGCCCGTGTCCCGATTCGCTGCCTCGCCCCGCCTGCCCCTCCCCTCCTGCTTCATATGGAGGGAGAGAGGGCCGAGAGGCGAAGCCGAGCAGCGAAGGCCGTAAGCAAAGGCCTCCGGTGCTCTTTGCAGCTCTTCGCTGCTCGCCTGCCGTCTGCCCAATGCCCATGCGGCACCTACAAGGTAAGAAGCACTACCCAAGCAAGCTTCTCTCCAATCCATGTGCCTCTTTAAGGCTCCGCAGATTGCATGCACGTACTTTTGAAGCCGCCTTCAGCTCACATCCCACCACCATGAGCACCCGCAATACACGGCTATGCTCACGGACTCTGCAACCCCCTATATCTGCTGTTAAGGCCAGGCTCCCACGCATAGCCTCAAAGACCTTAACCACTACTAGTTGCACCAACACAGCAACCGACAAAGTACTTTACCCGCCACACAATTGTCCTACCCCCCTAACAAATGTAAAGGTTCATGTGTCCACCACCACCCCCAGTGTAAAATCTGTGATATGCAAATCTTCTACCACCATTTTGAATGCTATTGTGCCAAATGCTATGCCACAGGTGTCCACCACCTCTGAAAATGAGCCCCCAGTGTAAAATCTGTGATATGCAAATCTTCTACCGCCATTTTGAATGCTATTGTGCCAAATGCTATGCCACAGGTGTCCACCACCTCTGAAAATGAGCCCCCCAGTGTAAAATCTGTGATATGCAAATCTTCTACCACCATTTTGAATGCTATTGTGCCAAATGCTATGCCACAGGTGTCCACTACCTCTGAAAATGAGCCCCCCAGTGCAGAATCTATGTTGGCCAACTCCCCCGACACTCTTAATGCACGTAGCCCTTCCACACCACCCTCTCCCATCACAACCCCCCCACAGCCACTACTGAACCCCACCTGAAATGCGCCATGATTAACGCTAGATCCATCAATGCCCACGCTCTAGACATCCACGACCTCCTAACCTCCCAAGACCTAGATCTACTCATGATCTCAGAAACTTGGCTACATGAGGCCTCCGGCCCTGCACTCTCACTCGCACTGCCCCCTGGTTACTCCATCACTAGACAAGACTGCCTCTCCAAAGGTGGAGGTGTAGCAATCATCGCCAAGGACTACCTCCCAGTCAGAAAGGTAGAGAAATCCCCTAACAACAACAGCGACTACCTCCAAGTCAAAATAACTCTCTCCCCCCACTGCACAATTACTGTGCACACTGTATACCGCCCGCCAGGCCCAGCAGGAGACTTTCAAGCTTCTCTCATCTGACAACCTCAAAAAACAATCTAAAGCCATTCTCCTAGGGGATGTCAACCTAGGGCTCCAGGATAGTAAGGACGTAGCAGCAAAATCCCTTGACTCTGCCCTCAAGGCCCTAGGCTACAAGAACACCATACTTAGCCCAACTCACACCCAGGGTAGAACGTTTGACTGGATAGCGCAGCACAACTGTCCACTCATCATCACAGGAAACACTCCCACCCCATGGTCTGACCACCACATCGTCACTTTTAGCATCCTCACCACTTGCTCCCCAGCTACCCCTTCACCCCAACCTCTCCCTCCCTGCCTCGCCAGAAGCTCCCGCCAACTCACCAAGGAGAGATTACTACCCTTCCTCCAAGGTCCAGCCTTCAGACCACCTTTCTCTTCAGACCCTGAAACACTCGCATCAACTTATGACACTGCCATCAAAGCAGCTATCAACGCCATTGCCCCGCTCAAACCTCGCAAATCCAAACCCACTACCCACTCCAACTCCTGGTTCTCACCCAACCTCCTCTCACTCCGCAACGAAAAAAAAGCCGCACTCACACAGTGGCAAAAGTCCCATTCCGAAAAAGATAAGACAGTCTTTAAATCCCTCTCCACCAAATACAAAAAGGCAATCACCCAAGCCAAGGCCAAATCCTTTGAATCCAGAATCTCGGAAGCCCAATCTAGCACTAAAGAAATATTTGCCATTTTTAGAGAGCTCGAGACACCCACTCCAGACCCCCAGAATTTCACCAAAGACAAAGACTGGTGTGACGAAATACAAAAGGCCATGCAATCCAAACTTAGCCTCCTCAAAAACAAAATACTAGCCACTAAACAAGCCCTTCCGAACAAGCACATCCCAGTCCCACCGCCTGCCCCTGATCCCCCCTTACCCTTCTCCTTCAAACCCATTCAGGAAGAAGACATCATCAACATAATGAGGTACATCAAACCTTCTAACTGCAAAGGTGATGCGTGCCCAGCCTCCATTATCAAAGACTGCACAGAAACACTAGCTCCCTTCCTAACAGCCTTTGTAAATGCCTCCTTTTCCACAGGGAAAGTCCCTGCCTCCCTCAAGGAAGCATGGGTCCGCCCTATTCTAAAAAAGCCATCGCTCGATCCCACCTCCCCCAACAATTACAGACCCATCATCACTGTCCCCTTCCTCCTTAAAATACTGGACAAAGCAGCCTACCTGCAGGTCCAACACTTCATTGAAGAGAACAAACTCCTTGGACTCCGACAATCTGGCTTCCGCCCCAGACACGAAACTGAAAAAAGCCCTACTGGACCTGAAAAATCAGATGGACGATGCAAGAGACATGGGTAAACCAGCTCTTCTCCTACTCCTCGACCTCTCAGCGGCATTTGATCTCGTTGATCATAGCGTCCTATGCCACCATCTCTCCAACACCGCCAAATTCTCCCCTGAAGCCACAGCGTGGATCACCTCCTTCCTACAAAACAGAACCATGCAAGTTTTCTCGGACCTAGCCGCAGCTTCACCAACCATCATACTCTGCGGGGTGCCCCAAGGCTCCTGCCTCTCCCCCACGCTATACAACATCTTTACACGCCCCCTCTTCCTCATCCTCGACGTCATGGGCATCTCCTACACAAACTACGCCGACGACACACAGATCCTCCTCACTCTCACAGGTAACCCCAACAACCTCTACAACACCATCCAAGCCTGGATGGCAGATAACGGCCTATGCCTCAACTCCGACAAGACGGAACTCCTCCTGGTAGGTTCTCCCGACACCCTAAAAAACCTAGATGCCCAATTCAGCCACTTCACCATTGACTCCATTAAAATTCAAGTTTCCGACTCTGTCAAAACTCTGGGAGTCTACCTGGATTCCAGCCTATCCATGGACAGAAAAATCAACGCAATTGCCTCTGCAGCTGCATATCATGCCAAACTTATCAATGCAGTCAGACCCTTTCTCTCTAAAGAAAACTGCACCAACATAGCCAGAGCCATCACCGGCTCTAGGCTAGACTACTGTAACGTACTCTTCCTAGGAACCTCCAATAAAAACTTAGAGAGATTACAAGTAATACAGAACAATGCACTCAGGGCAGCCCAAGGCATTACAAGAAGAGAACACATCTCGGAGGCCAGAAAACTAGCCCACTGGCTCCCAATAAAAGAAAGGATCTTATTCAAAGCCCTTACACTGACCCACAAGTGCATCCACCTCACTGCTCCTGCATACCTCTCTCAAAGGATACACATCGTCTCCTCCACCAGGCCAACCAGATCGCCGTATACCAACATGCTCTCGGTGCCACGGGTAAAAAAAGCAAAAGCGGGCGGATCCAGCTTCCCTTATCTCGCGCCCTCTCACTGGAATGCCCTACCACTCACTATCCGTGACGAGGCCCCCCTCACCACCTTCCGCAAAACATTGAAGACCACCCTCTTCACTTAAGGCCAGACACACCAGCACGAATACCTCCATGTATCATGTATTATACGATCAAAGCGATATATGTAACATTCACAATGTGTCAACAACTTCTACCATGCCTGTAACATGTAACTAGGTTTAATGCAAGTAACAGCGCCTCAATGCCCCTGGGCTGCTTGCGCGCTATATAAATGTAAATAAATAAATAAATAAATAAAATAGTCTCAAGACTAAGGGAAACACTGTTTCCCAGAACTGATAGCCTTAAGGACATATCAGTTTCCCCATAACATGTGAGCAAAGGCCAATGCAGTGAAGCTTAAGGCTTCACTGTACTGCAAAAAGTACAGGTCATATTGAAAAATAAAAGCTAAAAGTTTGGGGGTTCCATAAAGATGGAAGAAAAGGTGCAGTAAAGAGAATCTTTCCTAACACTGGGACCCCACATTACGCCAAGGCCTCTGTATGTCTCTGGGTGAAGGAACTGTCAAGATCCTCGCCCCACATTTTGCAGCGGATCGCCTTAGGTCACTCTTAACGCGTCCTCACTGTCAAAGCACGTCAACGGTACCACAAGGTCGGCTGCCAATCAGAACCAAAGGGGTCTCTGATTGCTGAATAGCTTAAATAGATTACAGAAATTTGCGGCCAAAGTCATAATTCACTAGACTCTGCCTCCAAAGCATTACATTATTCTGACCATCTCCATGGACTCAACAAATCAGAACTGAGAGCATTTCACACTGAAAATATGCACACCCACATGTATATGCATTTGCCTTAATTCTGGTGTGATCTGCTTTGATGAATGGCTGTTGAGAAGGTGGTTGGTAACGTGCAGTATGCCAATTCTCATGCGGTATTAATGTTTTCTGTTGTATATTACAGTGAGTCCCATCCCCCCACTTTATAATCACTTTATTGTTGGGGCAGATGTATTCAAAAGGTGCACGTAGATATGCACAATTTCATGGGGGGTATTGCAGAAACGTTGTACCAGTGCGAGTGCAATTATAACTAAGGCAAACTAGTGCAAAAATATATACCTTCAATACTTTTTTGCACCAGGGAAAAATGATATGATATGATGGGTTATTTATAACACACTTAATACCCTGAGCTCTCTAAACATGGACCCGGGGATCAAACCTGTGGTACTCCGTGTCGTCTTGCTTCCAAGATGAGCACATTGCCCTTGAGCTATCCTCCCGAGACAAAAGATGAAAGAATATTTTTGGGGATTAAGGCAATTTTTGCCATAGTGCTAATTGCGCTTGCAACGTTTTTGTAAAATGGTCCTAAAGCCAATGGGCCTCATTACGGGCTCGACAGCAACCCTGCCAGTGCTTCCGGCGGGTTGCCGCCAGACCCGTATACATTTACCGGCACCTGACTTCCCGGTGCCAATGGCTCATTACGAGTCCTGCGGACAGGAAGTCAGGTAAATTTGTAAATCTGTCATGGAAGCACCCGCACCGTTGTTAATGGCGGCCTTGCTTACCGTGACCGATGCGCCCAGCAGTAGACCTGTCGGGCGCAGCGGCTCCGGCAGACAGTCCCGTAGTTTGCAGGTCCGGAAACAAGGGTGCTGGTGAGCTTACCAGCACCCTTATTTCCCGACCGCCAATATATGTCTCAGGTAAAGCAATTTGGACAGGGGTTGAAAAATAAATAATAGTATACTAAGCATGTATGTAGAAGCAAACTCCATTTATGGTTGTATTAGTAGAAACAAAGGGAAAGCCCATGCTTTGCAAAGCAGCCAATAATGTAATGTGAAATGACTTGACAGAAAATCTCTAGGCCAGCACGTGCTCTTGTGAAGCACTGCATTGCATTCTCATTAAAGGTCTGCGCCCTCTTTCCCCCCAGGGCTGACGCCTCGTGAGGCTGACCCTCTGGCGCAGCATGTGATCGAGCTAATCTGTCTTCACTAGGCCAGACAACGCTGCGGTTATGCAAACCCAGGTGGCACTAATAGGTTTACAGTAATAACTGTGGAATTGGATACAGAGTGTTACGGCTCTGAAGCATTCCCACAGATAATTCTGGTGGGTGAAGGGGAACCGACAGACGTGTATAGCTATATCATTCCAGTTCCCATGGGTCTCTGCTCACGCTTGCATGGTGTAAACAAGAAGCGCAGAGAGAATCTGTCATTTGGGCAGGGGACTGGAACACATATTTTTATTTTTCAGTTACCCGATGGGGTGCCCACCAAAAAGAATACTAATATGCAGGTTGTAACGTGTTGCAAAAAAAGTTAAACATTTATCACATTGAAAAAGATATGTTGTGTTTTAAAATGAATTACTGAATGCAAATAGATGTTTGCTCTCCAGTGTCGAACTCTAGAAGTGCATAACATATACTATTGTATAGAGTTCCTGAACAATAAATTGGTTAACAAAACGTCAGAGAAAGGCATATTCGCACCTGGGGAAGGGCCATTGACCAATCAGATAGCTGGAACAGCTGGGGACAGTATACATTCTCCGCCCACTGTTACATCCACCCGAATGCCTTCCCCAGGTGGTGCCATTACTTTTATTTTTTTGTGTTGGGAGGCAACAGGGAGCCCCTCTCGCTGTTGCCTCCCGATCTCCACACCCCCAAAAACCAACAAACCCCCTTCCCTGCACCCCCTCCCAATTTACCAGTGGGGCCGGAGCTTTTCCCTATAGCATCGGCTATCTTTTTACATTTTTGTCTTTCTTCCGTCTGACAGTGAAAAAAATGACATTCGCACCCCGGATGAACCCTGAGGTGCAAATGGGTTAAACGCCCCTGCAGCGTGGTGGTCACGGCCAGCAATGGCCCGCCAGCTGGAGCCGAGGCCATGGCTTGGGCTGGCGGGCCGTTAATGGCCTTGTAAAATATCTAAACAGCTAGATACCGATTTATTCAGGAGCTCCAGTGGCAGCTAGGATTCTTCCCTTTCCTGGCTCAAACAGCAGGCAGTTTGACATCATAGCCCAACTGTGACGTCATTGTTGTGATAGGGAAATGATTTACAGGCGCTCATTCGGATCATGCAGGCTGATATATATTATAAGGTTATTATTGCAAGTCACCATCTGTCTGTGATCAACTAGAGAAACAAAGCTGATGGCTTTTTTAAAATAAACTTTATACGTCACGTAACTCCGAGGTGCCTAGCAATAGCCTCCTTTAGGTCTAGTAGGGGGTGTTTTATTCTTTATAATACATGGTCACAGCTGCATGACATTAAAACCTTTTCACATACTGACGCTGATGCAAGCTATCTTCCAAATGTTCACATACAGAACAATGAAGACTCTGTTAAGGTTGGCAAAATAAATGCAGTGATGTGTTTCAAGTAAATATTTTGCATAGGTTTAAGAAAATACATACATTTAAATGCATTTGTTGGTCTAAAATAAATTAAAACCTGACTATAATTGCCAAATGTCTTGTGTTGCACTCAGAATGCACTAAATGTACATATCACCATGAATGTCTCCTTGTTAACTAATGGCTGTGAATCTTCTCAGATAGTTCAGAAGAAATGAAGCTGCAAAGCTGAACACTTCACATCATGACTCACCTGTAAAAAACTAAAACAAGAATTGGCAAAACTAGTTGGTTTTGGTACTCATGGGTCAGGTGCAACCTCAGATGCCCCGTTCCTGCCATCATTTACCTGGCACAGTCACCATACATTAAGTTATAACTTCACATGTTGAGTCGCTGGCATCACATGCCATGTGCAGCCTCAAATGCCAAATGAATGTGCTATATAAAACTTGCAAATAGATACATAGGTTTGCAGTCATACATAGAATCCTTGAGTAAGTTGTGAGTCACACAGGTGCTCCTTGATCAGGAAGCCTACTGGTGCATGTTTTCCGGGCAATATCTCGATTAAAACCTATGAGGTAACGCACTATTAAAATCTGCTTTTAATTCTCCTTGTTTCATAAATCAATATATTTTATCCCAGTAAACCAGAGACAGAAACAAAGATCATTATCACCCACCTATTTCCCAACTAAAGAGTGTGTGTGTGTGTTCTTGCTTTTCTCGTTTTCCATTTTGGCATGTGCGGCAGGCCAGAAAGCTCCGAGTACACTCCACAAGGCAGAAGCAGTTTACCACTATATAAAGTGAGGACGGAGGGATGAGTAACGGGGAAAAGGGGAGTGACTAATGGAGGAAATAGTGGCAGCTACAGGGCGCTGTCTGCAGATGCACAGACTAAGGGCCTTATTGTGAGTGTGCCGGCGTGGTAATAATGAAACCCCACCGGCAAAAAACTGCTGGTATTACCGGCTAGGTAATATTGGTGCCGGTAATACCGGCAAACCACCTCATGGAGTCCTTATGCACTTCATGGAATGGGGATTTAACAGCATTTCTGCCTCTTGGTATCTGTCAGTAATTCCAGCAGACCGATTGGCAGAAACAATATCACGGTAATACCGGTGGCATACCGGCAAACTTGTAATGAGGCCCTAAGAGAGAGAAGGCACTGCAATGAACAGTGAGGGGAAGAAAGCTCCACTACAAAATCCTTCATAGAGGTTCAGGAATATACAAAACCCATATGCCAGCAACTGGCTCTATTAGAAACCATTGAAAATAATTGTTTTGAAGGATCAAATTGCATTTATTTTTTGCCTATCAGGTCGCCTATACAACTGCCAGATGACTTCAGATTATTGTTGGATTATTTCATACTGCATTGGAATCCATTGGATTATTTCAGAATATTTTGGATTATATATTTTAAATACCTTGAATCCTTATTTTCTAACATATCTAACAATATGTGCAAATATTTTCTCTACCAATGAAGACAAGCAAAGTATTTTAATATAGGCTTGTGTGTTGGAATTCTTTAGTGCTAATGAAGTGGGAGAATGGAAAAACAGACTCCCGTCCCTGCCCTCTCGCGCCTGGCCTAAAGGATCACGGCCCAGGCACCCGCCACGAGAAGAGTTTGCCCATCTACCAGATGACCAAATACCCTGGTACAGGAACATACGGATGTGTCCACCTGCCTGCCCGACAGCACGACCTGCCCATGCTGACACCTGCGGCCCGGATCAACTAGATTAAAGCCAACACGTCGTTAGAGATGCCATGACGACCTAGTCAACGATCAGCACACCTGTGCAAATATACACGCTGGACACTCCCGCACCAATCTACACGAAGAATATACTCAGTGCTATGACGTAGGCGACAGATATACTCACGGACGTGCATCTTTATTATTTTTCATATAGGCTTTTAAAATGCAGAAACGCAAGACGCATCATGAACTCACCTAAAGAGCTTGCTTACGCTTTTCCTAGACCCAGATGCCATAATGAGAAATATAACGAAGACATGATACTGGTCATAAGAACAATATGTTACTATAACCTAAAGCGCTGTGCACCAAATGGTTCTACTTATACACCAGGCCTAAGTAGGCCGCAAGCAAGAGCTCCCATGAACGTGAAAAGAACAAGAGTCGAGTTGCTGATCCTGCAAAATGAGCCCGGCGAGAAGCAGACAGCCAAGGTCGTAATGTTGCAAACCCACATTCCGAAAGCAGACCATCAAGGGCACGATGTTGCAACCTCGCATGCCTCACACCAACGTTAAGGTCACACCTGCAAAATTAAACCAAACGCACAGTGGAAAAACAATATTAATGGTGAAAAGTCTGCCTCACACACGGTCCCACCTCACGTGACCAAGCCGAACCTGACAGGATGCCAAGCCCAGGAGAAAGAAGGCGTCTGGATCCCTCAGTACGAGACACAGGCAGATACACTTGAAAGGCTCAATGGGCATCTGCGACAGTGGGAGTAGTCGGCCTTCCAGCTCATGAATAAGTCTTCACATTGTCTACACGTACTCATAGTGAAACATTGTTGCAAATGACAGGTGCACCGCGAGCTGGGAACAGCGATGGTCCCAGACTGGGAGGCTCGCGAACACACCAATCAGAACATGGGGCTCTTATCACTGACGCCATTAACATTGACCAATCATTAGTAGTCTTCATGTAACAATTCTCATGTATCTAATTGTAGGGACAACCCAGATATATCACCTGACTCACTTTACCCACTAATATTGTTCTCTATACGTATGCTATACTAACCCTACCACTCGAGCCACCAATCCAGAGTGGAGATAGGTTTTTTGCTAAAACTTTTAGGATGACGCGAGTAGCGCGTCACACTAAAGTAAAAAGGGCCTGCGAGCCCACGGTTGTGTGTGTGTCAGGACGGACGCGTACGCTCCTTGACCCATCCCTGCTGTTTGTGTTTAATAAACAGCAGAAGTCACCTTGCTTCTTGTGTGTGTCGCATACTCTATCTCGTTTGGGATATACGGGAGGAGTTGGGGCCTCCCTGCCCGGAGGTCTGCGGACGGCCCGGCCGACCCCGGCAGAATTTCCCCCCGACAAGTTGGAGGCACTGCTGAGATCTGTTTAAGATCCGCCTTTTTATTTTTTACTTTTTCCAGGGACTCCGGTTGCGAGGAGGCCCGGCGGCGCGGCCCCCTCTGCCGTTGCCCCCTTCTGAGGACTACAGGACCATCGCGGAGCTGCGAGAAGACCGGACAGTGCAATCCGGATATTGGCCCTCGGGAGCCGGTTGAGAAGTATCCCGCCCGCGGTTGGCGAGTGTCCAGACGTGGTCCAGACGAGGGGAGGTGGCGAGCCGCTTGGAGGGGTGCACGCAGTCGAGCGGCCCCGCATCAAGAGGACTTGGTGAGCATGCCACGCACAATAAGAAACGTGAAATTGTGAGGGAGGGGGGAGGAGTTAAATAAGGGAGGCGGGAGGTGTTAAACAGATGTGCGGCGAAGGTTTGAGAATTTGGTGTTGGAAATGGAGTGAATGGTAGCCGAAAAAGTGCGAGAGCAGACGGCTACGTTACGCGAAGGGAGGGGGCGGAGCACGAAAACATCACGTGCGGCCGCTCGTAGACACTGATTGGCCTAGGTCGCGACTACGTTTAAGGGTGTGTGTGTGTGTGGTTTCCTACGATTTGACATTTATTGATCAATGAGTAGATGAGGATCCCTATTGTTCGAGCAAGAAACTCGATAGGTAGATGACGTTTCCCTGTAGGCGGTAGCTAGGTAGTTGCCTAATACGGAAGATAGTTGGCTGGTTAAGCCCTCCTGTCGAGGGGCGTATCACACGCGAGGCGACGCAGCGTGCGCAGTCCGATTATATGATTGATTTGATTACCTTGTTCCAGGAGTGACAGGAAGACAGCTGTAGGGTTAACGGGGGTAGATTGGAAGTGTATTTTGAATATAAAGAATATATGAAGAACTTATCAGTAGCTCGAAGAAATCGGTGACGTCACCAGTAGGATTTTCATAGGATATCCCGAGCACAAGGCATATTCCATCCTGAGGTTGGTGGGGGAGAGAATTGTGGTGAGGAAGTGGAAACGGGGATAAACGGCAATAAGTCGATCGGGGAAAGGTGAACAGGGGGAACGTGGCGGCGCACGGAGAACGCCGGCCACGGCCAGTGTAGAAGAGGGAGGAGCTCGTGGAAATAGGATGACTGTATAAGAATGTCTGAAGGGGTACGCAGCCGCAGGGGGCTACGTGCGCCTCGGCCGCAGGGGGCCGTAGGGGGGACAGAAGGAAATATATAAATGTAACATACCATATTTTCTATAATTTTTCTTAGCGGACTATCGTAAGTCCCCAAACTTACGGGGCCAGGTAAGCGATATAAGGCTGTATATTGTAATCTACTAGTGAGATAAACTGCTACCAGATAGGGGAAGGGTAACAAGTGGAGCGCTACTATGTCACACGGGGCAGGATCGGGAGGGTGGGGGAACACACTCATTACCCCACTACAACACATCTGCGCAACACTGCTACCCCATAGGGAGAAACTGATTAAATATAGCATAGAATGGACCCAGGGGACGTATAACAAGATGCTAACACCGTGGCCGCCTAATGGTAGCTTCGATCGTTATGTCCAACATTCATTATTAAACCATCTGCACAATACATATAAAGGGAAGAAGTTGGCGAACCATGTGGAGGTGTTTAACTTATGGAGGATGTTCCAGGGGTCCAGACCAGGATCAAATGGAATGTTTACTATGGGGGAAATACCGGAAGGAAAAGAGATTAAGGAGGAAGGAAAGGACGGGGAAAAGGGGAGTGAGGACCCAAAGAACACGGGGAACCGAAGAGAGGGAGGAGAAGAGAATAATAAAACAGATGAGATAAAAAAGGAACAAAGCAACGAGATACCTATAGCAAAGGGGGAAAAAACAGAGGTAGGGGGGTTGTACCCTTTAAGAGAACTAGGAGAAATAGAAAGAGGACAGTTAAGGGCAGCTGAGGGATACTCGAACCCGACATACAGCCCTCCACCATATGTGGCTCATAGGAAGATGACAGCGGGGGAAGGGGGAACTGGAGAAAACCAGACTGTGGAAATAGGAAACGATGAGTGGGTGGCTGCACAGATATTATTAAAACTATGGGGTTCATTAACAGGAGAAGAGAAGGAGGTAGTAAAGAAAACAGATGAGGATAATGCCAGAGATAGTGAAATGAGGGGAGAAGAGCTGTTGCGACAACAGGAAGAGATTTTGGAGGAATGACTAGCAAAATTAAGGGATAAGCGGAATGAATTGATTAAGCAGCTTGAAAGGGAGGAGAAAGAGAGAGCGAGGAAAAGAAAAGAAGGTAAGGACGAATTGGAGAAAATACGGGAACGAACGGAGGAGCAAAAGAGAGAAGCTGAAAGGGTAAAAGCAGCAGCAGAAAGGGTATCAAGAGTAGTACTGCGAGAAAAGAAAAGGGAAGAGGAAGAAAAAGAAATGGCAATGTGGAAGAGGAGAGTATTATCAGAAACTAGTAAGAAATACGAAGAAGGGAGAGTGATAGAGAGTATAGAAGAAAGAGAAAGGATGAAATGGGAAAGAAAAAAGGAGGATGAAAGAATATTAGAAAAGATGAGAAGTGAAGTAATGGAGGAGTTAAAAAGGAAAAGGGAGGAAAATAGTAGGGAGACGGAGGAGAGAGATGAAGGAGAAAGAGAAGATAGGAGTAGGGAGAGTGGAGAATGGCGGAATGTATATAGAAACACAGAAGTAGCCACAACATCAGTGCAAAGGGGAGTGGTTGATAAAGGAGAAACAAGAGAACTGGACCTGATAGATTTAGAAACAGTAACGATCAAGGGGAAAAAGACCGAGTGGGGGTTACCGTCTATGTCTGACTTTTGCAGTGGGGAAGAAGAAGGAGTGGAGAAAGAAGGAAGTAGCAGTGGAAGGGAAAGTCTAGATAAACTATACATCACCCGAACCAACATAGACTCACCATGGTAAGTAGGAGAATGGATGAAATGGGAAGAAGTGAGGAGGGAGAGCGAAGATTAGTGGAAAGACAAACACATGAAACAACACCATCTCCATCACCATCACACCCTCCCCCATTGCACCCTACATGCTCAACAACCTCACGCTCGTTACGCAAAATAAAACTCGCGCCATTCACAGAAGAATTGACACCCTATGCATACCGGCTTAGAAACCTCCCTAGTCGCAGACAAGAAAGTCGAATAAACATGCCCACATTAAACGTAGGAAAAAATGTAGAAGAAAAAGTTGCGAGCAGGGGAAATACGGACGAAATTGAAGATGTAAAAGAAAGGGAGGAGGAGGAAGGGTGTGAGGAGTCGGTATTATGGAACACAATGGGTGAAACAAGACATAATTTGATGACGCTTCTAGAGAGAGGAGGGGTTAGACCACAGTACGTCCCTTGGAAGCATACCGATAAAGAAAATATAAAATGCAGGCTCCCATCATTGAGTGGAGGTGCGGGTAAGTGGATATATGAAATGGAAAAACACACCGCAGGACAGAAACTAGCAGTAGGAGACGTAAAGGGCCTGTTAATATCAATATTAGGGGATAGAGCGGATGGCATTTGGAAGAGAGCGGGATTCCACGGGGTAACAATAACAAACACATCGCACGATGGGGCACTATTCGCAAACTGCAGACATGCACTATGGCAGGCACTGAGGGTACAGTACCCAGACACATCAGACATAGGTGCAATTACCTCTCGTAAGATGCGTGACAATGAAGATCCTGTTGATTATATCCAGGAGATTCAAGAGAAGTGGCGTATGGAAACGAGGGAACAATGGGATAAAACACCAGAAATATTCTATCATATACTAGTACAAGGGCTCCCAGAAGGAGTTCAGAAACAACTAAAGAAAGTAGTGGGAATGGAAGCAAAACCATGGCCAGAAATACAACTTACTATAGTGCATCATTGCAGAACATGGCAAGGTAAAATGAAACAAAAGGAAGAGGACAGGAAAACAGAAGAGGCTAAACTAGTACAGAAAAAACTTACCAAGTATACGATGGAAGGGGCACTAATAACTACGCCCACAACAATGACCCAAAGCCCCACACAAGTAGTGGCTGCACAAGATTGTGCACAAATACCACCTTCGCAGACTGTAACACAACAGGCGCCGCAAATACAACCATACATGACCAGCATGGGAGGTGGACACACGATGGCAGGAGCTGGTTATTATAATTATAACAGGGGGAGAGCAGGATTTATGAGAGGGAGAGGATACGGATATAACACTCAACAACAGGTGGGAGGATTTAGAAACCCCTACCCCACAGGGCAACCAGTATACCAGGACAACACAGGGAGCTTTCCATGGGAAAGTAGGGAACCGCCGGTGTGTTGGAGTTGTGGACTATTAGGACACATGTCCCGCACGTGTAGAGTTAGACCTGGTATACCATCATGGAGTGAACAGATATCAAGTGGCTGAAACAGGCATCTTTTATTAAGACAGTGAAGAACCTTAAGGCCTTATGTTCAACATGACGGCCCTGTCTAGTGAAACCAAAGCCTCCTTCTACTCCTCAATAACTCTGACAGCCTTTTGCAACAGTCAAACACTGTGCGAACCCCCTAAATTACCCACACCAGAGTCTTTGGAGAAATGCAATGCCATCAAGGATGTATTCAATAGCATAATCGACACAAATAGACATCACATTGGTGCCTTCATACCATTGTGCAACTTGTATCTTTCCCACCCGGTTCCTCTTGGAACAATCCATTGCCTTCCACAAGGTGGACCACCAGACTCTGATCAGCCTCCTCACACAAAGGCTTGACTTCATGTGATCAGTTCCCATGATTCTCATCTTACCTCCTGGACAGATACCAGTCTGTCCAGATGGACACCTTCATATCCTACCACCTCCTGGTTGCCTGCAAATTGTCACAGAGCTCGAAAATAACTGCAGTGATCTTTAATCTGTTAAAGGAACCACTGGCATCACTTCTTGATGACTCAGATATTTCGCTTCAGAGTAATGCATGGATGACACCTACTCATTGAACTGTTTCCACTGCATCACTCGCCTCCAGAAATGCCTTTCCACTATTCAAACAAAGATGACACAGGCTTACGTAAAACTCAATCCGACAAAAATGTAATGTTTGCTCCTCTGCCTCCCCTGCAAACAGGAAACATCCAAGGATGGCTGAATGAGAAGCACCTGGGTGGATTCACCCTCCAACTTGCCTCATTCACCAAATCGCCTAAGTACATCCTGGACAGCAACACCTCCTTTTAGAAGCATATCAACAAGAAAGCCTAGACCTTATGGTACTAGATCATGCTGTCCTAGAGGATTAAGACCGTCCTCCCTCCATAAAATGGGGTAACACCCTCCTTGCCAGGCTCCCCACAGTACACCTAGCTCAGCTCAAAGAAATGCATCATGTCGCAGCCTGCTTTATCACCAGTTCTAAACAATTCGACAACGCCCCCATCCTGCGCAGCCTTAATTTGCTCCCTATTCCTGTCAGGATCGTTGCAAGGCAAACTTAAAACCTCAGGCAGTACATGCTCCTTTTAGGTGGCAGACCACTGCTAGAGAGTAAACTAAACTATCCTTCAGAGAACGAACAGAAAACAATCTTTCTCCTGCTATGCCACAGCATACTGGAACACCACCCGGTGGCAAACAGGACTGCTCCAAAACTCCCGCAGTTCAGGAAAGATCAAAAACCCTGGTCTTCAGTGAAGCATGACATGGGTAATTCTGTCTCAGGTTGTGTCACTGTCCAGAGCCACTGTACACTGCCCTCCTGTTCCTCAAACTATGTAAGAGTGCTCCATTGCTCTTGAGCTAGGTGTATACGATATAAAACACAAATAAAAAATACAAATAATAGTTGCAACTAACACACTACCTTTCAGGCAGATGGTTTTGATCTAAATACTCATACTGTGAAAGAATTTAGATAATGAGAGGCCGAATATTTCTAATTAATTGATTGCCTTTTGGACAGGTGGTTGTTCATGCACATATTGCTTTTTTATAAATCACCTTTATGTGGCAAGAACGTATATAAGACATAGATTCTACCACTGACAATTCTACTGGAGTTAATGCTATGAAGTAACGTGAACGGTATTGTTAGTGATGAGCGATATTTGCTGATGAGTGATGTGACAGATACTATACAGTGAAGAGTGTCGTTTGCTTGTATAAGACCAAAATCTATACTTTCAAACAATTTGAAATATCTGTTGACATAGTTTCAAAGAGTTCATATCAAACTTCTATTTCTGATATGGGTGTTATTGAAGAGGAGTGCCACCAACATTTTTAAAGTTTGTAATAATCGTTGTCATAGCCATTGCCTGGCATGTTGAGGCATTGAACCATGGGTATTTTCAAAAAGTGAAATCTCTGGTGCTTAATTCCTGGAAGGTGGTGAAAGCCCCAGTACAAGAGAAATTGCCAATAGGCCATTTCAAGGCCGAACCAATAGAAGGGGTCCGATTTTGGACAAAATTGCTTAATGGAATAAGTTAGCAAAAACAGATCCTGATGTCTTGGTGTTGGGCCGGGATCATCCTGACCAATAAGAAAGATGATCAGGAGACCCAGTCAATTATCAACCATTGTCCCTCAAAGATTCTGCAAAAAAGGTATTTGCCAAAGCCCTTCTTAATCGCTGGGACATTTGGACAATTGGACAACTGAACATGGTATTTGATCTCACTTACAGGCAGGCTTCAAACAAGGCAAAAGTAACATTGGGCAGGTATTCAAGACTCTATTTACTGGTGCAAAAATGTGTACAATTGACTAGGAGGGCTCCTATGTAGTCCTCATTGATCTGAAATCATTGTTTGACTGTGTGCAAAGATCCCAAATGTGGAGCACTTAATGTGCATCCCATGTCGAGTTCTCCTTACTAAATGCTTTTGTAGGCTAATTTCACTCCTCTTAGGTGGGGGAAGAGAAGCTGTGAATTCAGTAGTCCTTTCACTGTTTTTATTGTTCATCTAGCTAATGAAGTAAAGCTTTGAACATGTATGCCCCCAAATTGGGAGCATTTGGGTCTCTTTTTATTTGCAGATGTTATGTTTTTAGACTCTAGAACCAAGATGGGCTTGTAGAAGCAGTTGCATAGGTTTCAACGAGATTTGTATAAATAAGGATGTAATAATGAATGCAGCAAAACACAAAGCATGACATCCTATTAAATCTTTAATGGAAGGGAAAACACTTTAAAATGTTAAAATGTTCATTACCCTGGAGTACAACTAAGACCCAATGGATCATGGGAAGCTCAAATCAAGAAATGTGATCTCTAAATAGAAGAGCCAATGCTACCTCTAGGTCTTAGAAAGAGTATGGTGTACAAGCAGTGTCACCAACTCTGGGCTTCTAAAAGCCACTTTATGGAGACAAGCTATGGGGGCATGACAGAATCAGACACATAGCAGATAGAGAAAATGTGTTTTTGAAAGATAATGCTGATTTTCCCAAAATATACCCCCTGTGGATCCCTGAAATTGAACTCAAAGTTCTGGGAATTGGATATAAAGCTCCCTTTAAACATATCCTCCATTGTCTCACAACGTGGAGATCCTGTTTCTAGGCGAATCTATAAAGCAATTTCTTCATGTCCCGAGATAAAATTCCAGGGTGCGTCATCCAAATCCAAATGTCAATGACTCTCATTATGGGATATCTCAGAAGGTTGTTGGGGGACTACATTGGCATTGGGTTATTTTGATATGGAAATGGCTTTTGGATTGGAAAGTTATTTGGATGTTCCTGAGCCACTCTCAGCAAAGATTTTACATATAGTGTTAAATTACAGGATTTTGTGCTTGGTGACATTTACTGGTAAACGAATAGTGAGTAATTCAGAACAATTTGCACTTTGTAGCCAGTTGCATGAGGACTGTAAGATATATTTTGGGGTTATACCTAACTTTGCGGTATTTTTCTTATGGTGATAAAGTGTGGTATGTTATGATGGTAGTATCTCTTGTGATAATTTGTTGGGGTATTTCTTTTTTTACAGTGGTAAGACTATCTTCAGAATATTGCCTAACAATTGTCTTTGCCAGGGCCACTCCCATAACAGACTAATCGACTTGATACATTCTGAGTAGATAACGTATACCCCCTTCTCACAAAATTATAAAACAAGTAAATTGAAATACTGCACATCCATTCACTTTCTGGTTAGATAGTTCACAGCAGTTACCGTTTGGGATATTTCTGGGCGCGCACCCGTCTCTTTGTGGAGGTCAAATAAAATGACTGCTGCAAAACTGCACCAGAACTACAAATTACTTTATAATGTAATATTTTGATTGCGAAAGATAAACGTGCAATTTACACGTGGCAACAGTTATGCATATATCAGGTTTTACAGTGCAAATGTATTGCAATGAGCAAATAAAATGTGTTTTGTATCCCGCTCACAATCCACACATTGTGATGAATACTTTTAGGACCAATTGTAATCTTTAACATTCATGTTCCTACAATTCTTTGCCCCGATTCTGAATCATCTTGGCCAAAAAAGTATTGATTCTTTATCCTGAACTTTGGGATCTCCTCCCTGTCAATTATTTGCTGACGTACCTTTTCATTAATAACACTTCTTTCATGTTCAAGGGCTAACGTGGCTTCTATCATTTCATGATGCCCATTCATATGGATAGGTATCCATGGCTGCCCATAACTCATGTGTATTTCTGAAAGGGTTGAAATGTGCTTTTCTTTATTTATCTCTGCAGTGACATTTAGATGAAAACGCAATGTGTTCTCATCTATTATTTTTTTTGCCATTTTTTCTTGGGGTGCAAATAAATCTCCAAAGACTGCTTCTCTTTTTCTCCCCACATTTTATCCTGACACATGAGAATGACAGGGATGCTAGGCACACAACCATTCTGAAGATATACCTCCACTGCACTTTATGATTTAGCAACGGTATTGCATTCTTTTACACTGTTGTTTTGTGTCATTATTTTGTGAGGCCTCAACGTTTTTTGGGCTAGAGACCACAATACTTAATTTACCCTATCAATGAGGGGCGACAATCTCTTCAGGCAATTCGTCCCTATGAGAAATGGTATTTCATTGATGGATGTGATCAACACTTCCTGTCTCATCCGATGCTTCCCTATCTTTATGTCAACCTAAGTGACACCTTCAATAGGTATTTCTTCCCCATTGAAATTGTGCACAGGGCCTTCATTTTTCTCAAGTTTATGTGAATCTGTGGGGATCTCCCTTCATTTATACTCTTCACTAGTTCTTTAGACATTATCGATGCTTGGGCACCTGTATCAATCATTGCAAATGCATTACATTTTTCTTCAATAGTAATAGGAGCATAGTACTTGTCTTCAACATCCTCTAGTATACATAAAAAGTGTGCATTATTGCTGATTTCTGGACTCACTTTCCTTAGCTCCTTTTTACTCTTTGCTAGACACATGGGCAAGTTACATCTTTCCCTCCTTTTTGCCCACTTCATTTTGAATTTATTTGTCTATTCTCCTGGGCTCATACCCATTTGGAGTATAGCCACTGACTGTGGCTTATCATTGTAGTGTGGTAGCGCACATGCAGCTGATGCAGACAGAAATGCAGAAATGTGCAAGGCACATGGTTGCCAATGCATAAGGCGCATGATGGAAAATGCACGGAGCACAGAAATACAGAGCACATGCTTAAAAGTGCAAGTTATTTCAGGATGATATTTCAATTGACTGACTTACATTAAGACTAATACTAATATATTAACATATTAATCCAACCCCAGTTACATGTCCCCTTAATAACCTATAGTGCAAATTAGTCTATGTGAAAACAACCTGGAAAGTTTTGCATGGTGCTTGGTAAAATAGAGTTTTGTGCAGACTGAGTTTTGTGCAGTAGGTTAAACAAATATGAAGTTACGCTCTTCTGAGGCGAAGCATTTTGGAATCAGAAAGCAGAAAAATATAGGCAACATTTATTTTTCAGGAATGCAGTTAGTACAATGGGGAAAATACAGAGAGCAGATCCGGTGATATGGGTGGATCTAGATGGGAAGGTGTTGCATTGACTGACAGGAGAACCTATTAAAAAAGCTCTGAGTAGGTGTAGTCAGATCAGACATCCTCGGACACTGTACTGAGAGAGATGATGGAACAGGGGGCTGACTGGAAAACAGAATTCAGTGCTGGCAAGCTGCCTGGTGCCAGAGCAGTCCTTATGTGACTGGCCAACCCTGAGTGAGACAGGCGAAAAAGACTGATGGGGATTCCCATGTTCAGCTGAGCCAGAAATATCGTCAGCATATTTGGGTCAATATAAGTCTGAAGTGAGGGGTTGTTGGATTGTCTGTCGGTCAGTTAGCATGTCATTTCGCAATTGTATGAATGCCATTGCTGTTTTGTTTTGTTTTCTCTTTCCTTAAAGTGTATTTTTTGACAAGTCCCTTGCTTTCAAGGACGGATGGTAAAACTGGGCACAGCTTATTCTATTTTGAAATGTGCCATTTCTCATTGCAATATATTTGCACTGTAAAACCTGATGTATGCATAACTGTTGCCATGTGTCAGTCATTTTATTTGACCTACACATAGAGACGGGTGCGCGACCAGAAATATTCCAAAGGGAAGTAACTGCTGTGAACTATCTAGCTAGAAAGTGAATGGATGTGCAGTATTTCAATATGTTTGTTTTTATCATTTTGAAACTCAGCCACAAGGGCATATTGTGGTATTGTATATAAAATACTCTGTGAAGGGGGTATAAGTTACCTACTCCGAGTGTATCAAGTCCAGTAGTCTGTTATTGTGAGTGGCCCGGATAAAAAATATTGTTAGGCAATATTCTGAAGTTAGTCTTACCACTGTAAAAAAGGAAATACCCCAACCAATTATCACAAGCGATATTACCACCATAAAATACCACTCTTTATCACCATAATAAAAATACCACATAGTTAGGTATAACGCCAAAATATATCATACTGGACTTAATTAACCTTCTCTTTTTCTATCATTTTTATTGGGATTGTTGAGTGTGTGGAGAAAACTGTGCCTGATGTCTCTTGGGGTGAACAAGGCCTTCTAAGCCTCTACTTAATGACTGTAAGCCACCTTCGGGCAGACAGTATTGAGTATGCTGCTGGTCACGTGGTCAGTTCCTGCCACTCAGTTGCTCCGCCCACCTCCAGTTTTTGTGCCTTCCAAGCATCTACATAAGGACTATAGGCCAGTACCAGGCAGCAATAATTGAGTAGGCTTCTGGTACGTGACCAGGCCCTGCCACTCAGTTGCTCCACCCACCTCCTTTTTTTGCGCATTCTAAGCCTCCACTTAAGGAATGTAGGCCAGCTCCAGGCAGACAGCACTGAGTAGGCTGCTGGTCATGTGACCAGGCGCTGCCACTCATTTGCTCTGCCCATCACCTATTTAATCAGTCCTCCTTAGGCATCCTCATTGCCGCCGTCCTCAGCAAAGGACATGGGAAGACAAGGACCTCATCTGTTTGTGCCTGTCGGGCCTGATAGTGCCAAGGGCCTGACCCGCTATCCTGCATTTCGCCTAAAAACTATTCTCTACTACTGCTACTCACCAAAGGACATCACCATTTGTCTTTTCCCTCTACAGTTCATCTCCACCCTCACATGGGGTTTGAATGGCCAAGTTCCCTGGGTAGCCCCAGCAAACTTCCCAAGAGAACTTCATCAATATTGCCCTTGCACCATCCAACAACAACGGCCCCTCATCTTGATAAATGATTGCTCAGCAGTCGCTCACGCTGCGGAGATCTCTGGCCTCAACTCGTAAAAACAATCTTATTGCCCTGTTTATCACTGAAACATGGTTTACCCCTTCCTCCCCACATGTTTCTGACATCCTCCTACCCCAAGGCTACTGCATCCAACATGCTGACCAGTCAGAAAGGGCAAGAGGTGGAGTGGCAATCATCCACAGGAGCGATTGGCCATACTGCATCCTCCCCTCTCCCAGAACAAGCTCATTTGAATTACTCGCCTGCCAGTTCCCCGCACAAAGAATCCATCACCTTCCACGTCATCTACAAACCACCTCACAGGAGTTACTCTTTTACTGCAGACATATCCTGCCTACTCTCCTGTGCCAAATTAACACATTCAAAAAATGTCTTTCTCTGTGATTTTAACGTCCCTGAGTCACAGGCTGACAATGAAAGTCAAAGCACACTTTTCACACTGACCACTTCCATGGACCTTTAGCAAATTATGCTCACCCCCACGCAAAACAAAGGCAACGCCCTAAACGTAGTCTTTACGTCAACCTCCGGCATCGCCTGTGCAGACCCTATCACACTTGATGGTCTGACACACAAAGGTCAGGCTAAACACCCCTTCACGCAACGCTGCCCATTCAAAACCTTCCCGGTCAATGAGCTAGAAGCAAACTTTGCAGACCTCCCCACCACAGGGCATGCCTTTGGGCCTCCTGGAATTATTTAGCAACTCTGCTATGAAACTGGTAGACCCTCATGCCCCCTAAAATCCAGCCGGGCTAAGACCAAACCATCCGTCCCATGGTACACCCCCGAGCTAGCCTCCAACAAATGCTCAATCAGAGACCTAGCGAAATGGTGGCTCAAAAAACAGAATGCTGGAGACCTCACCAACCTCAAATCTCTGCGTGCAAACCATAAAATTCTGATTACCGAGGACAAATCTGCCTACTTCTCCACCACTATTACAGCAGCCTTTAACAGTAGCAAAGCCTTCTTTGAAGTAGTAAAGCTTTGTACCAAACCCTCACCTAACCGAGGTACCAGCAAGGCAGGAAAAATGCAACAGAATCAACACATTTTTTATTGAAAAAATAGACAAATTTCGAGAGACCATCGAATCAACCTCTCACAACATTAGCATCCCCTGCACCCCAATATGCACACTGCCCCTCTAGACTGATTTCTCTCTTCTCTTTCCACCAGATCGCCTAAACATGATTGCCTCCCTCAAACCTACTTCCTACTCTGATGATATAATTCCGGCCTCCATCAATTGACGAGCCCGGCGCTCAATGCACTCCTCAGCATCATCAATGACTCACTCACAGAAGCATCGTACCCGGACACCCTCAAGACTGGTTTTGATGTGCGAGACCTGATCACTTGGAATTCTCTTCCCTTGTCTCTGTGGACCGTCACATTGATTTTAAAAAAGTATTGAAGACTCTGCTATTTAATCACCGTCCTGACTAAAACATCACAGTTTCTTTGTCTGATACCACCGATTCCTCTATTCTGCACGTTCTACTCCGGTCTCTTTCATCTGTCTGTATTGTATTGTATTACGTGCGACCTGAGGCTTGCAGGCATGTGGAGCGACATATAAGAATTTGAATAAAGAAATAAATATGACCTCTTTTGAAAAAACTAACCCTAGATCCAGACGAACTGGCCAACTACAGGCCCATTACGAACCTCCCATTTATTGGCAAAATCTTGGAAAAAAGTAGTTGCTACACAACTACTTGCCAGAATCGAACAACTCCACCTCCTAACTCACTATCAGTCAGGGTTCCACCCAAAGTGTAGCATCAAGGCAGCCACCATCCAAGTGTGAATGAAAATCATGGAAAAGAGCGCCTCATACCTCCTCATTCTCCTTCACCTATTGGCTGCATTCAACAACATTAGCACTGTATTCTTCTCTCCCTCCTTGCTGACGATAGGATTCTCTGGCACTGTCCTGAATTGGTTTACTTCCTCGCTCTCAGGCAGACACCAGGCTGTCCAGATGAGCTTGTTGCATTCTAGCTGACATCAGGTCTCCTGTGGAGTCCACCAGAGCTCATCCTCTCACCAATCCTTTTTAACCTTTACATGCACCCTCTGTGGACTCTCCTCAAAGATCCCAATATAGCCATCCACCAATACGCAGACGATATTCAGTTGTACATTGGAGTAAATAGCGTGCAGGACATCATTCATCTCTGTGATTACCTAGCCATGATCCAGTCCTGGCTGTCCATGGCCTACAGCAAACTAAACCCATCAAAGACTGAATTTGTCCTCATCAGTTCGCCGGCTAAAAAATAACTTGTCCAACAGTGGCTGAATGTTATGCACCTATAAGGATTTGATCCAAAGCTCTGAGAATCAGCAACATCCTAAGGCTTCACCATAGACAGCAATCTGTCCTTCCAGAAAAACATAGCCAAGAAGGCCCAAATAGCCTGGCTCAGAATATCTACACTTTGAAAAATCAAACCTGTCGTCCCGCCACAGTACTTTCAAACCGTAGTGTAGACGCTTGTAGTCTTACACATAGATAGGGGGAAATGCTCTCCTGACAGGGCTCCCAACTGCTCACTTAGCTCCCCTAAAAGCAGTACACCACGCTGCACCACATTTTATGACAGGAGCATGGATATTTCACCCAATTACCCCTGTCCTACGCGAACTACATTGGCTTCCTTTTCCAAGCCAGGATACTGTTCAAGTAGTCACGAGTAGTATACCAGAGTACCTGGTGGCTAAGTTCCACATATCTGGTGGCACATGCTCCTTGCGCACCAAATCAACCTACTGGCTTGAATCACAACTTGTCCGCAAAGAAAGGACCTGCAAACAATCCTTCTCTTGTCATGCTCCCACCCTCTGGAACTCGATACGGTGTCGGCTCGGAATGCCCTCCATTTTCACAAATCTCTCAAAACATGGCTCTTTCAACAACACCTGACCAAGGACTAATTCCAATGGATGCACATGCCAAATCACAGACCTTGCAGTACTGTGCTACTGTTAAAAGATGCCAGCCCAATTGCTGGCTACCCACACTCGGTACAGGGCTACCCTGCTCTCAAGATAGGTCCGTGCTTTAAACAATAAAATAAACAAAATAAAGAATAATAGTTGTTAGGGCCACCACCCATAGAGATGATATTTGTGGGCTGTGAAGTACCTCAAAAGAGTATGACAGTATAGGAAGAACGTTTTGCTAAAAGGGGCTAGCTAGGTCATCTGTTTCCGTTTCAATTTTTTTTTAGCTAATTTTCACTGGTATTAGTGATGTTTTAGGATGTTAACATGTCTAATTGTTTGGACCAAATAGATATTGAAGAGTATATTGATATCCTTAACTGTTGCAACATGAATTTTAGATTCACAGAGTAGAGGAAACTAAACTCAGGACTCAAATCTTAGGTGAGAGTATTTCAGTAAATCTTTAATAGCAGTGATGCGAGTGAACACTGAAACAAACAACACAGAATCTCCAAATAATCCCAAAGCTTTGATTTCCACCACTCTCCAATAAAACAACTTGTATTGGTTTGATTCTACAGCAACCAGTGGAGGATTTTTATAACTTCATTAGGGATGATTTCACTCCTTCCATTTAACACAGTAGACCTCTATGAGGATTTGGAAAGGCCTTGATTATCCAAGGTTACTGCTGTCACATTCAACAGATACCAACAGAGATATGATTGGCATTAATGATTAATTTAAGGCACACACTCTTTTACTACTAGTTGTTACAAGCAGTTGCACCCAAAACTTCCACATCCCCTGAAATGTCAACCAACATTTCATAAATGCGTGCTGATGCTACAGTTAGCTAGCATGCGAGTAAACACTGCTTCTGTTAGCCAAGTTTGAAAGCTCCATTCTGCCAGCAAGAATCTTTGTCATTTAAAATGGAGTCTCTCCAAATATACTAGGCTGGTGCATTGAACATCAGTTCTCTTAAATCAGTATATTTCTCTTATTTTCATTTGAATTCACTTATAGGTGGTCAATAGCAATCTGACGGGCATAGTTTTTAGAAAATCTAATGACTGCAGATACTAATAGTAGCCACATGTCCATGTTGCAGCCAGGGACGTCATTTCACCAAAATGCCAGGGGTAGTGGAAGTGATATCACACGACCCTGATGACATCACAGGAATTGATGTAATTTGACCTCACCCTGAAGTGATATCACGGGAAGTGATCGAACACAACCTTTCACCCGTTGACAAAACAGAAAATGGCATCATATAGCATTGTACACTACGAAAAATATGGTTACGATATCACGATAATGTGATGTACATTTCATACAAGAATGGATCGCCATATGTATCGTTAAGATCAGTGTGTATAGGCCCATATTACCAAATTACTGTGAATGCAAGCAGACGTCCATGGCCATGACATGATAATGATGTGTTATTGTATAGCACTTACGCTTAAGTGCTTTATATACAAAAGATATACACCCAATATCACCCAACCTGTGTTGGTACTCGTTTATCGACCTAAGAAGGATGAAAGACTGAGTTGATGCGTTTAAGAACAGACTAAATCAGTGACTCACCCCCTGAAGTGTGCCTGAAATAAACCTTTAATAAGTCTAGCAATTATTGTATAGAATTCCAGAAAGACTCACTATTTGGTATTCCTAATCTTTCTTATTTAGGGTCAGTGCTGAAAGTGTTAGACTTGTGGCAGTCCTGTTCTTATTTTTCTTCTTTTTTTTATCGGGCCTGAACAAGAAAGCCAGCCACTCCAGAAGTAAAGAGCCACATGGTGCTGGCCACAGCCCAGGAGCTTGCATTGAAGAAAGTTTTCTTTTTTAGAGGTCGCAAGGGAGACCACAGAGGTCACATGGGAGACCTCAGAGGTTGCAGTTGCGACCCCTGGTGACCCTTAAATGATGTCCCTGGTTGCAGCGTATAATCCTGTATAAAGAATTTCTCTGAGCCAAGCAGAATTTTAAATTTGAGCTGATGCATGAACATGAAACAAAGGATTTCACTTTGAAAGAAGGTGATACTGCGATCATGGCCACCAGAGCAAACAACAGATCATCTTTAAAATCTAGATATGATCTATTAGCACCAAATGGTCAAAAACAACTTTGTCTAAATCAGGCCTTATAATAATTATAACCATATACAGTGAAGGATCAGAGCAACACAAGAAAATATTAATTAAACATTATCCAATCTTAAAATCTGATAAATATATCACTGAATGCCATGGTGATCAAACTCACCCTTTCAAAACCTGATTCATTAAGAAACATTTAAATCACAAGCCTACTGCTAAGTAGCAAACAAGGTGTACCAGCAAATTGGCTCTATAATGAAAGAGTGAAGAATTAGTTTTGGAAATGATTAAAAGGAAAGTATGTAAAATGCCCTCAGTTAAAAAGTAATTTGAATTAAGGTGACTTAGAAAATATGGCCTATTATTGGCAACATAAATTGTCTGGCAAAAAATGTATTGAACTCTATAAAAATAATATGTGTTTTAAAAGACTTATTTATAAAGGCTACACTCTCTTTGTGCAGCGTTGGTTGAATTCTACTGATTACATATACATATACACAGATGAGTACATGTGTATGTGGGGGTAGGCGAGTAGGAGGATGGGGTGAAGAGGTGGGGTTGTAGGCTGGGAGTTAAAGGGGAAATCTGGGGCCAATAAGACCTGACATGGGCATTGCTGAGACTATGGAAATGGCCTGGGGGTAGTTCTGGTGTAAATGGACGTGTGATAGAACAGTTGTAGGAGTAATGTGAGTGGTATGGCAAATATGGGAATGTGAGAAGGAGCATAATCAGTAGTAGTGGTGTAAAGAGGAGGGCAACCCAACACCCAAACAGTTAAAATTATCCAAAAGGTCAAATAATCAATGCACCTCTTTGCAAGGGAAAACAAGGTTTATTAAATGAAAAAGGTGTAACGCTCACCTGATTCCCACGGAGGCGCAGGTCTGGCTTCGAGTGCTGGTGCTTCTTCAATGGCGAAGCGCAGGACTCCGAAGATGGACAGGAAGGGCCCCTCTACTCTGACTTCTCTGGCTCGCAGGAATATTCCCCTGCGCGTGAAAAGGGAGTATTACCTACTGACTGAGTTATGCTCAAGCCTCCCACTCTCTTCCAACCCTTCACGATACCCTTCCACGATTCCCCGTGAAGTCTCACCTTAGGGTCAGGAAGGATGAGCTCTCCATCCTGCTTCTGATGCAGGGGCGCGTTGAAACCCAGTTACTTCACTGGATTGAGGATTGATGGGAGTTCAGGTAAGCTTGACTATTCAGGTAAGGCGCTGTAAAAGTTCTGCTGCAAGTTCAAAAGTCCAAGCTTAATAATAATGTTCATTGTCTTGCTGCAGCAAGCGCTAATGCTTATGTCTTTTTCCCCTTAGGGGCCGGGGTTCGGAATGCTGGAGATATGGCGCCGACCCGAAGTGAAACGTGCAGTTCCAGTAAATGACAGGTAAGTTCTGGATGAGCGCTCGGGTAATGTCTTTGCATTCGCTCATTCAATGTCTTTGTCTTTTTTCCCCATAGGGGCCGGGGTCCGGAAAAGGCGTGGAAGCGGCAAGACCCGAAATGAAATGGGAATGACCCAACAGGTAAGTTTTAGAAGGAAACTGAGCTTTTCCTATTCCTTTCCTTCTCTCACCTTGTCCTTGTCTTTTTCTCTCTAGGCTCTGGGAAGTGGCTGTGGATCCGGATGATCGCTGCTGAAGATGGAGGCGTCCAGGATAGGTGAGTGAAATGCAGCGCTGCAGCGATCGTAGCGAAATGCTTTTAAAAATGATGTCTTCCTTTTCAGGATCGTCGGTGTGATGTCTCCGTGGTGCTGATTTAGCAGGTAAGGTCTTTTGTCTCCCTTTGCAGGTGACCCAGGATACTGACAGGCGTGGCTGAGGTCCAGATGCAGGAGCTGACACGGTGAGCGTCCAGCTGCGAGGAGCAGAACAACGCGAAACGTGAGTTGCTGATCGGGTGTGGTTTAAATAGCTTTGGAAGAAGTTCCAAGTGTGTATCCTTCCACCGATCAGGTATGTATCCTTCCCCGACCACACCCGGGTGGAAAGTAGTCCCACAGGTAAAGTAGTTCCATTGAGGCCTCAAGAGGGCCTGGATGTAGCAGCATGGTCTGCATCAGGTAAGTGCACATTAAAACACTTGAACACATGTCTAGCTTTATGAGCCTGGCGCCTGAGGCGCCAGGACAGGGGTCCAACATGAGTCTGGCGCCTAAGGCGCCAGGACTGCGTCCAAAGGGCCCCAGCTTGGGCCCGCTGGCACTCCCCTGGGGGAAATGATGCCTGCCTCTGGGGTTGCTGGGTCGGACCTGGCTCCTTGGAGGAAGGCATCATGACAAAAGGTCTCAGATGGTCCCATAGAACCGAACTGACATGAAGCTCGTCACTTCCCAAGGCGTTACAGGTTATATAGCGGTAAACCGCAAAATCTGAATACATAGGTTACAATGTTATTCCACCACTCTCATTGGCTAACACCCATAGAACTTGCTAATACTGCCCTACAGTCCCTGGACCGATTGGCCACACCCTAACTAAACCCATTCTCCTAAACAAATGGCCCACTACATCGTCACTGTTGAATCCAGGTACAGGATTGGTTGTTCCAACATATTGACACACAAATAAACTGTACCAGTCATGTAATGTGCACCCCTCTGATCCAGGTGTGTTCAAAGTAAACTTGTGAGGCCAACTCTGCTTTTATAAGACAATAGGCCATCTCATTGTACCAGATGCTGCAGTGCACCCTCAGCTGCACCCCCAACCTTGTACCGAATGAATTGGCATCATCCCTGCTCCTCCTAACCCACTTCCAGACACGGCTCCCGCTTATCTCCTTCAAATCCCAGGTGCCCGGTTACGATGTGACTGGGGCAACGCTCTTGTGTCCAAATTTCAGGGATTTATTTGCTTTAGTTGTACGTTTACTTGTAAATCAGATGGAATGCCAGAAGGAGGGCTCAAAAGTTGGAGGGTGGAAATAGAAGAGAGTTTCCATTTTCAACCTGTAGAGGAGAAAACCATTTACTTACTCCTCTCACAATTTAAACCCACAAATGATCTGTCATGCAATGCAAGCATGTACAGCTAAACGCATGGCAGAGAATCTGACATCATTCACTACATTATTTGTGAATAAATCACTACTGGAGGGCCAGGTCCCTAAAGCTTTAAAAAAGGCACTAGTAAGATCTCTATTAAAAAAATCCAATTTGGACCCGAAAACATTGAAGAACTATCGGCCAGTGGCCAATTTGATTTGGCCAGCAAAGATATTGGAAAATGTTGTCTGTGTACAGTTTCAGGTGTTTGTGGACAAAGATAACCTGTTAGACAAGCTTCAATCCAGATTCCGTCCCAATCATGGGACAGAGTCGGCACTCTTGGCAGTACATGAGGATTTGTTGGAGGCTGCGAACAAGGGTTTTATTGATGTTGGACCTGTCTGTGGCCTTTGATACGGTGGATCACTGTATCATGAAACAACGCATCATGAAGGTAGGGAAGACATCAGAACTAGTAAAGAAATGGTTCAGATCCTTCCTAAAGGATAGAATGCAGAGAGTGGTTGCTTGAAGGTTTCACATCAGAGTGGATATGCTTGGACTGTGGGGTACCTCAGGGTACATCTCTGTCCCTGTTGATTTTTAACCCATATATCCACCTAGTGTTTGACATATTTCGGAAGTATGGGCTTCAGTTCTATTCTTAGGCCGTTGATACACAGGTTTACATTGAGATAAAAAGCATGGAGGAAGCATTTGTGTATGAATGACAATGAATGAGCTCAATGGGTGGATGGCAGATAATCAATTACAGCTTAATGCTGCCAAGATCGAGATGATACTGTTCAGCCCAAAAGGGAAAATGTTAGTAGAGAGACAGAAAGCACCTCTGTTGATTCTGGGGGAACAACTTAAATATGTTAACAAAGTGAGGAATCTGGACTGTATAAGGCAATCGAATCTCAGCAGTGAAACCCAGGTGGGGGCCAAAGTCAAAGCAGTCTTTCACACACTCCAGGTATTGCGTAATGTGCTTCGTTTTATCCCGGCGGAAGATCATGCAGTAGTGGTGGAAGCCATGACTAGCCCCCACCTAGACTACTGTAACAGCCTGGAGCCCCGTCTAAACAGATTCCCAGATTGGAGAGAGCTCAAAAAGCAGCAATCAGGCTAATTGGACAGTTGAGGAAAAGGGACTACGTAGCTGCATTTCGAAGATCCCAACACTGGCTCAAGGTAGAGGACAGAATAGCATTTAAAGTGGCGTGTCTGATCTATAAGTGCTTGAATGGACTCACCCCTGAATATTTAGTGGATAAGATTATCCGTTACTGTCCACGCAGAGATCTCCACTCAAGAGAAGAACTCTTGATTTGTGAGCCAACGTCCAATTTGGTCTTTGAGGAGACAGAAAATTTGGGGTGTTTGGTCCGAAACTATGGAACCAACTACTGTTAGAGATTAGGTCTTCTAAATCCCTAATACTGTTCAGAAAGAGTTTGAAAACCTTCCATTTTAGATAGTCTATCCCTTCACAGAATACATAATTGAATCTATACTCTGAATTGTCACCTAATAGTGAACATCTGCACCCATATATAGTTTATTCTGTTTGGTGTGCAATAGAAATATTCAAAATCAAAATTAAATGATTGCTCCTTGGGTGCGAACTAACATAGAAAACATTGCTGCAAAAAGAAAAATGCACTCAACACCTCGCCTAATGTGCTAAGTAGGTGGAGTACTCAACATTAACTGGGGTTTACTTGTACCCAATCTAACCCCTCGTTGGGACCATATTCATGCATGGTTCATATGTAAAATAAACACATCTACCACAACAATTTCAGTGTGTGAATTAAAACATTTTTATATATATTCTTTTTTAGTGCTCTGAATAATAAAACAACAATCAACAAAAAAGACAGTATATTCAGTATTGGATTGTAACTCAAAAAATCGATTACATCATGAACATATATGGAGAAAAGTGTTTTTTTTTTCTTTCATCATTTTTGAATCACATATTTTCACATAAATAGTAAAATTTCTGGGGAACGGGAAAGAGTATTTGTTTTTGGAGCTGAGCCAAACAGAGCCACTGCTCCACCTAAGAGCATGGGCCTCATTACTCATTATTGAATTTGATTCTATTCTTGACAGAAAGTAACAGAAAGACAAAGGAGCTCTTTCAGGATGCAGTGATGTGATTGAAACATAAACTGCATTCTTGTTTGTGGATTCCTTGGAGTTTTGGAATCTGTTTTTGTAAAAACTACACAGCAGTATTTATGTTTGTGTATATCTTGGTATGTGAACAAGCAACGTGTTAGTTGCGAAACGCGTAATATCCAGCTTCATGTGTTTTCACTGTTCAGGGATCCGCTAATTGAAGATATAACTATATGTTTGTCAATGAACATCTTCAAGTGGCAAATAAATTGCCATTGCCAATAGATGTTATTTTTTACACTTTTACATTTGTGGTTGCTCTTAATAATTAAAGGTAAGACCATTTGTGTGTCCATTGACAACAACAATTGCAAAAATTATTGGCTTTGCCAATGTTTGTTATTGTGTACCTTTGTACACACTGATTATAGTAACTGAATCTACTTTGATTTGTTTTTTAATAAACAACTGCAACCTCATAAGTATTGTCTTTGCCAATTATTGTTTTCTCATGAAGTTGTACACAAGTGATTGCTCATATTACTTGAAGCTTCAATCATTTGTTTGTCAGTGAGCAACTACAAAGGCAAAGACTATTTGCATTGCCAATACATGTTACTTTGAATACTTCTACACTGGCGATTGGTAAAAGTAAGTGAAGCTGCAACCATTTCTTTGTCAATTAAAAAGTAAAAACATCACATGTTTTGGCTTTGGCAATGCTTGTTGTTTCATATGTAATTACACAAGCGATTGGTCATACTAATTGAAAATGTAATCATTTGTTTGTCAAGGAACAAGCATAAAGGGAAGGATTTTTTCTTTGCCAATGCTTGTTATTTCATATATTGTTCACACTGATTGGTGGTAGTAGTAGTAATTGAACTTATGACCATTCATTTGTCAATGAACAACTGCAACTGGATAAATAAATGGCGTTGCCAATGCTTGGTCTTTCCTACATTTGTACACAAGTGATTGGTCAGAGTAATTTAAGCTACGAGCATTTGTTTCTCGATGAACAACTGCAAATACTTTTTTGTCAATAATTGTTTTTTTCGTACATTTGTACAGCTGTGCTTAGTCCTAGTAATTGATCATGTGCTTGTCCCTGAACAACTACAAAACGCAAAACTATTAGCTTCAGCAATGCTTGTTATTTGGTTTAGATATTTACACCAGCGATCGGTCATAGTAATTGAAGCTTTCACCATTTGTTTGTTAATGGACAACTACAAACACCAAAAGTATTTTCTTTGCCCATGCTTATTTTTTCCTACATTTGCACACAGGTCATTGGTCATAGTAATTGAAGCTATGAGCATTTGTTTTCTTTCATGTGTTTTTACATCTCTGATTAGTTGTACTAATTGTAGTAATTGAAGATATGACCATTTCTTTGCCAAAGAACAACTACAAACACCAGAAGTGTGGTCTTTGCCAATGCTTGTTACTTTATTCATTTAGGTACAATGATTTGTGTTTGTATTTATTTATTTATTTATAAAGCGCTTATAATATTAAATATGGCATCTGTTATGACATGAAAAGAAAAAACCTTAGTATTACAGATGGTGTGAGATATAGCATGACAAAACCCTTGAAATGTGGTGAGAAAATGTTATTTAAGAAAGAGTTCATCAGAAACAGTTCAATGCAACAAACCCCTTTAAAATCAATGATGCTAAGGTGAAGATTTAACACAACAAACCTTTAAAATGTGGGCTGTGTGGTCAGTGAACATGGCCAAAGGCTGTGTGGCAAGTGACCCACAGACCTCCCATAGGGGTAAAGTGGTCAGAGGGCCTGGCCACAGACCCACCCCAGTGTCTACTTTGGGTGGCTTAGTGTTAGAAACCTGAGGGTATTCTCACTCCTAATCCCCTAGTATTCTCTGTGCAAGTGGCCAGGGAAAGGCCATCGCTATTGGATCCCAACACTGGGGGGCGGAGAAGCGAGGGAGGATCTCCTGGGTGGAGGGTCCTTGGAGACTGGGGGTGGGGTGCCCTTGGGTGAGACATGGTATTCCCATTCCCTATTGACAACCAACCCAACCCTTCCCCAGCCTTCATAGGCTGTTATAAGCCAGTTCCCCTCATTGCTCCACAAATGACACTTGACAGTACTGGGACGAAGAAGAGGCAATTAAGAGCAATGAAGACTATCCTCTTTTACCACTCTGGTACTGGGACGAGGAAGAGGCCTGCTAAGATCTATGAGGGTCAGGCATGTCTCTTTGATTGTGGTCAGACAGGGCTAATTGGACATTCTCACCTGCAGCCTGTCACCCGACCACTGGTGACCCCCAAATGACGTCCCTGTCTGGGAAATCTGAGTTGTTTAGGGATTTGCATAGTCTGCAGATTGCTTTAGAGATGGTCCTCCATGGCATAACAATGTTAGGTACTGCCAAAATAACTACCGCTGGAGATATGTGAAACATAGCTTAGCAGAATGAATACCTTTATATATTATTTCATTGAAAGCACATAATCCAGTCTATGTTTATGGGTAAAAATCAAATGTTATTTGAATTCCTTGACCTGAAAGTCATATTTTAGTTTTGACTATTAGGTGGTGCGCGCGACTTATAAGCTGGCACTATTGCATTGAAGTATATGGGATGTTGGAAGGGACACGTGGGAAGGGACACCCAAAGATGTGTCTGCCCTGGGAGCATGGCAGAGACCTCCTATAGCTCCTCACAGGACCTATAGAGCTAGAGGGAGCTAGAGGGGCTGGTGGTATCCTCCCTGCCAGTAACACACACTGAACACGCACTCCTTGGGCAGAAGTATAATCAAGGTAACCGGTAAGCATAAAGACTCACTTTGCATGAGCAATCGATCCACAATCATTTAATAAAACATCTAACACGTTCTGCAGTTACACATATTCGGCTACAAAGAGGCGTGCAGTCTATATTGTTGAAAACATCATAAAATATCAATCTTAAATTAAGATTGCAGGGTGAATGAGCCCATGCTAAGACACAGAGCATACCCGCATTGGCCCCTGACACCGATGCACCTATTGACAGGAAATGTCTTATGCGACCTGAATAAGTAACGCTTATACTATTTTGAAAAGTGACACTACCTGAACATACACACGGGTGCATAAGATAAAGCAAAAGAAAAGCACAACCCCAACTGAAGCAAATCTCTTGTGCTCACTCATGAAACCTGCACACTTAGAGTAGGACTTAATTTAAGCACACAATCATGCATTAAGACCAGAATCTGCCACAGTTCCAAAACAAGGCAGACATCCACTTCCGGATAAGAGTACAATCTTACGGGTCCATACCATTGGCCGATGTGTCATGTACAAATACCTATTCATATAAATTAAACCGATTGGTAGTTATTCTGTGGGTCACTAACTGGTGGGCATGCATTGTTTGGACACTTTATTTTCTCTGTGAAGGCATGCATTGTTTGGCACATTGATGAACAAGAAGTTTATGCAGTAATGGGCAAGCTTCTTATGGGATTTAAGTAGTCTGTGACACAATAACTGATGTACAACCATTCTAAGAAGAGGAACTAACGCAAGACATATCCCTAGCAGTTTAACGGATGGGCAGAGATGCTTCTAGCAGTACCTGATTGACAACCATTTGCCGCTCTCCTGATTGGACGAGGGACTCATGCCCCACCTCCCCCATCTGTCCCTTGCACTGCTACCTTCTCTAAGTGTTCTGCAATTCCCCAGCTTAGTTTTGCACTCTATACACACATGCATACATAGGCACATGCATCTTAGACATCCACCTGATGGGTGCTCCCAGGGCTCCGGGCCAGATTGCATCTAGTTAGACACACGTGTGTGAGTAATGGTCAATCATTGTGCTGTGGCATGCTTTCCCAGATGAGCAAACCAAATGTTGGTTTTATAGGCGTGGTGTGTAAAGAACACTTCCATTGGGTACAGGAAGGGTTTGCATGCTACAGAGCAATAATCATTCTGGACACTGTTGCAAATCTTGAAGTACTAACTTATTTTAAGAGTTTTCCTTCGGGCCGGTTAAAAAATCCTACAGCATTTAAGCCAATATATTTCAAAAGGTGTTATTCAAAGGGGATACATAGGGCTTTGCTAAAACAAATATTGCCCTAAACGCTGCTCAGTCACTCAGTGACTTGAAGACTTAATGCACCCTTAGGGATCTGGGCAGAATGTCATGACAGAGTAACTATATTGCATGCACAATGCATGTATTTGTTTATTGCACAAACCTCAGAGTTTTCAAAACCCATAATTCATGGGGATGATGTCATATTCATGATTATTTTCTAGAATTCATGGACATTACATAATTCCCACCGATTATGGATTCCAACCAATCGAAATCTAGAATATTGACTTGCTCAATTGTACGCATTGCACTTATGCCTATTTTCTCAACCATATACAATAAAAAATAAATAATAATCAGCAGCAATCATCACACCAAAACAAACACCACAATATGAGTCAACATTTCAGGCTTTCCGCAGCTGAAAAATGCAGACAGCAGCTGTGAAAACCCATTCACTCCACAGAACAAAATGATTTTACAATTCTATACCTATTATTAACCACTTGGTTTTTGGCCTCAGTTTATCTTTCCTCCTGAAGCCCTTGATGGCAGTACTGAAAACGAATGCAGGTTTATTCAATACAAATCCTTTTGTACCTGACCAAGCAATGTTCTGTTTGTCTTTATTCTAATGTCACTTCCTTATCCTTTCTACTGTTCTCGTTTTCCTTTCCCCCACAGACCGCAGTCCGGTTTACCCCTGACACAATGCATCACTATCCAGACAAGCCTTCGTGCTGTGGGAGGGAGGGGCGCAAATGCTTACTAACATGACATACAATAAGTCATATCTCTATTTCACAGTATACAAAATACAGTACAAGGCCTGGCTCACACTGATCCGGACGTGGTGGCCGGGCACTTACCTCAAACTGAACCCAGCTGAGATGGAATTCTGACCCCTCACCAACAGCGCAGAGCAATCCCAGACCCAGACTTGACTACCAATCAAGAACCTCAAGGACTTCTGCTCTCAGCTGACACACACACCCAAGCCTCTGTGATTCCACCTAGACACTTCTTCCCCAAAACAAAAATAGAGAAGACAACTATTCTATTGATTATGCAGAAAATAAAGACCTTCTAAGCATCCCCCAGCTTCAGATCCACTGTGCTAGCCCTGATCTCATCTCATCTGAATGGTGGAAACATGCTGCACCCAACCCTATCCACAACCAACTTTGCAGCGGTGAGAAGCATCATCCACACCACTGTCAAGCTGAGCAAAGGCATCTGCAAATTCAACCACATGATGCCAACATTTATCAAACATCACTGGATACGCCTACTGTGACGGAATGACTACTTCAATGCAGAAGTACAGTACAGTACTGTAAGTACAGTAATGTATAGTGGCTAAACCGCCTTCTTAACCCCACACTGCTACTAAAACAGCAGTGATCCCAATCATAAAGGAAACAGGTACAGCCCAAAGGTCAAACATCTTCACCTCTTTTGGTAGCTCAGGCTAAGGGCAGCCCATACTCTTCCGGTGGGGTGTGAGCTGATACAGTTGCAACACAATCAACAGTGGTACAGTAATACCGGAATATTGTGATGTCCAACCAATTTTTTATGAAAATAAAATGTTTACTATAAGCTAACAATGCCTGACCCTGTAAAAGGAAACAGTGACAATGCAGCCTTTGAAAATAAAGGGACATTCTGTGTGAAGACAGGGGTGCACTGAATTGATTTAAGCAGCAATTGTCGAGATTTAAGGATATGTCTTTTAAAAGGTAAACGAAGATGTGTAAAAGTAATTAGGGATTTCAAGGCATACAAAGGAGACAGGGCCTCTATAAATACCTTAGGTTCTTGTCTTTGGTGCTCAACAGCGTTATTCTTCTTTGAAGCCTTCTGTATTCACATGTATGGCAGAGGACTTTGGGATAGACTGTATCCACAGCATAGTTCCAGGTGAATCTTGTCTTGAAGTTTAAAGTTGAATCTTCAAAGGGTAGGATGTCCTTCCCTTATGAAGGCAAACTGCTACAGTCGATTGGTGCAAGGCCCGCCTTTTCTTAGGAGTCATGTTTAGGCCGCAGTAATAAGTGTCCTTTGCCTTATGAAGTCCTATGCAAAGTGCTTTGTCTGGGGGAAGTGGCGAGGGCTGGGGGGGACAGAATCCAAGATGGTGGAACCCTTCTCCTAGCCTAAACCTTCCTCTGGCTACTCTAGCTCCACCCCCTTCCCATGACTGCCTACTTCAAAAGGGCTGCAGTGATCAACACCATGGTGTGAAGGGAGCTTTGTTATATGAAGACTTTCTTTCCCTGTGGACTTCCTGAGGAGAGTTTCTGTGCCATGAAGGAAGGTGTTGCCTTCCTCAAAGGGATAAAAACACAAGTTCCTGAGGCAGGGACCCACATGCTTATTGAGCAGCCACCCAGGCTGGGCACCTAATATACACCAGCCCTGTCATGACTAGAGCATTGCTCACAAAGCCGACACTATTATGACATCTAAATGCTGTGGCTGTATAATTGTGTGATTGCCCATATACCATACCCAAACATTGCACATATTTATAGTTTAACATTTCACCAGGCTGACTAGGGTATACAGATATTATGTTTTGATTCAGAGGTGAAGACGATTAAAGAACACCTCTGCCTGTGTCCCAGTTGCTGTCAGGAATGCACATGTGAACTTTGAACCTGCCCTGCAGAGCAGTTGCTGGAGATGGTAACAGCAGAGATACATGAGTGCACTATCATTTTGGCATGGAAAATTATGAAAAAGGGGTCTGGTTAGCAGACCTCCCTTTCAGAAAGAGAACTACCTGCTTCTTTTCCTTTTGAAAACCCCCCAAAATCTAAGTCTTTTACACTCTTGCAGATGGTATTTTGAAACACCTACAAACACTCGTCACCTTCAAAGCCACATGGCTCATATAGAAAAAGTTTTAAGTAATGGGTAATCCCTATTTTTTGTTAACGGGGGGTCTAATCTGAAGGAAGGGACAATCTATAAAGGAGAAAAATGAAAAACAGATTGACTACCCCTCTCTTTTAGTCTTGTATGGATCTTAAGTGAGAGTTAAAGGCCTCCTAACTGTCTCATTGGTTAGGAAGTCGCCAGTGGAGAAAAATTGCACTGAACGCTGCAACTTGTAACAAATGTTCTATCTCTTTAATGATTATAAAACATCTTAAAAAACATTTCTAAATTGATACTCAATCATATCACTCATTCTACATTCATCTCATCTAACAGGGGAGTTCTAAAGTGAATATAAATCTTTGTTGGCATAACATTTCAGTCTAAGTATGCATTTTTGACATGGGAAAAAAACATTGGATTTTCCTTAAACAGTCGACATATGTTTCGGCCCGTTATACCACTTTTGTCAGCAGTGGTCACTAGAATAAGTATAAGGCCATCTTCAGGACACCAATTGCTTTGTGGTTGATCAATCTTGTTCCCCTTTTAGTACACACACATCTGCAAAAAAATACATACATAAGTGTACGTGTATTAATCTCATATAAAACTCTACTATAAAACAATTGTTTAAAAAAAGACAGAACAAATTGTGTATCTCAACTTTAACTGAATTTAAGAGCGATGGCTAGTTTTATGTTATTCTAAACCTGCCTTCACCCCATTAAGTCCATGTTATACAGTTTAGACTATTGAGAATGATCAGACATTGGGTGTCACTAACTGTGAAACTACCCTAGTCTCAGGTTTTCGTCACTAATGGGAAACCCTATAATCTAACTTTTTTGAACATTTTTCAAAATGACTACATATATTAAATGCACTTACATGTCCACATCTTGTACTTGTGTGACTAGGATTCTTTCTTGAATGAACTGCGATTGTCTCGCTGTCTGGGCTTGTTATACTCAAACCTCCTCTCAAAGGTAACTTGAGTTAACCTCTGCGGTGTTGGCACCTGCAGTTAATTAAAACAACTGTTTAGATATGGCACCTGTAGTTGATCCAAAACCACTGTTTAGATATAACAATGTTTATCTCATAACTCTTAGATGATAGGTGGAAAAATAATAACTTACAGTTTGACTTCAGCTGTTTGTGCATGAAAGGTCGTTGATGCCATTGTTGAATACTGCCAGGTTCCTTCTGATGGATTAGAATGAACCAAAAGGCCGTGAATGGGTTTATTTCCTGTGGCAACGGAAACGCCATCACCCTCGGCAATGTTGGTGCGGTGTGATGATACTGTGGAGTGCTATTTCCATATCTGTTAGTGCAAACGAACAGCATATCTACGCTCATTCTTAAAGAAGTTTGTTCCATTCTATGGCGATGTTGAGGCCGTGTTTCACAGTGTCAAGGTTGTATATCCATTTCTGCTCACATCTGGTCAGATTGAGGTCCATGTTGCCACCCCTCGGGGATGGTTGGATCACTTGGATCACACACCAAAGTAATTCTGTATATTTGTGCTGTTTACAAATATAATGAGCCACCAGGGGTTTGTTGCCCATTTTATTTCGAATGCAGGATTTGTGTTCGCAGATTCTTTGGTGTACCTGTCGTTTGGTTTTACCTATATAAACTAAATCACATGGGCATTTAATGGCATATACCACCCATTTGGTGAGGCAGTTAGTAAAAATCTTCAACTGTATTGTGGTGTTACATAATTGAATACTTTTCATTGTCATAGTCTGTGCGCATACAGAACAATTGCCACAACGATGATGACCTACCACCGGTGGTAAGCCCCACAATTGGGTTTGGGTGGTGATTGCCCTTGAAGGTCTCGGGTATGTATGGACTAAAAAGTCTTTTATATTGCGTTGTCTTTTGAATGCAAAACGGGGCATTGAAGGATTAAAGTCTTCCATTTTGATCATATGACAGTGTCTTTTAATGATTTTCCTGAGATGGCTGCTGATAGGGCTGTATGTACTTACACATGTTATTTTGTCTTCTTTATTCCGTTGAATCGGTTCTAGGCATGTGGTTCTATTCATGTGTAGTGCTCTTTTATATGCCTGATGAACAGTTTTTTTTGGATACCCTCTATCTTGTAGACTTCTCTTTAAGGATTTTCCATGCTGTTTGTACATCTCTACTTGTTTACAGTTCCTGCGAACGCGCAGAAATTGCCCATATGGCAAGCCTTCTTTCAGGCCCAAGGGGTGAAAGCTGTGATAATTAAGCAACGTGTTTTTATCTGTCGATTTTCTGTAGAGGCTAGTTGCTATGTCTCCTGTATTTGTTTTTTGTATTTGGAGGTCCAGAAATAGAATGGTATGTAGATCTGTATGAATGGTGAACTGTATGTTAGTGTTTTGAGTATTCAACCATTCATGAAAAAGTGCCAAATTGTCTGGTGTATCTCTCCATATCTTATAGACATCATCTATATATCGTAGCCATGTTCTGATTGATTTGGAGAAAGGATTTGATGGATCAAAAATGGAATGTTGTTCCAGGTCGTCCATATATAAGTTAGCCAAATCTGGGGCAAAAGTTGCTCCCATGCTTGTGCCTTTAAGTTGGTTGTAGTACCGGCCGTTATATAGAAAGAAATTTTCTGTGAGGGCTAGTCTAATGCATTCTAAAATAAATGCCGTAGGGACGCTATCAAGTGTTCTACTGCGTCTGTCTAAATACTTCGCCATCACTCTTAAACAGTCGTTTTGTGGGATACTTGTATACAGACTAACCACATCCAAGGTAACCAAGATGTCCGATGGATTTAAATGAAACGTTTCTAATGTCTTGAGCATGCTGGTGGTGTCTTTTACATACGATGTCAATTGAGACACAAAGGGTCTGAGAAACCAATCAGAATACATAGAAAGGGGCTCAAGGATTGAATTAATGGCCGCTACGATTGGTCTTCCCGGAGGTGTTTTGTCATTTTTGTGAATTTTGGGTATGATATAGAAAGCCGGGGTGGTGGGATGTGTATTGACTAAAAAGTATTTCTCCTGCTGATCTATCCAACCCTCTTCCATCGCATGTTTCATAAGACTAGCTATTTCATCTTGGAGCTTTGGTGTGGGGTCCTGTACCAGTTCCCTATATGAAGTATTGTCATTCAGATGTTTCATGACTTCTGTTTCATATACGTCTTTTCCCCATAGGACTATGCCTCCCCCCTTATCAGCTGGCTTGATTATAAATGAGTCATTTAGCTGTAGGGATTTAAGTGCCTCTCTTTCCGATCTTGTGAGATTGTCTCTGGAATTGTTTTCAGTGTTAATTGTTCCTTGGATTTCGTGAGAAATCCTTTGTTCGAACGCGACTATTGCTGGGCTGACCATTGCATTAGTGGGGGTAAATTTGGAAGGAGATTTCAGACCTGTAGTTGTTGATTCTTTTCTAGAGGACGTAGGATTCCTGAAAAAATAATTAAGACATATTTTTCTATAAAATTGTTGAAGTTCCATTTCGGTCTCAAAAGATTTTGCTCTTGTTGTGGGCACGAAGGACAGCCCTTTGGATAGAACACCTATTTCCGTGGCAGAAAGTTCATGAGAACTGAGATTAAATATGGGGACTACCAAGTCGGTGGAGGCCCCTGCCAGTTCCTGGTGTTCATATTGGGTGGTCCTTGGTTCTTGTTGCGGCCCCGTTGTCCTCGTCCCCGAAAAAATTGGGGTGGTGGTCCAGCTTGGTCATTGTCTGAGCCGCTACTTGTGGACGCATTAGAGGAATTGGAGAAGTTTACATAAGGTTTCTTCCTGTTTCCTACGTTATAACCTCTACCTTGATTGGCTTTCTGTAGATCTTCATAATTGCTTTCTACCAGATATGGGTAAGTTTTTGTCTCTTTATATTGTTCCACATCTTTCTTTAATTTCCAGATTTTTTTATCTAAAGTTAACTTCATGAATTTGCTAATTTCGTCTTCTATCTTTTCAAGGGTTGTCTTGATATCTTTAATGGTTTTGTCTTGTTTGATTTTTTCTTCTAATGCTGTTATTTCTGTTCTCTGTAGGTTTGCTTCTTCTTCCGCTGTATCTATGATTAATATCAATAGATCTCTTGAGCATTTGTTGCTGACCCCACTAAACTTGCATTTAAACTTAGAATTGTTGGTAAATACTCTTGGAGTGTTTTTTATTTGCAAACCCTCAGGTATTGTACCTGCTTTTAAGTAAGCCAGCATTAGTTGGCCATGGGATTCAGCCCGTATCAATTTTTTCTTTTTTTGCATCAGGAGGTCTGCATCGTTTGATTGTGATGCAGGGACTGCCTTATCAATGTTGTCACCCAGCAATAATGGCATACTCATAATCTTTTGATAGTATTCGTCTGTGAAGGAAACTAAATTTCCACTGTCCATTTTAACGGTTTTCAGTACACTGATATACGTTTATAGACACAGTTAACCCAACAACCAAGGGTTGTCCAAGGGAAGTTTTAAGTAATGGGTAATCCCTATTTTCTGTTAACGGGGGGTCTAATCTGAAGGAAGGGACAATCTATAAAGGAGAAAAATGAAAAACAGATTGACTACCCCTCCCTTTTAGTCTTGTATGGATCTTAAGTGAGAGTTAAAGGCCTCCTAACTGTCTCATTGGTTAGGAAGTCGCCGGTGGAGAAAAATTGCACTGAACGCTGCAACTTGTAACAAAAGTTCTATCTCTTTAATGATTATAAAACATCTTAAAAAACATTTCTAAATTGATACTCAATCATATCACTCATTCTACATTCATCTCATCTAACAGGGGAGTTCTAAAGTGAATATAAATCTTTGTTGGCATAACATTTCAGTCTAAGTATGCATTTTTGACATGGGAAAAAAACATTGGATTTTCCTTAAACAGTCGACATATGTTTCGGCCCGTTATACCACTTTTGTCAGCAGTGGTCACTAGAATAAGTATAAGGCCATCTTCAGGACACCAATTGCTTTGTGGTTGATCAATCTTGTTCCCCTTTTAGTACACACACATCTGCAAAAAAATACATACATAAGTGTACGTGTATTAATCTCATATAAAACTCTACTATAAAACAATTGTTTAAAAAAAGACAGAACAAATTGTGTATCTCAACTTTAACTGAATTTAAGAGCGATGGCTAGTTTTATGTTATTCTAAACCTGCCTTCACCCCATTAAGTCCATGTTATACAGTTTAGACTATTGAGAATGATCAGACATTGGGTGTCACTAACTGTGAAACTACCCTAGTCTCAGGTTTTCGTCACTAATGGGAAACCCTATAATCTAACTTTTTTGAACATTTTTCAAAATGACTACATATATTAAATGCACTTACATGTCCACATCTTGTACTTGTGTGACTAGGATTCTTTCTTGAATGAACTGCGATTGTCTCGCTGTCTGGGCTTGTTATACTCAAACCTCCTCTCAAAGGTAACTTGAGTTAACCTCTGCGGTGTTGGCACCTGCAGTTAATTAAAACAACTGTTTAGATATGGCACCTGTAGTTGATCCAAAACCACTGTTTAGATATAACAATGTTTATCTCATAACTCTTAGATGATAGGTGGAAAAATAATAACTTACAGTTTGACTTCAGCTGTTTGTGCATGAAAGGTCGTTGATGCCATTGTTGAATACTGCCAGGTTCCTTCTGATGGATTAGAATGAACCAAAAGGCCGTGAATGGGTTTATTTCCTGTGGCAACGGAAACGCCATCACCCTCGGCAATGTTGGTGCGGTGTGATGATACTGTGGAGTGCTATTTCCATATCTGTTAGTGCAAACGAACAGCATATCTACGCTCATTCTTAAAGAAGTTTGTTCCATTCTATGGCGATGTTGAGGCCGTGTTTCACAGTGTCAAGGTTGTATATCCATTTCTGCTCACATCTGGTCAGATTGAGGTCCATGTTGCCACCCCTCGGGGATGGTTGGATCACTTGGATCACACACCAAAGTAATTCTGTATATTTGTGCTGTTTACAAATATAATGAGCCACCAGGGGTTTGTTGCCCATTTTATTTCGAATGCAGGATTTGTGTTCGCAGATTCTTTGGTGTACCTGTCGTTTGGTTTTACCTATATAAACTAAATCACATGGGCATTTAATGGCATATACCACCCATTTGGTGAGGCAGTTAGTAAAAATCTTCAACTGTATTGTGGTGTTACATAATTGAATACTTTTCATTGTCATAGTCTGTGCGCATACAGAACAATTGCCACAACGATGATGACCTACCACCGGTGGTAAGCCCCACAATTGGGTTTGGGTGGTGATTGCCCTTGAAGGTCTCGGGTATGTATGGACTAAAAAGTCTTTTATATTGCGTTGTCTTTTGAATGCAAAACGGGGCATTGAAGGATTAAAGTCTTCCATTTTGATCATATGACAGTGTCTTTTAATGATTTTCCTGAGATGGCTGCTGATAGGGCTGTATGTACTTACACATGTTATTTTGTCTTCTTTATTCCGTTGAATCGGTTCTAGGCATGTGGTTCTATTCATGTGTAGTGCTCTTTTATATGCCTGATGAACAGTTTTTTTTGGATACCCTCTATCTTGTAGACTTCTCTTTAAGGATTTTCCATGCTGTTTGTACATCTCTACTTGTTTACAGTTCCTGCGAACGCGCAGAAATTGCCCATATGGCAAGCCTTCTTTCAGGCCCAAGGGGTGAAAGCTGTGATAATTAAGCAACGTGTTTTTATCTGTCGATTTTCTGTAGAGGCTAGTTGCTATGTCTCCTGTATTTGTTTTTTGTATTTGGAGGTCCAGAAATAGAATGGTATGTAGATCTGTATGAATGGTGAACTGTATGTTAGTGTTTTGAGTATTCAACCATTCATGAAAAAGTGCCAAATTGTCTGGTGTATCTCTCCATATCTTATAGACATCATCTATATATCGTAGCCATGTTCTGATTGATTTGGAGAAAGGATTTGATGGATCAAAAATGGAATGTTGTTCCAGGTCGTCCATATATAAGTTAGCCAAATCTGGGGCAAAAGTTGCTCCCATGCTTGTGCCTTTAAGTTGGTTGTAGTACCGGCCGTTATATAGAAAGAAATTTTCTGTGAGGGCTAGTCTAATGCATTCTAAAATAAATGCCGTAGGGACGCTATCAAGTGTTCTACTGCGTCTGTCTAAATACTTCGCCATCACTCTTAAACAGTCGTTTTGTGGGATACTTGTATACAGACTAACCACATCCAAGGTAACCAAGATGTCCGATGGATTTAAATGAAACGTTTCTAATGTCTTGAGCATGCTGGTGGTGTCTTTTACATACGATGTCAATTGAGACACAAAGGGTCTGAGAAACCAATCAGAATACATAGAAAGGGGCTCAAGGATTGAATTAATGGCCGCTACGATTGGTCTTCCCGGAGGTGTTTTGTCATTTTTGTGAATTTTGGGTATGATATAGAAAGCCGGGGTGGTGGGATGTGTATTGACTAAAAAGTATTTCTCCTGCTGATCTATCCAACCCTCTTCCATCGCATGTTTCATAAGACTAGCTATTTCATCTTGGAGCTTTGGTGTGGGGTCCTGTACCAGTTCCCTATATGAAGTATTGTCATTCAGATGTTTCATGACTTCTGTTTCATATACGTCTTTTCCCCATAGGACTATGCCTCCCCCCTTATCAGCTGGCTTGATTATAAATGAGTCATTTAGCTGTAGGGATTTAAGTGCCTCTCTTTCCGATCTTGTGAGATTGTCTCTGGAATTGTTTTCAGTGTTAATTGTTCCTTGGATTTCGTGAGAAATCCTTTGTTCGAACGCGACTATTGCTGGGCTGACCATTGCATTAGTGGGGGTAAATTTGGAAGGAGATTTCAGACCTGTAGTTGTTGATTCTTTTCTAGAGGACGTAGGATTCCTGAAAAAATAATTAAGACATATTTTTCTATAAAATTGTTGAAGTTCCATTTCGGTCTCAAAAGATTTTGCTCTTGTTGTGGGCACGAAGGACAGCCCTTTGGATAGAACACCTATTTCCGTGGCAGAAAGTTCATGAGAACTGAGATTAAATATGGGGACTACCAAGTCGGTGGAGGCCCCTGCCAGTTCCTGGTGTTCATATTGGGTGGTCCTTGGTTCTTGTTGCGGCCCCGTTGTCCTCGTCCCCGAAAAAATTGGGGTGGTGGTCCAGCTTGGTCATTGTCTGAGCCGCTACTTGTGGACGCATTAGAGGAATTGGAGAAGTTTACATAAGGTTTCTTCCTGTTTCCTACGTTATAACCTCTACCTTGATTGGCTTTCTGTAGATCTTCATAATTGCTTTCTACCAGATATGGGTAAGTTTTTGTCTCTTTATATTGTTCCACATCTTTCTTTAATTTCCAGATTTTTTTATCTAAAGTTAACTTCATGAATTTGCTAATTTCGTCTTCTATCTTTTCAAGGGTTGTCTTGATATCTTTAATGGTTTTGTCTTGTTTGATTTTTTCTTCTAATGCTGTTATTTCTGTTCTCTGTAGGTTTGCTTCTTCTTCCGCTGTATCTATGATTAATATCAATAGATCTCTTGAGCATTTGTTGCTGACCCCACTAAACTTGCATTTAAACTTAGAATTGTTGGTAAATACTCTTGGAGTGTTTTTTATTTGCAAACCCTCAGGTATTGTACCTGCTTTTAAGTAAGCCAGCATTAGTTGGCCATGGGATTCAGCCCGTATCAATTTTTTCTTTTTTTGCATCAGGAGGTCTGCATCGTTTGATTGTGATGCAGGGACTGCCTTATCAATGTTGTCACCCAGCAATAATGGCATACTCATAATCTTTTGATAGTATTCGTCTGTGAAGGAAACTAAATTTCCACTGTCCATTTTAACGGTTTTCAGTACACTGATATACGTTTATAGACACAGTTAACCCAACAACCAAGGGTTGTCCAAGGGAAGTTTTAAGTAATGGGTAATCCCTATTTTCTGTTAACGGGGGGTCTAATCTGAAGGAAGGGACAATCTATAAAGGAGAAAAATGAAAAACAGATTGACTACCCCTCCCTTTTAGTCTTGTATGGATCTTAAGTGAGAGTTAAAGGCCTCCTAACTGTCTCATTGGTTAGGAAGTCGCCGGTGGAGAAAAATTGCACTGAACGCTGCAACTTGTAACAAAAGTTCTATCTCTTTAATGATTATAAAACATCTTAAAAAACATTTCTAAATTGATACTCAATCATATCACTCATTCTACATTCATCTCATCTAACAGGGGAGTTCTAAAGTGAATATAAATCTTTGTTGGCATAACATTTCAGTCTAAGTATGCATTTTTGACATGGGAAAAAAACATTGGATTTTCCTTAAACAGTCGACATATGTTTCGGCCCGTTATACCACTTTTGTCAGCAGTGGTCACTAGAATAAGTATAAGGCCATCTTCAGGACACCAATTGCTTTGTGGTTGATCAATCTTGTTCCCCTTTTAGTACACACACATCTGCAAAAAAATACATACATAAGTGTACGTGTATTAATCTCATATAAAACTCTACTATAAAACAATTGTTTAAAAAAAGACAGAACAAATTGTGTATCTCAACTTTAACTGAATTTAAGAGCGATGGCTAGTTTTATGTTATTCTAAACCTGCCTTCACCCCATTAAGTCCATGTTATACAGTTTAGACTATTGAGAATGATCAGACATTGGGTGTCACTAACTGTGAAACTACCCTAGTCTCAGGTTTTCGTCACTAATGGGAAACCCTATAATCTAACTTTTTTGAACATTTTTCAAAATGACTACATATATTAAATGCACTTACATGTCCACATCTTGTACTTGTGTGACTAGGATTCTTTCTTGAATGAACTGCGATTGTCTCGCTGTCTGGGCTTGTTATACTCAAACCTCCTCTCAAAGGTAACTTGAGTTAACCTCTGCGGTGTTGGCACCTGCAGTTAATTAAAACAACTGTTTAGATATGGCACCTGTAGTTGATCCAAAACCACTGTTTAGATATAACAATGTTTATCTCATAACTCTTAGATGATAGGTGGAAAAATAATAACTTACAGTTTGACTTCAGCTGTTTGTGCATGAAAGGTCGTTGATGCCATTGTTGAATACTGCCAGGTTCCTTCTGATGGATTAGAATGAACCAAAAGGCCGTGAATGGGTTTATTTCCTGTGGCAACGGAAACGCCATCACCCTCGGCAATGTTGGTGCGGTGTGATGATACTGTGGAGTGCTATTTCCATATCTGTTAGTGCAAACGAACAGCATATCTACGCTCATTCTTAAAGAAGTTTGTTCCATTCTATGGCGATGTTGAGGCCGTGTTTCACAGTGTCAAGGTTGTATATCCATTTCTGCTCACATCTGGTCAGATTGAGGTCCATGTTGCCACCCCTCGGGGATGGTTGGATCACTTGGATCACACACCAAAGTAATTCTGTATATTTGTGCTGTTTACAAATATAATGAGCCACCAGGGGTTTGTTGCCCATTTTATTTCGAATGCAGGATTTGTGTTCGCAGATTCTTTGGTGTACCTGTCGTTTGGTTTTACCTATATAAACTAAATCACATGGGCATTTAATGGCATATACCACCCATTTGGTGAGGCAGTTAGTAAAAATCTTCAACTGTATTGTGGTGTTACATAATTGAATACTTTTCATTGTCATAGTCTGTGCGCATACAGAACAATTGCCACAACGATGATGACCTACCACCGGTGGTAAGCCCCACAATTGGGTTTGGGTGGTGATTGCCCTTGAAGGTCTCGGGTATGTATGGACTAAAAAGTCTTTTATATTGCGTTGTCTTTTGAATGCAAAACGGGGCATTGAAGGATTAAAGTCTTCCATTTTGATCATATGACAGTGTCTTTTAATGATTTTCCTGAGATGGCTGCTGATAGGGCTATATGTACTTACACATGTTATTTTGTCTTCTTTATTCCGTTGAATCGGTTCTAGGCATGTGGTTCTATTCATGTGTAGTGCTCTTTTATATGCCTGATGAACAGTTTTTTTTGGATACCCTCTATCTTGTAGACTTCTCTTTAAGGATTTTCCATGCTGTTTGTACATCTCTACTTGTTTACAGTTCCTGCGAACGCGCAGAAATTGCCCATATGGCAAGCCTTCTTTCAGGCCCAAGGGGTGAAAGCTGTGATAATTAAGCAACGTGTTTTTATCTGTCGATTTTCTGTAGAGGCTAGTTGCTATGTCTCCTGTATTTGTTTTTTGTATTTGGAGGTCCAGAAATAGAATGGTATGTAGATCTGTATGAATGGTGAACTGTATGTTAGTGTTTTGAGTATTCAACCATTCATGAAAAAGTGCCAAATTGTCTGGTGTATCTCTCCATATCTTATAGACATCATCTATATATCGTAGCCATGTTCTGATTGATTTGGAGAAAGGATTTGATGGATCAAAAATGGAATGTTGTTCCAGGTCATCCATATATAAGTTAGCCAAATCTGGGGCAAAAGTTGCTCCCATGCTTGTGCCTTTAAGTTGGTTGTAGTACCGGCCGTTATATAGAAAGAAATTTTCTGTGAGGGCTAGTCTAATGCATTCTAAAATAAATGCCGTAGGGACGCTATCAAGTGTTCTACTGCGTCTGTCTAAATACTTCGCCATCACTCTTAAACAGTCGTTTTGTGGGATACTTGTATACAGACTAACCACATCCAAGGTAACCAAGATGTCCGATGGATTTAAATGAAACGTTTCTAATGTCTTGAGCATGCTGGTGGTGTCTTTTACATACGATGTCAATTGAGACACAAAGGGTCTGAGAAACCAATCAGAATACATAGAAAGGGGCTCAAGGATTGAATTAATGGCCGCTACGATTGGTCTTCCCGGAGGTGTTTTGTCATTTTTGTGAATTTTGGGTATGATATAGAAAGCCGGGGTGGTGGGATGTGTATTGACTAAAAAGTATTTCTCCTGCTGATCTATCCAACCCTCTTCCATCGCATGTTTCATAAGACTAGCTATTTCATCTTGGAGCTTTGGTGTGGGGTCCTGTACCAGTTCCCTATATGAAGTATTGTCATTCAGATGTTTCATGACTTCTGTTTCATATACGTCTTTTCCCCATAGGACTATGCCTCCCCCCTTATCAGCTGGCTTGATTATAAATGAGTCATTTAGCTGTAGGGATTTAAGTGCCTCTCTTTCCGATCTTGTGAGATTGTCTCTGGAATTGTTTTCAGTGTTAATTGTTCCTTGGATTTCGTGAGAAATCCTTTGTTCGAACGCGACTATTGCTGGGCTGACCATTGCATTAGTGGGGGTAAATTTGGAAGGAGATTTCAGACCTGTAGTTGTTGATTCTTTTCTAGAGGACGTAGGATTCCTGAAAAAATAATTAAGACGTATTTTTCTATAAAATTGTTGAAGTTCCATTTCGGTCTCAAAAGATTTTGCTCTTGTTGTGGGCACGAAGGACAGCCCTTTGGATAGAACACCTATTTCCGTGGCAGAAAGTTCATGAGAACTGAGATTAAATATGGGGACTACCAAGTCGGTGGAGGCCCCTGCCAGTTCCTGGTGTTCATATTGGGTGGTCCTTGGTTCTTGTTGCGGCCCCGTTGTCCTCGTCCCCGAAAAAATTGGGGTGGTGGTCCAGCTTGGTCATTGTCTGAGCCGCTACTTGTGGACGCATTAGAGGAATTGGAGAAGTTTACATAAGGTTTCTTCCTGTTTCCTACGTTATAACCTCTACCTTGATTGGCTTTCTGTAGATCTTCATAATTGCTTTCTACCAGATATGGGTAAGTTTTTGTCTCTTTATATTGTTCCACATCTTTCTTTAATTTCCAGATTTTTTTATCTAAAGTTAACTTCATGAATTTGCTAATTTCGTCTTCTATCTTTTCAAGGGTTGTCTTGATATCTTTAATGGTTTTGTCTTGTTTGATTTTTTCTTCTAATGCTGTTATTTCTGTTCTCTGTAGGTTTGCTTCTTCTTCCGCTGTATCTATGATTAATATCAATAGATCTCTTGAGCATTTGTTGCTGACCCCACTAAACTTGCATTTAAACTTAGAATTGTTGGTAAATACTCTTGGAGTGTTTTTTATTTGCAAACCCTCAGGTATTGTACCTGCTTTTAAGTAAGCCAGCATTAGTTGGCCATGGGATTCAGCCCGTATCAATTTTTTCTTTTTTTGCATCAGGAGGTCTGCATCGTTTGATTGTGATGCAGGGACTGCCTTATCAATGTTGTCACCCAGCAATAATGGCATACTCATAATCTTTTGATAGTATTCGTCTGTGAAGGAAACTAAATTTCCACTGTCCATTTTAACGGTTTTCAGTACACTGATATACGTTTATAGACACAGTTAACCCAACAACCAAGGGTTGTCCAAGGGAAGTTTTAAGTAATGGGTAATCCCTATTTTCTGTTAACGGGGGGTCTAATCTGAAGGAAGGGACAATCTATAAAGGAGAAAAATGAAAAACAGATTGACTACCCCTCCCTTTTAGTCTTGTATGGATCTTAAGTGAGAGTTAAAGGCCTCCTAACTGTCTCATTGGTTAGGAAGTCGCCGGTGGAGAAAAATTGCACTGAACGCTGCAACTTGTAACAAAAGTTCTATCTCTTTAATGATTATAAAACATCTTAAAAAACATTTCTAAATTGATACTCAATCATATCACTCATTCTACATTCATCTCATCTAACAGGGGAGTTCTAAAGTGAATATAAATCTTTGTTGGCATAACATTTCAGTCTAAGTATGCATTTTTGACATGGGAAAAAAACATTGGATTTTCCTTAAACAGTCGACATATGTTTTGGCCCGTTATAATATACCACTTTTGTCAGCAGTGGTCACTAGAATAAGTATAAGGCCATCTTCAGGACACCAATTGCTTTGTGGTTGATCAATCTTGTTCCCCTTTTAGTACACACACACATCTGCAAAAAAATACATACATAAGTGTACGTGTATTAATCTCATATAAAACTCTACTATAAAACAATTGTTTAAAAAAAGACAGAACAAATTGTGTATCTCAACTTTAACTGAATTTAAGAGCGATGGCTAGTTTTATGTTATTCTAAACCTGCCTTCACCCCACTAAGTCCATGTTATACAGTTTAGACTATTGAGAATGATCAGACATTGGGTGTCACTAACTGTGAAACTACCCTAGTCTCAGGTTTTCGTCACTAATGGGAAACCCTATAATCTAACTTTTTTGAACATTTTTCAAAATGACTACATATATTAAATGCACTTACATGTCCACATCTTGTACTTGTGTGACTAGGATTCTTTCTTGAATGAACTGCGATTGTCTCGCTGTCTGGGCTTGTTATACTCAAACCTCCTCTCAAAGGTAACTTGAGTTAACCTCTGCGGTGTTGGCACCTGCAGTTAATTAAAACAACTGTTTAGATATGGCACCTGTAGTTGATTCAAAACCACTGTTTAGATATAACAATGTTTATCTCATAACTCTTAGATGATAGGTGGAAAAATAATAACTTACAGTTTGGCATCAGCTGTTTGTGCATGAAAGGTCGTTGATGCCATTGTTGAATACTGCCAGGTTCCTTCTGATGGATTAGAATGAACCAAAAGGCCGTGAATGGGTTTATTTCCTGTGGCAATGGAAACGAAACATAATGAGCTTGGGAGCACATAAATGCGTGATGTGCCAGTTAGAATAATGCTCATAAATTTGAGCTCTGTTCGAGCTGTGAAACACGCTATTTTATCACGTTTACAAAAGGCCATCCACCTTTAATTGTAATGTGGCTGTGTCACATGAAAATGAGTAAGGAAGGTACTCGGATCACTGTGTAGCCCTAAATCTTGATTGGCACAGCTATTCTTTAAAAACACTGAGTGGTACAAAAGGCGCAACATTTCCCAAACATAAAATCAGTGGTGGGGTAAATGCATCCCAGAAATGTCATTAGTACCGCCATGGCAACCTCATAGTATGCTTTTAAATAACTGTTCTCTTTGTTCTCTTTTCTGTAGCAATGGATTTGACCATATGGTAGGGCTGGTGCATAGGTGTGGGTACATTTTTATTATTGTTTATATATTGTTCAGGTTATAAAAATGATGCAATAAATCAAATGACTACCCCTGTTTGCATTAAATGCAGACTAAGAAATAGCAAATATCGCACCTGTATGCGTTGAGCATGTGAGATCTGGCAAAATGCCTCCTGGATAAATGTGATGTTTAAGATTGAAAGTGCATGCGGTAGGATTTAAGGCGCCATAAAATCTGCCAATCAGTAAATAAATAGGAAAAAGATATGCGTTGGCAATAATTCCTTAACGATTTTTAGAATTGTAGATTAGTCCAAGTCTAACAGCGCCAAAAGTAGCATTTTGAGAAGAAAATTGAACTATTTATTTCAGATATTAATAGACATTTTATTTGCCCCTAGTTTCCTGGAGCTTCCGTGTTTATAAATGGATTGGCGTCAGCAGCTTATTTTTGAAAACATTGTTTTTCTTGTACATTTATTACAGATAGAAACACATCAGACAAAACAACAGATAAAGCAGAGTGATTTATGCAAGCCAACGTGCCAAGGCATATTTTCATCAGCAGCCTACAAAAATAACTCGCTACTTACTGTTATTAGATTAAAAAAATAAGATTCCCTGAATCGAGCTGCATAACGAAAAAGTGGTCACCAGCCTACTGTTCCGGAGCATTATTCCCTATCATACCACTCTGCCTAATTCTACAATCAAGGACTGACAAAGCCAATAGGTCTGACATGTTTACAGTGTAAAGGTTCTGTGCGTTGAGCATGAAGATATGTTATGTTATGTTAAAGGTACTTATATAGCGCACTGTCACCAATGGAATTGGTCCCCAGGCGCCCAGGCGGATCAGTAAACGAGAAGGTGGGATGGGTTAGTAAGGTGAAGAGGGAGTAGGATAGTGAGAGGAGTGGTGTACTGTTGGCAGCTTCAACTCGGTAGACACCGGGTGCTGAGCTTTGGTGCGAGTATTGGATCGGTGTCAGTCCGCGTGTGCTGTTGGTGCGGCTTATGTGTTGTTGCAGTGTGGTGAGGTGCGTGCAGCTTGTTATGTGAGAGATGGCTGTGTGAGTTTTTTGAGTGAGATAAGTATGCAGAGAGTTTGAGCTTATCTTGGTTAGTGGGTTATATGACATTTAACATGCTAACTTCTGTGCTGTAGTATTACATGTGCAGGGAGGGATAGTTGCAATAAGCGTGTTATCAGGAGAGGAACGGTTATGCCCCTGCTATCAATGTGGCCGTTTGCTAAGATGGCTTGAGCACTAAGCAGGGGTTATATTTTTAGATGAGCACCAAGATTTGGAGCCAATATCCCGACGAGCAGACACACAATCACACCTATGCAGCTGCACAGCCATCCTTTCATCTGTCAGTATATCCACCTATCCATACACTGCTGCTGGAAACCTGATGCTATGAAACTGCATTTATTAAATCATTTCAGTATTTAAATGTCAATTGTGTGAGGGCTACATCTGTCATATATTCAGTCACCCAACCATGCACACCCGTGCGCAAACAGGCACCCATGCAAGCAAACACATATTCAGAAAGCATCAATGTAGACTGACAGGAATCCATGCATTCACATGCCCCACTTCATCCACTCATAGATCATTGATTTCCCTTGCACACAGACAAAACCATTTACACACACACACACAAACCCATACACACATCCATGGAACCTCATATGTCAACCCACTGAAGCAAAAACATTGAGGCACTGATGCACACACACATTCAACCCACATACAGGCCCCACTGCTCATGCACAAACATCGTCAGCACTCCTGATTCACCAACTAGCACTATACTCCACATTAATACCTACAAATCTGGATTTATAAAGCTTTACAGACCTAGCCCGAGGGCTGTACTGGGAGTTATGGGCCCCAGCATAGCAAGCGTGTTCAACAATGTCTGGTACGGTCTGAGGGCATGGTCTATAAAGCTATTATGTTGTGCCATATTATGTTATGTTATGAATTCTTATAGAGCACAAACTATCACCAGCAGGGCATCATTATAAACCTTTAACCCCTTGAGATCAAGGGGTGTGGGTGGTGAGGAGTAAACAAATAAAATAGTATGATTGGAGTGGTTGCTGGGAATTTACTAGTCCCCAGCAACCACGTCCAGTGTTGAGGATGGAGGGACAGGACTCTAATTGAAGCTGGGTTGTGTACGCTAGGTGTGGTCCACCAAGGTGAGTGAGTGGTGGTGGGGCAATTGAAGGAGAAGCCAGGCCGTATCTGCCCTGTGCGATCAAGTATACATTTATAAAGTACAGAGGAAGTGGTGAGGGTCAGGGGATTTACTGGTGTTGGTGGGAGGCAGGGCTCTCAGCCCAGTGCTCCCATGATGAGAAGAAGTGATGTGCTGAGAGCCCTGTAGGCGACGGGGCTGTCAGCACAGTGCTCCCTCTCATTACGTAAGAGTAGTGCTGAGAGCCCTATCACCTGTGGAGCTCTAAGCACAGTGCTCCATCTCGTCATGAGGTGCTGTCAGCGCGGCCCTTCCACATATCACAGGAGCACAGCACTGACATGGCGGTGACTGGGGATTAACACGGCTCCTCCTCTCATTGGCCCATTTCCCAGCCTATAAGGTTTTTGCGAGCCATACTGGCTCATATTGCCTGGAAATTGGCCAAAGGGGGAATGCCACATCACTACCCAAATTATAATATTCCAGATAAGTCCTACAAAGGGACCCGTTGCTCCTGATAAGCTCTCTAGAAATGCAAAGAATACACCAGATTTGTTCTTCAGAACCTAACACTAAATTTATTTACTACCAGAATCTTGCTGCTGATTTATGAATTCCTCAATGATGAAATGAAATCATCATATCATTATAACCTCTCTTGCAAGCACCCACTAAGCTCTGGATTTTTCTTTCTTTTCTTACATTCCGCAAACTTTGCTAATCTCCCTTAACATTTGAGGCCCTCCAAGATGGCCACCCCACGTTGCCCTCACTAAGTCTCCTTGCTGCCTGTGCCTGCTCCCCCTCCCATTGGTTGGTTTGGTTTTCTTTAACCAAAAGCAGCAATCGGGAGGCAGGAGCCGGCCCATTCCATCTAAGGCCTGCAATGAAGGCTCTTTCTGCTCCTTGTCCACTGCCTTACCAGGTCTGGCAGGCAGCAGACCCTGCAGCCCACATAAATCCATTGTGGCCTTGCGATCCTGCATTCTTTTGATATGATATGATAGGATAGAACCTGTGGTGCTCAGTGTTGTCTTGCTTCCAAGGGGAGCATATTGCCCATGAGCTTTCCTCTCGAGACTCTGAGCAACTGAAACAATTCTTGACACATTCACTTCCCTGTGGGTTAGTCGACTCTACTTAAATATGCCTCCTACCCCTCTGACTTTCACTCCCTCACGCCGTTTCACCTGGACTCCCTCTCTTATTGCCTCTAGCGGTGCCCTTTGACTGCATTGTGTTTCATTCTGTTCTGCAAAATTTCGAACTTAACTGTGCCCAGTGACTGCGTTGCATCTCATTCTGTCCTGCTGTTCCTGTCTTGTCCTGTCTCTTTTGCTTGCACCCCACCTCGTGTCCTCCCCCAGTGTCTCCTCCCCCTTCCGCTCTTCTCTCATTCTCCAGCCACCCTACTCTCTCTCCTCTTCCCCCTCCTCCACATCACCCATGTTTCTCTCTGTTTCTCCGATCTTCTCCAACTGTTTCACCACTGACTTTCCTACTCTTCTCACCAAATCTGATAGGAAGAAGTTCAAAAAGGATATCCTGGTCTCCAACCGTGGCCTCCCTATCGCTGACACCTACACCAGCACTTCCTCCAGACAGACCCACACCAACAACCTCTTTGTTGTTCCTTCACCAGACCTATGGACTCTGTGCTCTCTCCTTCCTCTTCCTCTCCCATTAATGGTGGTGCCCGTTGAGAGGCCCTCTTGGTTTCCTTCCACTCCTCTAAGGTCATCATTAATGTTTACCTTAATAGTGCCATCTTGGCCCAAGGCCCTCAGGCCAACCTCCTCCTCTTTGACAGACATTTCCTGTGACTTATCAATTTAATTTTCTCTCCTGCTGTGCCTTCTCTCCCTTCTTCGTCTTCCTTGCCTCTATCTACCCTATGCCACCTCTCTGGCGCCCTCTTCCTCCTCCTGGGCTATCATGACTCAGCTCTGGAATCTGCCATCTCCTGGAAGAACTTGAGACCTTGATGTCCTTGGTCTCACCGAGATATGGTTCCCGGCCAGCTCTGTCACATGCTTTGACAGGCTCCTTCCTGATGGCTACAAGATCCTCTCCGTACCCAGATCCAACCGTTCCAGTGGGGGGGGGGGTAGTCTTGATTTTCCCAGAGTGGAACCCTACCTCTATCATTCCTATGCAGGCCTACTCCTCCTTTGAATACCTAGTCTGTAGGCTTTCTCCCTCTTCTGGTCACTCTCTCAGACTGGCTAGTATCTACCGGCCACCTGGTCATATCACCTCCTTCATCTCCGAGTGTGCGGACCTCTCTTCCTCCTGCCACAGGACTCTTTTGTGACCTTTGAGACTCTCTCTTCTTCCCTCTGGTTCAACTCACCCTGCAGGGCATTCTCTTGATGTTCTGACCCCCCAGACCTCCCCCTCTCTAACTCTCTCACCACTCCTCTCTCCTAGAGTGACTGCTTTCTCCTCTCCTCTCATCGCTCTCTCACTATGCGCCAGGCCAATCCTACCCCTAAACTGTCACCCACCTTCTCAGTCATTCGACCTACGAAGCACATGTCAGTTGAGGCTTTCGCCGCATCTTTCTCTCCCCCTCCTGAACCTCCGGCTGACTCACACCCTGACACAGCCCTCTCCATGCTCCACTCTGTGATCTCTGATACTCTTGATGTACTTGCCCCTGTCATGAGGATCCACATGAAGCCTTAAATCAAGTGCAACTCCTGGTATGACTCTGACCTCGTCACCCTTAAACGCAAGTGTAGGGTGGATGGTAGGAAATGGTTGGCATCTTGTACATTCTCTGCAAAACTGACCTGTTGTCTGCTCCAAAGTCAATACCGACTCTCTGTCCTCACTAAGAAGAGAGCTCACGTAGAAGCCTGCATTTCTGCAGCATCTAACAACTCAGCTGAACTCTTTAAAATCTGCAAGGAGCTGGCCAATCCTGCCACAGTCTCTACCTCCCCTGCCTGTTCCCAGGCCCTCTGTACGGCCCTGGCTTCTCACTTCATCTCTAAAACCCAGGACATTGTGTCCACCCTCTCGGCTTCTCTTGCTTCTCCCTCCACTCTCTACTCTTCCTCTAGCCCCATTGCAGCCACCCCCCTCCCTTATCTGCCTTTCCTCTCTTCTCCCCTGATGAGGTTTCTAGACAAGTTCGATCTTTGAATACCTCATCATGAAACCCGCGCTCCATCCATGGCTGACTTCTGTAACCACTTCTTCACCTCTGGAACCTTCCCATCCCACCTTAAGCACTCCCTTGTGCACTCTCTTCTCAAAAAAACCTCAGCCGGCCCCTCCCTTCCGGCTAATTGTCACCCAATCTCTATCACTCCTTTCCTGGAAAAACTCCTGGAAAAGCTGGCCATCTCCCAGCTTAATTTTCACACTGAATCTGTTGGTTGTCTCCATGACCATCAGTCTGGCTTCAGAGCAGCCAGAAGCAAGGAAACCGCTCTCCTGAACATCCGTGAAGACCTGCTCTCTAAGCTTGATTCTAACCTTCCCTCTGTGCTCATCCTACTGGATCTCTCTTCTTGTAGTGCATGTGCGAAAATGAGATAAACAACATGGCACTGATACACGGCCATTTTGGACATTCACTTCCATTACCACATTGAAAGCCTATGATTTGTCATGGGCTCAGTAAGCTAACAAGGATTCTGCAACGGTTGCAAGGTCACATAATGTTAGATGAGCTAATGGTGGAGGATAGTTGTTGTATTGTACACTGAAGGACGAGCCAAGAAGGGAGTCAGAGCTTTGCAGGTGCAGCGATAAGGGGTGCTGGGAATGGAGACGAGGGAAAGAAGCTGGGCTTTTCCACTTCTAGCTGGATTTTTCCACTCTTTGCTCCCAATGCTTGCTGTCTGGCCTTTGGCCGAAGGCAGTGGTAACCATGAAGGGGTGGGGATTCCCCCATAGAGAGACGAGGTATTCCTCAGGGAAGTCAGAGAGAATTGGACCCAGGGTGATGCAGTCTGGCTGAGAGGGTGGACGCTCCGCTTCAGACCCCGTTAGCATGAGTGAGCTCTCTGCCTACTTGCTCTGGGACTAAGCAGTGTTGTGGTGGCCAAGATGAAGGTGTCGTCTGCAGCTATACTAACGGTGAAGCTCTTTGTCTATGTTTATGTATATTGACTATATGTTATGTGTTAGTTATGTGTATGCATATTGGGTGTGAATAAAGGGCCTATAACGAGCCGTTTATTTCCTTTTAAACCAGTAGTCTAAGTGTGATTTATTGCCTCCCTGAGTCTAAGTACTTGCTTTTGGTCTGTGTAAAAGGGTGCAGGAGTCTAAGGCTCCGGTGAGTGACCAGAAAAGCAATACGCACGGTCAACCATGCCATCCTGCTCAACCGGCTCTGTGATAATCTGGGTATCACTGATCAGGCTCTGGCCTGGCTGACTTCTTTCCTCTCTCACCGACCCTCCCAGGTCCACTTGGGTCCTTCCTCTCCTCTATTTCTCTCTCCACCTGTGCTCTAACCTTTCTCCCGGGTTGTTCAACCAATACCTGGCACCTCTCGCCCACCGCATTTCTGCTCTCGGCTCCAACTTCCAGTGATATGCGGATGACATACAGGTCGCCTTTCGGCTACCCTCTGCAGACTCTTCTCCTTCTCTTTTCCCTGATTGTCTGTCTGCAATCCAGGAGTGGGGCACCACCAATGATGTCTGCCTGAATGCCAGTAAGACAGAGATCCTCCTCATCGGAACGCCTGCACTCCTCTTTTTCGCCACTCTCTGGCCTGCCTTGCTTGTCCTTCTTCCTGCTCCCTCCTGTGAGGCTAAGTACCTTGGGGTTATCTTCTTCTCCAGACAGTACTTTTCTCCTCACATTTCCAATATCTCTAAGAAGTCAAACTACCAACTGCACCTCCTCAGAGGTATTCTTCCTTTCCTCTCCTTCCCCTATAAGCTCACTGTCTCCAGAGCTCTGGTTCTCTTTAGGCTTACCTACTGTAACAGCCTCTTTTTAAATCTACCCGCCTCTACTCTCTGTCCTCTGCAACTCATTCAGAACAGGACTGCAAGACTTGTCCCTGGCCTCAAGCCCAGGGATCGTATCTCACCAGCACTTAAATCTCTCTATTGGCTCCCAGTAGCTGCAAGGATCAAATTCAAGAACATTTGCATTGTCCACAATGTCTTCTTGGGCTTGGGACCAAAATACCTCCAACTGTCCCGTCACAGGTATCTTCCTTTTCAAGCTCTTCACTCCTCCACCTCCCAAAGTTCAAAGTATTTCATGCAACACAGGGCTTTCCTTCCCCAAGAGTTCAAGTCGTCCAGCTTTCCACAAAACCACGCAGTACCTTGGAACACCTCCCAGCTCTTTTGACATCAGTACTTTTCACTGGCTTACATAGATAGCTCTGTTTCTTAAATGTTCAAATCCCATAAGCAACTGTTGCAAAACACAAGCTTCTTTATGGATACTCTTCTTAGCTTCTCCACGCGGTCTAGGCGCAGTTGTTGGACCACACAGACCGCCCATTACTGGTCACAAAACCGATGACCCTTCTTGACTGTCTTCCATCAACAATTGGCTGCTGCCTTCCTTTGACAGTGAAACTTTGTTCTTTCATCAGTTTCACACTCTTCTAACGCTGTTCTGTGGCTTGCTGGGTCACCATGCACTTTGCTACACGTGTTCTGTATTCTTCTGGCTCTTGCAAATACAGGTTTCCTGCAGTTCTTTGAACTCTTTTAGCCTTGGCCAATACTCGGTTTCTCATCTCATACATACCCTTCTTGGTATGCTCTTGCCTTTTGCCCCTGTTTGGGTCTCAAACAATTAATTCCGTTGTATCTGCCACAGGTACCACCTTTCTTTCACCGCCCCCAAGAGTGCTCATAAATTGCTTTTGCTCTTGGTGGCATTCAAAAGTGCTTTTAATGTCTTTCAGTTTGTTCGATATTCAAAGTACTTGTTTCTGCATTCTCGATTACCTGCAATAACTTTCAGTTCATTTGGTATTCAAAGGTACTTTTTTCAGCATTCACAATTGACTTTCTTATGTGCCCTGCTCAAAGATTTAATGAATAAATTCCACATATGGTCAAAACTGCCCTCTTGCTGTGTACGGGTCCCCTTTCCCCCGGGGACGTACCGCATGTCTTTCTTTGCACTTCTGCGAGGTCCTAAGCAGCCACATGCCTGCTTTCCCTCTGGGCGTCTTGCTGTAGCAATTGCGTTCTGTGTCTTCTCTCCCACAGTCAGCGTGCTGTCAGCAGGTTTGGCTTCTGGCATAAATCTTCCAGTTGGTTACGGCCCCTTCCTCGAAGTTCACCCCGGACCTCTGCCTTCCAGGAGCCTCGCTTTCCACTGCTTTCCCTCTGCACCCGGTCTTGGTTCTCCAGCGATTCTCGTGTCTCAGCGCTCTCTCTCTACTCTGGTCAAGGAAGTTGCTTTGCCTTCTCCGCCTTCCTCTCCTGCTACTCAGCTGATCTCCATTAAGCTCTTTAAATATCCACCGCGGAGGCTTGGGATCATTAGAGCTAGTCTTCTCACCTTGAAACAAGTCACATGTAGTCTGCATTAACTCTAGACTCGTCTTCTTAGTCCCAGTACGAAAATGGTGTTTGGGGAAGTGTGTTTTAATAAAGGAAGTGTGCAACACTCCACCCAGGTGTTCCTCCCTTGCATATCCAGCACCAGAGTCGGAATCCAAAAGTCATAGCCTTTTCCTGGCCACCTGAGAGGAGGACCCAGGGGGAAAAGAAGTGAGGACACCCTCAGGTTTCTCAAAATCACTAAAAAACAAGGTTTACCTTATGCCAGTAGCAGTGCGCAGGTTGATGGATACGTATCTAAGTAGATGCATGCATGTGTATGTGTATCAGGTTACATGCCTTACATAATCTTTTGAACCATCTGAAAGTTCATTTTGCCTGCAAATCAGAGACCTGGCTGGATTATAAGCTCTTGCTACATATAAAACTGAGTCTTTACCTCATGCTTATACATGACTTATCCATAACAGATCAAGCAGGACATGCAGCAGTGTAGCTATTATTTACAAAGCTTCATGTGACATTAGCACATTGGAAGCTCCAATTTTTAAAGACATTAGTGCACCAACAACAACTACTACAGATATAAGAGCCATCCTCCTACCACAGATTTTATTTTCTTTGGCCTGTTACTTGATAACTTTACTGTCTATCGTATTACATGTTCGAATCTACGTTCGATAGGCAACTTTAACTTGTGGCTTGAAATAAATGATGAACCTAAAACAAACCTTTTTTTTTTTTAAACTCTCTATACGGTAAAGATGTATCATTTGGTCACCGAAGCCATCCGTTAGCTGGGTCATAAAATCCATGTGTAATGTATTTATGACGAGGTCATATAGGCACTCACTCACCATGTAGCGTGGATCGCTCATTTACTAATCCCAATAGATTTTAGTTTTGCAAACCAAAAAGATCTAATAACAAAGGGATCCTTTACTACACATACGATAAGTAGCCTGCAATTACAGCAGACACACTACGCTACATCTTACCAATCTATTAAACAGGGAAGTTGCTAGGTCAGGAAAAGACCCGGGGCTAAGCTGATGTCAGAACTGTTGGGACTGGGGGCTAGCTAGGCTTTTGGCTGTAGCTCCTGAGATTCTATCCGGGGCTACAACCAAAAGATCAGGGGCTATAGCTCCCTTAGCCCCCCACTAGCGACACCCCTGCTATTAAACAATGAGGTTCCCAGTATAAGCATAGCAACACTACTTGTTATACTCAACAATAGTTTTATGAACATTTTTGACATTGTAGCTGGTTGGGAGAGTATTACAAAGAAAAAGGAATCCTCAAAAATCACTACTATTGTGCAATGAGGACCCAGCTGATGATGAGACATGCAAGGCCGGTAGCGGCCCGCTAAGAGCGGGTGACTGCTATTCGCAACCCAGGGTTCATCGTGCAAATGTGTTTTAAAATGTTTTACTGGAAACAGGCTGCGCACACTAGTGCAACAAAAACAAGACGAGTCCCTTTTCTGTGTCTATGGTACCACTGGCAGGATGGGGACCAGGACTGGAGCACAAAGCTTCGGTCCAGCAGGTAAGTGGGGAGGGGGAGGAGGGAAGGGTGCTGATGTTTGAGGGGTGGGGAGAGGGTGGGCACATGGGGATGCAACAGGGCGGGGCTCCCATTTGCCTCCCCACAATCAAGATAGTGGCATCCGAGGAAGGGTCTTGGGTGACTGGAGAAAAGCAATAGGTACACTGTGTGCTCCCGCTCGCGTTTCCAGCCACCTGATTGGTCGACTGCCCTTGCCCAGGTGCGAAATATTTGACCTCAGCATACCTGGTGGAAAAGTAGCACCTTTCTTTCACATTACATTGAATAATACCAGGAGCAGACCTGATGTTAAAATGTCCTATTTCTGATGCAGGCGGAGGTTGGCAATCAGTTTCTTTCCCTGCAAAATGTACCAACTTTGCCACACTGCCCTACTGGAACTGCACCTTCTGTTCTGGCTCTACCCAAGGCGCTTTCCCAGCAACAGTAGCCGAAACAGAGTAACTATCCAGAACAGATTAAAACAGTTTTAATACATGGCTCATAAAAATTATAAAAGGTGCCACTAGAATTTAGAACTAATGCTGTGAAACCTCCTCTTAGAACACCTTCATTGGGTTCCATTGATCCTTAAAGGTTTAGGTCTATTTCTCCCCTAACATTCTTTAGAACACCAGCAGCAGTGACTTATCGACTTCAAGAGTATGTTAATGTCAAAGGTATCCTCGACCCAGCCAAGGCCTGTTCCTATCCCAGCCCATGAGCACACACAATGGCCCTCATTCCGAGTATGGTGGTAGTCATGGTCCTATTTGCGCCATGACTGCCTCCCATACTGGTACCGACTACGGTTTGGTTCAATGGGGACTTACCGGTCCATTCCGACCTTGGAGGGACCGGTAAGTCCCCATTTACCAAACCATTCCCCATTCCCATTTGAGCCCATATAGGGTGCAAAAAACAGGCCGGCGTATGCCAAGCCCGTTATTTGTGCCCAGGTCCCTTAACGGGTCCCATCCTTAACACCTGGTCAGACAAGGCATTAAGGAAGGGATCCGCTAAGGGACCTCGTATTAGGGTGGGAAGGGATTACCGGCACTGGTCTCCTTACCGGTGCCCGGTATCCTTTACTGCCCTACTCGGAATGAGGGCCAATGTGTCCGCTGTAATGGAGGTCATTCATTGATGATGGGTTGCAGCAATGTTGGGGTTCTTGGTCTTTTGTCAGTTGGCAGCATTTAACTATCACCCATGACATCCTATTGTCAACCGGTTTGTAATCAATGACAGTACTTTGCCATGGATTAAATCATTCCTAGTGATGCAAACCCAGACAGCTGCCTTGGGGATTGGTATTGCCACCGGTCCTATTTAACCTCTGCCTTCAACATTCAGAAACATTCCTACAAAAGTGCGACATGCCTTTCTACAGTTACTGAGCAGATTTAACTCCACTTTGAGACCAAAACCACTATCTTTAACAACATGTTTGCCGAATGACTGACAGGCGTTGATGGGTTGATGAATCCCAAATGCAAAGACTGAGTTCATGCGTTGTGGTACTTCTAGCATGAAGTGGGTAGGATCTAGGCAGCTCTCAACACTGAGCTCCCCACACATTCATTGAGGGGATGTCATAATTGTGGAGGAAACTGGATTAACAAAGTGTCTCAAAACAGCTTTGCCTGAGAGGAATCAAAACCACCAATTGCCATACTTCTCCTCCTCTCATAGGATTCCAGTTATGAAGGTCTTTATTTCAGCTTGGGTGGATTACTGTAACTCGATCTACCTTGGCCTTCCAAACATATCCTTTAACAAACTACAGAAAATACACAACATAGCAGCAAGGCGATGGTAAAGCTCCAGAGATCATAACAAGTGAGTTCATCCCGTACCGCTGAATCCGGGATCAGTGGTTCATAGGTTGCTGACCAGTCAAGTGAAAAGATGATCGTTTACTCTTCGGAAAGACTCTAAGACATGTCTACTCCTTATTCCAAGTCTTCACTGTGACCACAAGTGCTTCCATGTGTTGCCCTGCCGCAATGTCAATGTGACATTTGGGGCAGAAACTGCAGATTACACATATGTTTAACATTACCTGTATTTCAGTTACTGTATGACCAGTTACCCCCACTATATGCCAGTTATAGGCATCACATTCCCCAGTAGTGCGCTCATAGGTACTGCCATCAGACATATGCAATGCAGCTTTATGCCCAGTGTGTGCCTTAATATGTGAAAGTACTTCAGTAGGTGTTAGAGTTTTCCATCATAGGGCTAGGTACTCCCTCACATCCGCACACATATATAATCAAACACACAACATGCAGACATCAATGCACACTCAATGGCAACACATTCACATGGGTACCCATGAGCACACATTCTCTCACTTCATACGCCCACAGTTCCACACATGCTCATGTTCAGCTCACACAAGCATCCATGCAAACACAAGCACAATCATGAACATACACAGGTAAAGCACAAACAGGCATCCATAAACACGAAGACAGGAACTCAGACACCCATGTCCAAAACAAACGTAGGCACTGATATCCCCACCCATAACATTCATGCACATACTCTTACACATACACGGGCACACACGCCCACACACACACAAACACATCACAGGGCATCTGCCCATTTGTACCTGGGAAAGTGCGAGAGGGAGGAGACAGCAGCTTCTGCAGTTACAGGGGGAAGTGGCTAGGAGGGAGTTACGAGCCACTCAAGTAGTTGGTGAGGGAAGGGAAAATACTTGTGGGAGGGGACAGTGGCTCATATGGTGTAAGGGGACAGAAGCTCAGGTAAGGAGAGTGCAGCACAAGTGGGGACAGCAGATTGGGCAGGTGAATTGGGCCACATAGGTAGGGATGTTTGAGGACATTAGCTCAAAAGTTCGAACAGCACCTAGGGGAGGGAAAGGCAGCACTGACGGAGTGGTTTTACATGACACAAGCTAAACATTTAAAGATTACAAGAAGATGATGGGGCAATGAACATGGAGGCTTTGAGGTTGCTGGGGCCTCCCTGTTTGCCGGCTCTGCCTCTCAATTGACCCAATGCATATAAAATCAAATCAATACTCGCTGCACTGGCAGGCACAATAGTTGGGCCAGCTGGTGGGACAGTGTTGGAGCCAATAGAAAACCAGACATGGGGTGGGACGGATGGAAGTTGTCATGCCATATCAGAGGCCGAGAGAATAGTTCAATGACTGCTTCCCCCAGACAGGGTGCTATATATTACACTGGCTGTTGACCAGTGGCACAACAGTGCATAGAATTTAAAAGAGCAGTGCAATGATACTAGCCCGTGTGATGTCCACGCGACGCTTGTCACGTGGACGAGTAAATAAAGGGAGGAGCCCGCCAAATAGGCAGTTCCCGCCCCAGACTGCAAGCCCACTGTGTCTCGGTCTTCTTTCCTCCGCGCCCGCACTTTGCACACAGCGGCCTGCACAGGTCGCACTTCACAGCCCACAGAGATTCGCAGTGTGTAGTGGCTACGGGCAGCTCCTTGTAATATCTGAGATCCCTCTGGAGGAAGAAGGCACTCATTGTATCCTGAACCACGGAAGGATAGTCATGGACGCAGATGTGCTCCTGGGCAGAGGCCAAAGTCCCCCTGGAAAGCAGCAGGTGGGTGATAGTCCATCCTCTGGTAAAGGGAGTGTCACAGGTGGTGTCATGTTAGTGACTACTGCACCATATATGTGGTTGCAATCGCTACTATTCTGTCAGCAGTCCACCATTCCAAAGTGTATAGGACATGGCTGTTTTCACTGTTGTCCAGCGTTAATTCAAAGAAAGGACAACAATTATGGCTTGTACATTGGAGTCGTCTTTCTTACAATGAAAACAAACACAAAAGCGACATAATTTCCCCCAAAAATGTACAATTCTGCAGATGGGTTTAAAATGTTCTACAATAAGGGAGAGAATAGAATGTGTATGTACTTTCTGAACTGTGCTTCAAAAACACACATGTAGTTCAGATGAATTTTTGAATCTAAATGAATTGGTGAGCGAAATATTCATTCCACATGCAATCTTAGAACAGCAACATCAATGCTTCAGTCGACATACATGTCACCCACATAACATTCCTCATTTGGTCCATGTTGTGGCATGGCCACTACCACAATGCTGTGAGACTGACTCCTCGTAGCCATTTATGTTGCATTCCTTGTCAGTCGATGTTTTCATGCACGTGAAATGATCACGTGCGTTGCTGGGGGTATACCTCCATGCACACACAAAATAAAGTGAAATGCCATGCGTTCATAATACATAGACTTCAGAAAAGGTAACATGACAGAGACTGGATGGAGTGTAAATCCCTGTTTGGTGTCCACCGAAATTGTTTAAATGTTGTGCACCATAGGTATTACAAATCAGCAATGTTGAAATGAAAGTATTTACGAATATAAAACCCTCTTCCTCATTCTCCTTTGGGGGAAAGGACGCAGGAAGGAGTAAACAATACAAGGACAGCATACACATTATGCGCCAGCTAGAACAACATTCCTATGAAAAGTGAGCACATTAAAATGGAAAGGAGGTGTGTGGAGCTGGCATGAAACATTAAAGAAACTCAATCCTCTAGCATTACCCGGAGAGTACCAGGTGATGCTGCCCAAAACCAAAACCAACAAGCACTGGGTCCACAACCAGTTCTTTAAAGAGCTTTGAAAGCTCAGCTCTCGCCCGGTGAAGAGGAGTGTGCAGGGAAGTCATCAAGCAACAGTCGCACCCAACAAAGACTGCCCCAGTGAGAAGGTTACGGTGAAACGGGGAAACATCGGGCTGAAACGCATCATGGTTTCTCATACCAGGGGTGCTCCCATAAATGTCATCCTGGTGCCTTTGAGCGTGAACATGGAAGGGTGTGTGTGAGACAGACAAGGTAGTTTGACCTGTATTCTTGCTTCTAGAAGACGCTGGTAGGTCTGCCTAAAACTAGGTGAACAGTAATACAGGAAGGCCACCTTCAGGGGAGTAAGGATGGCTTGAGAGAGCACAACCAAGATGAAGTTACATGATTTGGTCTGAGACAGCACCATAACCTGAATTAAGAGTTAACATTTAAAAGGTAAAAGGAAACGTTTGATACCCTTGGTAGTGAATAATGCATGTTAGAGGCCTCTCTAAAAGACGTAACATAAGGGACAAAGGAACGAGTAGAATTTCGCTGGAAAAGAGTGGGATGAAGGGAGACCAGGCACAGAAGCTTCTTATAAAGAGGAAAGTCCCTAGATGGCATGTGTGAAATGTATCCTTCATGAGCTAAGCTTCAATAAGTGAGAGGCCTTTGATTGCTGAATCCCCCGAATACATGAGATGACGGACAGTGGATCTTAGATTTCTCTCCAGCCTATACCCAGATCTTGATGCTCATAGCCCAAGCCAGCCCATTGAAGGCCGGCAGAGCAGGATCCCAAGGGGCTCAATGTCCAGATCACTGACGCTTAGTTGTTCAGTGCAGTGGCAGATCAGTACATTTTCTTGGCAGCCCTACTCATAACACTGTGGCACAGTGGCAAGAGGCAGCATGACTTTTGGTCGGCTTGTCAGATGGTATGCATAACTGTGAAAGTCTCTTGTGTTTAAACCTGTTGCCATATATTGTTAACTCAGTCATTCACTGGACTTTCTATTTTTCAGAGCCTCTATAAAGCTTTTTAAAATGCTGCAGCATGTTCAATCTGACAGTCAGGGTGGGGGTGAACTGTACCATGGAGGAAAAATAAATAGCATGTGTGTTTTGAGCGTTTTTTAACCTATTTTCACTTGGTTCCTGAAACCTTGTTCGCCGGCATTCTGGAACTACAACCCCCTTTGGTTTTGTAGTTTGGGTGAATATTTAGCTCCTGGTGAGGCGCGTCAGCACTGGCACGTGTGGGCCAAGCAAGTATGTCCAAGTCTGCGCTTATGTGCTTGTTGGCCCAATTCTGTTGAGAGTGTCGCCTCGGCAGATCATCTCTTGTTCCCTGTCATCTACACCTCCCTACTATTGCAGTGTCAAGGTAGGTCACATACCCTGGAGTCAAACTAGGCAACATATCATAAAAAGAGTATTTGGATATATACACCGGCGATCGGGCCGAGAATATTATGCAAACCTTACCTAATACCGTTGTTCGGGATGAAAGCCCGGATAGCTGTTTTGGAGCGAATATTGTACTGCAACAAAACCTCTACTTTATGCTATGATGAAACTAACATCTTGATCTCGCTTTTTGCTATAACTTTAGCGCAAAAAAAAGATATATCGGAGCCCCCTCCCTGTTTGAAAGCATCTATGGAACTAGGATCTGTCCCTCCCATGGACATACATGTAGGAAACGGAAGTGCAGACTCTTTAACAACCTATACCTCGAATCGTCCCTTTTTAAAATAGCACTTTTAAATACCCGTTCTTTGGGAAAATCTGCAATCGATATTCAAAACTAGATACTGGACACAAAGATTGATATCATGGTGATCACTGAGATATGGCTTAAGGACTGAGTGGACCAATTATTGATTTAGCCACTCCTAAAGGCTACACTTTCTTCGGGGAGAATAGAGATCTCGTGGTGGTAGGGGGTGGCGATTATTGCAAGAGAGGTCCTCAATCTCTTTAGATCTCCTGTAAAATGTGAGGGTTGTGAAATGCTGCATCTTAAAATCTTCCCCCTCACCAGTACTATGTACAAATATAGTTTTGATTTATCTCCCTTCTAACGAGATGGCAAATTTCAATGAGGATCTTCTCAGCTCCCTAGCATCCGTTAATAAAATCAATTCATCCACCTCATTGAAGGGGGATTTTAACAGTTGGAGAGGCAATGAGATGGGTATGGAAGCGTAAGCCAAAGCTTACAAATAATGACATTATAGTCCAAAATAGGGCCTCGACACATGTCAAAAGTAATGTTTTGGAATGGGTAGCCTCACGTAGGCTACAGATCAGACCCGTCATTACTGAGCCCTACATTGGTCTGATCATTTTTTTGTTCAGTTTGATGTTACTCTGCAGGCAGGAAAAACAGGCCCTGCAATGTAAAACACTCAAAAGCATTACTAGTAGAAATGTTAAGAAGATAAAAATACAAGACTTAGATAAATCTCTGCAGTACATTATGCTCAGAACTTCGAATCTAGATCCTCCTCACCTACTAGCGGCAACCTATATTGAAGATCTAGAGGCTATGCTAAACATTATTTCCCCAATGAAGACTAAATTGGTAAGCAATAAGCCCAATAATTGGAAGTGGTTCTCTCATGAACTTACTCAGCTTAAACAGGAAAAGCGGAAGGCTGAATGATGTTGGATTAAAAACAAAACAGAAATGAATAAGGCTATCTGGAAAGCTATCGAGAAACAATATAAGAAGGAAATATATGAAGCAAAGAAAAACAATTTTAATGGTGAAATTGAGAATTCTGGAAATTATACAAAAAGTTTTTTGAAATCCTGAAAAGCCTGGAAAAACCTAACTTTAAATCCAATATACTCTCCCCTACTACAGAGGATTGTATACATATGCAGCAAGCACTTCTTAGTAAAATAGCTAAATCTCATGAAAAAATTATTCAAGAACTTGTATCTAATATGCTAGTAGATGAAACGCTAAAAACAGTGATTGTTGATGGCCCCTTGTTTAGCTTTTCCCTTATCGTCATTCCGGACATGGAAAAGATTTTAAAGAAAATGCATCCTACGTCATGCCCACAGTTATTGCGTCAACAGTCATTTTAGAGAATTTCACACTTTTTGCACCTTTTTTTAACACGCTTCACAAACTCTACCTTTTGTCACAAGGAAATTACAGACTGTGTGAAAAATGTAGCGATTACTCCTCTTCTGGAAAAAGCAGGATTGGATCCAAAAGACAAATAATTTTAGGCCAATGAACAATGAACCATTCCTTTTAAAAATGATTGATAAACTTGCCACAATGCAGTTACAGGTTTACCTAGGCCAGGCAAACATACTGCATCCTAGACAGTCTGGTTTTAGGTCTAACCATTGTACTGAAAGTGCATTGTTGGATCTACAGACCCAGATGTTGGACATCATAAGAGAGAGAGGGTGGGCTGTTGATGTTGCTGGATCATTCCGTTGCTTTCGACCTCTTTGATCACGCTAAACTTCCGGCTGCATTATCTTCAGTGGGACTATGCTCTCCAGAATCCATTGAATGGATCGAGGGGTTTCATTCCAATAGAAAATCTAGAATCTGTTGGGAGCAAGTCTCGTTGAATTATGAAATCTCAACTTGTGGGGTACCCCGGGGCGCCTGCCAGCTCTCTTGAACGTCTACGCACTCTGTGGGTGACCTCCCAGATATAGAGGGGATGAAATTTACGAATTATGCTGATGATACGCAGCTGATGTTTGAACTGAGTGGCAACTATGTGAAAGACTCTAAACAAATTTAAGATATTTACAAGCTTGTGAAGGATTGGATGACCATTAATAAACTATATCTTAATGTCGCAAAAACGGAGTTGTTATTCTTCGGATCACCCCAGACTCTAAGGAATCTGGACTCCCGTTTTGAAAATTTCCTGGTGGACGGGCACTGTGCTGATGTCCAAAATAATGTTAAAACTTTGGGTGTGATATTCGAGAGTTCACTAGGGGTGGGTGCCCAGTTAAATAGTGTATCCAAGAAATCACAATATCATCTCAAATTGTTGAGACTTGTGAAGCCATTTGTGACCAGTAGAAACTGCGAAACATTAGTCCGGTCAATTATGATGCCTAGAATAGACTATTGGAGTGCATTCATGGGTGTGGCTAGTAAAAATAACATTCAAAAGCTACAGGTACTCCAGAATGATGCCATACACATCATTAAGACTATCCCTAGAAGAGATCACATTACCTCAGCCAGGAGGGAACGGCACTGGTTGCCAGTACAGACACAAATTATCTTTAAGACTAATAATATAACACATAAATGCTTGCACGGTTCTGCCCCTACTTATCTCAAGGCTAGTCTTAACCTTCAAAACTCGGGAAGAATGACCAGATCCACTGACACCTTTCGACTCTTATGCCCCAGGGTGAAGAGAGCAAGAGGGAAGTGACACTCCTTCCCTGTACAGGCCATTCAGGTCTGGAATGGACTTCCAGCAGAGTTGAACAAGGAGAAATGTCTCCTTACTTTTCAGAAGAGGTTGAAGACTTTCTTATTCAATTGAAACCCCCATTTAGGGAAAGTCCCATCTGCTTTGTGTTGTTTGTAATATTGTTGTTCAATGTGCGCCCTGATGCATTTGGGCTGCGGCGCGTGACAAATATATAAATAAATACAAAAATAAATAAAATGCTTGTTCTATGAAAGCACAAGCATTGCCAAAGTCATACCCCTACCCTAACGTTATACCTAGCCTATACCTATTTGTATATACCAGTATAATGCACTACAATTTATTCTCCCCCTTACATACCAGCCAGTGATAACAATCAGGTATTTCAAATGGTGGGTGATATATTGTCATTTCACAAGGGAATTCATTAAACCTCTCAGGAATGTGATACTGGCCAGCACAGTTTATCCTAATGGGCATATGTTTCATGGTGCCGGTTGTGTACCCAAGTCACAGATTTCGTTGGTTCTGCATTTACAATAGGTATGGGAGTTTGCAAAATCTCTCCTTTTGACTTTCATCTACTCTTTGGTCATTCACTGAGCTCCAGATGTTAGAGGGGCAACTGTTTGGGTATCTTTGTTTTCCAGTAAACTGGGACAGAACTCTGCCCAGTACATTGAATGTGTGGTTTATAATAGACACTGTGAATGCAACACTAAAGTTCCCTTTTCAGAAATTACATTTTCACTCAGTCAGGATGGAGATTCATGGTGGCATAAATAATTAGCTGCTATAATTCAGGGAAGTGGCTCTTCACAGACTAAAGATAATTCATCTAGGCTGGAGTCTCTCTTAGTCCTACCTTTTGTCTTTCAACATAAGCCAGGAGCTACAATGTCAGTTTGACCACCTGACAGATTGAAACAGGACCATCAACCCAGTTTTCTAAACCTTTATCACAGAGTACGATAAAAACAGGTCTGGCTTGCATCCAGATTTGAAGAAATGGTCATCAACATTGTTTAGTATTGCACTTGAGTTAATTTTCTACCTGATGCTTGAGGTAGACCAGACTACTCTGTTGGAAGCCCCTTTGGAAAGGAACAATTTCACCTGCCAGGTATATCAGCCTTTGGAAGAGTACAAGATCCAGGGTTCTGGTACATCCAGCAAAGGACCTTTGGCTGTATTGCCTGGACAGGAATATATTGTTCATAGATGAGCATTTGATAGGCATGAGAAATTTTGTCACAAAGTGGAACTCCAAACATCTCCAAAACCACAGCAAATGAGAGCTTTCAAATGTATGGAAATTGTTCAATATGAATAACTCTGCCGAAGATATCAATGCTCAACTCCTGAGGTCCTTCATTTGAAAACTGAGTCCAGATGCTGTTGTAACAGATGTTTTACATCAGTCCTAGGGCTTGGAACTGAAAATGCATTTCCTTCTTCTGTATGGTACCCAGGGCAATACCTCATATGAGGGAAGATGCAGTGAAGGTGGAGACATGCATCCTTCTTTGAGCAACACAAGGGTGGTTATCAGCTCTGCTGAAATGTGCTACTAAGTTACAGACTCATTTTCACCTGATCCCATATCTTCTGAGGAATCTGAGGGGTCTACTCAATCCTTTTGTACAACCCATACATCTGATTGTGTTTGGCTTGTTGCTTCCAGGGCTCGCTAGAGGATGACAGGACTTTTGAGAGAAACAGATGTGTTCATACATGATTGCAAAACACTGGCTACTTCGCAAACTTATAAATTAGCCTTGGCAGAATGGAATGACCGATGCATAGAATAGGTTTTTTTATTCATATTCATTAACTCTTCTGAATATTTTCAATATGCTGTCTTCTTTATCAGGTGATGGTATCACCTACTGGAGGAATCATATGTATAGGTTCCCTGTATCGCCAGGTCACTAACCAGTGGATAGTGCTTCAGTGGTAGAAAATCCACTGTTTTTTAGGGCAGAACATCCACCGTTTTTAGGCTGATGAAGGGTATTTAGGCTTTTGAGATTTCAGTAAAATCTAATTTAATCAGATTTCTGCCCCCGAAAATCATTTTCCCTTTTAGCAGTTTATTCGGAAATATCCAAAAATGTCCAGTAGCTGACCTTGCTACTCATGGATTCCTGTATTAAAGTAAAAGAAGGTTGGCGTTGCCAACTAGTGGAAACATTCAGTCATTTTCATGCCGAAGATGATATAAACTGACATAAGCGACATTATATGTGTCCTTAACTATATATTGCCTGCCCAATATATTTTTTAAAATTAGCAATTTGGAGTTGATTTTTGGATTCCCGTAGCAACAGGGATGAAACATGTCAGCAACTTGTCAGAGAAGACCCAAGTGGACTACCTGATAAATGATCCTCCATCAACTACTAGTCTGTTCGATTTAATTTGGGGAAATGGTGCAAGGAAAGGTAATTTCTATTCCCATAATGCAAGGTTTTCAGCAGAACCTGATCACAACATTCAGTTAAAGAATAGCAGAGTTGTGTCAGTGATTTTGAATTGTTAGTTCCTTGCAAATTAAATACTTTGTTCATTGTTTATAAATTATATGTAACCTTTTTTATTTTACCAAGGGATGTATTGTTATCTGTGTGATCAGAATATTAGGCACCCATAAATGTTTTTTTAAAAGGGTGGGAAGTTCTTTGTCCTGCATGCAGCTTTGAAAATGAATATACAGATAAACTTACCTCAGTCCTTCAAGTAACTTCCCCTTCTTCTCTTGTACACCATCATTTATATTAGCTTTGGGTAGAGCATGTCTTAAGGTTTACTTCATAAAATTAACTGAATCTCTTCACCATTTCAGGAAACTGCAGCCTATTAAGTCAATTTTGATTATTTGCATTTCTGTATGTGTAGTTTTCCATTATAAATTCAGGACAACTAGTCCAAGAATGCAAAGAAATAGCAAAGGCCACATCAGCATGATCTATTATTATTTTTACTTCAAAAGAATGATTCATAATATATATGAAACAATAAAACATACTATTTTGTCAACACTGGAAAACACAGATGTCTGTTATTTTCTGAGGGAAAGAATGAGTAAACACTGATAAGCAATTGAAAAATTATTACATCCCTGGAAAAACACCACCAGAATCAAAAATATCAACCCTGAAAACAGGAAACCCAAAATGTATTTCTCCTGTTCTCTTATTTCTAAATGTTCTTTGCTAAGGGATGTTAATCAGGATCAGAATAGAGTGCTTTATTTTATTTCTAGGAATGGTCCAGTATTAAGGAGCATTTCTTGTAAGCCATGTAATGTAATCTTACAATGATCTTGTGCATGAGATCATGTGAAAGGATGTACGATGTGGCAGTGTTTGAGGTACCAGGTAAAATGTTTTCCCTACAAAGGGTTGCTTTTCAGATCTCCAAGAGCCCTAAAAGGGACTGAGCCAAGCTTGCTTCAAACAAGGGATGGACCTCTGTATTTACTTGACAACGACAATCCCTTGGCAGCATCTGACATTGTGAACTACACCACACCACAATCCACAACCAGCTAACGCACCTTTAGCCTGGTTCTTGGTTGGATTATCGTGTTTCTTCAAGAAAGTGAGTTGCAGGTAACGTTGGGACCATTCCTCTCCAAGCCAGCTGTCCCCTATTGTGATGTTCCCCTAAGTTATGTTCTCTTGTCCAGGCTCTTTAATGCCTCTTACAAACCCGTGGCAGAGCTCATTACTTCATTTTCAGACTCATTTCAGACATATGATGAAGACATGCAAATGTACTTTATATTGAATAATTAGCAGGGCAAGCGCTGCTACCATTACATGAATGAAACTAACCCTAGTTACATCAAAGCATTGGTTTGTTCTTGCACAGATTGTGGGTCTTTTAAGGGAAAATGTTCAAGATCTTACCATTGAGAAGTGGATACATTCAAGTGCATTCTTTGACTGTTCCTTAGTATGTGCTTGGGACCAAGGGATGGTGATTTCGGGAGTCTCGTCATACATCCCCAGCCACGTTATCCACTGACTTAGATAGACTCGTGTTCTCCTGAGTCACCCCATTGGCAGTCCCCTTAGCCAGAAGGGAACCTTGGCACAAAACACACATCAAATAGAGAGGAAGAGACAGTCAGAAGTTGTGATGAAACATGTTGAATGTGTTCTCCTTGGTGAAATAGTAACATTATTTATTTCAAATAAGGAAAGAGCATACTACTATCCTCTATGCCTCTGTTTATGTTTAGTGTTCAGAATCTGCATCATAAAACTTTCTTCTACTTGAATGCTGTAGGAAGTAAAGCATCTGGGTGGTACATCTTCCTGCCCTGCTCTTACATGTCCTATTCACCCCCTAATCTGGTGACATTCATCTATCACTCATAGTGCAAGTTGTGCTCACTTTAAGCCATTTTTGTTCAAGAGGTTGGGACAAAGTCACTTGGCCCAAGCCAGCAAGGAGAGCCTGGGAAACCCTGGGGCCAGTGGAGCCACCAACTATGTCATGCAACCCCTGGAGATGGTAAATGGGAGATACCCGAGAGCTCACAAGGCCTCCCATAACAGGTCAGAGAGCTCAAGAACACATCTGCGACCTATAGACATCTGTCAAAGATGCCATAGCCAGTGCTTAACTCTCATATGCACATACACTGGCAGGTGATGAGAGGGAGAAACACATGCAACTTAGCATGAAGGAGGTGCACGGATCCAGGTGCTAAGTAGGAGCACAAGTGCAGCTTGCAGCTGAGGGACAAAGCCCAACATGGAGCGCCAACTCTCAGAGGAAAATATATGATAGAGGATGAAACAAGGTGCTGAGCATACAATCACAAGTCACTGCTTCCCTTCAGTTATGCATGATCCGAAAGAAGAAAATCAGCTCCCCGTTAAATTGCCTGATCGAGCGGCAGAACATAAGCATGAGTTCCCCATGATTTTTGGCAGAAAGAGCACTGGTTCAGGGATCAGCCATGAGACAAATGCCTTGCTCTAGCACTGTGGCGTGGGCAGGACAAGAGCAAGTCTGTTCGAACACTTCCCACACCTCTACCTCTTGTGAGATAGGGCTTACCCAAAAGAGCATGAGGTGGACTAATGGGGTATCACAAAGATGACATGGACCACTAATCAACCAAACACGTCTTGCTAGGGTACTGAAAATTGCTTTGAGGTTTTTAGCCTAATGCCACCAAAATAATAAACTGTGGCAAATCCTGCAAGAACAAAGAACAGTCAGGATAGCTGGGCATTTTACTCAGGCCTCACTACAAAGTGGCCTTTGTCATTACAAGAAAACAAAACAACAGAACATTTGCATTGCTACTGTTCAATCAGGTACACCATAGAATGTGCCTGTATGTTAAATGTCCCCAAATATAGTTGGCCCATACCAGAAATCTTCTTATGATTGTAGTCACCTAAAGTCTGAGGTGTTTTAATGTCTCCCTACACTTCTTGTACACAAGTACAGTAGCTGTGGTGTCACCTACTTCACCTGCTTTGCAGGCCTTTTCCAATGGTTGACACACTACTGGTGCCAAATATGGGCAATAAATGGCAGAAAGCTAAGAGCCTACAAGTATAGTACCAAGGGGCTCTGCCTGGTAGTTGGCCAATTATCTAGGGGCTTTGAGGGATGCATTTTTAGCTTATGGATTTTTTGAATAACAGCAGTCCTATCCATCTGGCTATCCCCCCAAAGCATCTATGAAGATGGGGTCCTTTGGGGACCCTCCTCTCTCACTTTATGCTCTCAAGTTGGTCTTTCTTGTGCTCAGAACTCCTATCACCTCCTTGCTCCTTCACCCAGGCTCATCTCCATCTTGACTCTTCATCCTGATGACTCTATTATCAACTTTTCTGATAGTTATTCATCTTGTTGATATTTCTCCACTTTCTTCTCTTTCATCCCTACTGATCCCTTCATAGGGTGTTAGTGCTCTTTCTTCATCTCCTCCTGTATTTGCACTACCTCCTTCTGTTCTGGATATATTTATCTCCACCTCTCTGCCTCCACCGGTTCTTTCCCTGCCTTAGTCCACTTTACTTCCATCTCCTCATTATCCTGTTGTTCTCCACCTTCACCTCTTTCTTCGCAAACCAACTTCTTTGCTCTTATCCAAGTCATCTCTTCCTCATCCTCCTTCTTACTGTCAATCACTGCCTCTCCACTTCTTCAGCAACCTCCAAAACATCTTTCCTTTCTCCTTTTGACGCAACTGAAGTATGCGTCTCCTCTCTCTGCAGACTCCCACAGTTGTCTGGTAAACCTAACATTCTTTATAGGGGGCAGGGACAACCTCTCTTCTGATCTCTAACAGGTGTGCTGTATGATAGTTTGCAGTATTGGATTGGTGTAAATGTGGACAGTAGTGGTTCCATTCTACAGGCTCCTCCTCCTTATTAAATGACTCTGTGTATATCTTGGGCGGGCATCATCTTCACTGCGAGACTAACTCATGCACATGATAGACTCCATGGATCAGCATGCTTTGCAGGGTTCCTTTGTTTGGTTCCATGTCTTAAAATCACAGCAGAAATGGCAGTGAATATAAAATATCACGGCAAAGTAATGCGGTGGACACCGCCGCAACCCCCGGACCCATTGTACCATTTAAGTGTAGCAGAGGACACCCCGGCAAACCCCGCTCCCCGCTTTTATTACCTGATACCCTTTTTTGTGATTACTGACACCCACAAAATAATTGGTCTTTGTGGGAAGCTTTGACATTACTGCAGATGAAATGTGTGATTCAGTATCTCTGCCCCTGTGAGGCCTGCCTGTGGTAGTTATTCTAGTTTCTTCCTGCTATTTAATACTTTGATCAACTTTCTCCAGTTTCATTAAATGGGCAATGTTAATTGTTAGCCCCATGTGACAAGTTCCTTGCAAATTCTGGGAGAGAGTCGGGTGGATCAAGGGATACCTTGCACACTGCTCCTATGCCCTGCATCATGTTGTTCCCAACTTCTGTGGTCACCCCATTATTACCCCTTAGATTAAGTCAGGGCACTTCATCACAGGGATAAACACTCCACTTGCATTGTAAAGAAGAGTATGGTGGTCCTTTCAGCTAGTATCAGAGAGACAGAAGAGCTGGAGAGAAATGGATAGAGTGAAGGACACAGGGAGATGTAGAGGAGAAGGAGGGAGATTACAATGAGGAGGGATTGAAGTGTGAGCATGAGCAGGGGGACAAGAGCTAGAGTGCAAAGATTAGGAGGGTCATTTAAGGGCAGACCAGGGACTGGAGGGAGGGTTAGCTCGAGGGAAACAGAGTGGTGAAGAACCTAGGTTTATAATACAGGCTAATACACTGGGCTTGATGACAGAAGCTGGTAGAGACTAGACAGAGAGTGGTAGGTTACTTAAGCAAGTCAGGGATCCTATGTCCCATTAAAGTTGCTAAAGGTTAGTCATAGTTACTGTATCCACTAAGGTTGGCATAGTGAATGGGCCACTATACTCCCAAAACCATGCAAAAAGAATGGCAGGGTGGTGTGTAAACTAGAGAGGCAAGGAGCAGACCATCAGCACTAGCTCAAGACCATGGAGGTATAACGGAGGTGATGGGGAGAAGGTCCTATACATACCTAACCTTGTAGGGTGGGGGATATGAACCTGAGTTGTACCAGGCAGCATTGTCAAGTCTAGGAAAACCCAGGGCAAGTGGGAATCTCTGCACTTGTCTATTTAAGATTCCTGAGAATAGGAGGGGTCTCGCAACTATGGGAAGCCATATAACCATTCCAGTATGCAGCGCAGCCAATGCAAGACACCAAATCACAAGATGGTGCTTAATTTATTTTGTTTCTTTATAAAAATCCCAGGGAAAGCAATACATTTTTGGCACAAAAACACTTACGAAAATGTACCATTGATAACAGAGCAGAGGACAGTGGTCCCTTTCAATGGGGTGACAGAATGTGACTTGAAGACAAGATGTTGCAAGGAAAGGTGGAAACATAAACCATGGACAAGGACAGGACATAATAACCTAGGAACAGGATGGTGGAGGAAGTGCAGAATTAAGGATTGCAGGATGATGGAAAAGTGCTGTAGGGTTGTCCATGAAGGATAGGGAGCGAGGAAAATTAAGTAATGCAGTAGGATAGACTGCCAGGAAACAGGTTCTTCAGAAAGAAGGAGAGCTTTGAGGTTAGATTTAAATAGTGGTAGAGTTGGAGTAGTACAGAGATGGAGAGGAAGAGCACTCTAGAATATGGGAGTGAGGAATGAGAGGGGGCACAGGAGCCTCGAGTGGTGGTAAGGAGGTAAACTGAGGATGATCATAACGAGTGAGGAGGAGAGTAGGGAGTGAGATGAGCAGATAGTTAGGGTAGGGAAAGACGATGGATAGTTTTCAAGATGATAAGAAGAAGTTTATACTTAGGCCTTTGTTTCATAGATAGCCAGGCAATCTGGTGACAGGTAGAGCAGGTACAGGTAAAGCAAGAAAGTGTTCAGACCGCGAAGTTGAGTACTTTATCCAGAGGTGGAAAAGCACAGTTGGGAAGGCCATAGAGGAGACTGGAACAGTAGTCAGATCTAGAAAGAACTAAGGATGAGATTAGCTGTTTAGCAGTATTGAATGGAAGAAAATTACAGATTTTTCTGATATTAGGAGGTTGAGTCTGACTACAGTGGAAGATTTGGAGATGAAGAGGGAGAAGTTGTGTGATAGGTCAAAGATGATACCATGGGTATGAGTGGAAGCAGGGTAAGCCATGTGAGAAGAGAAGAAGAGGGGGAGAAGAAGAGATAGCCTGTTTGGCTGGGAATTAGAGAACTTCAGTCTTTGTGAAGTTGAGCATGAGCTAGGGAGACGCCAACCAATATTTGATGGCTGAGAGACATTTTGACATTTCTGAATTTTTGATAACAGCTCATCAGATAAGGATTGAAAGGAGAAGATCTGAGTGTTGTCAGCCAAGAGTTGATAGGAGAAGCTGTAAGAGGAGATCAGGGTGCAAGAACTGAAGTATAGAGAGTGAAGCAATGTGGATCAAGGACAGACCTTTGAGGAACTCCAACAGTATGGGAGTGGGCATGGTAATAAGGCTGTTCCAGGACACCTGAATGTGTCTGGGTGTAATGTATGAAGCAAACCAAGTGAGGACCTTATCTCTGATGCCAAGGAGTGATAACCTAGAGAGAAAGTCAGAATGGTCAAAAGTATCGAAGGCAGCAGTGAGGTCGACAAGAATAAGAATAGGTGAAAGGTTTGCATGATGAGCGGAAGCAGTGAAGTTACTGTCATTGAGGAGAGCTGTCTCTGTAGAATGCAGTTCAGAAGCCAGATTGAGGAGGGTCCCAGAGGTTTCCAGTATCGAGGAACTCAATGAGTCGACTAAGTACAGCTTATTCTAGGATTTAGGAATAGTGTGGTAGAAGAGAGACAAGGTGAAACTTGGCAGGACAGTTAGGATCTAGACCAGGTTTCTTAAGGAGAGGGATGACAATAGCTGTTTTATGAGATGAGGGGTAAGTGGCATTGTCAAGAGAGGAGTTAAAGAGGGAAGCAAGATGTGGAGCAACACTGGGACCTGTGTGCTTCACAATGTGCGGCTTAGAGGCAAGGAACCACCAGGGCTAGAAGCAGTGCAATGTGACATGATAGTGCTATGTTATGCTATAGCATGCCCTTGTCATGCCTTCTTATGCCATATTATATATGGCTTGTTTGTTGGTGCCCATCGCTAATTTTCTTACTAGTCTACTTTCTAACTTATAGTGTAATGCTCCCCTGTGCCCCATTGTCATTCTGTCTGCTGGGATTTGCTCTCATGTGTTCCAATATAAATGTGCCACTCTGATGTTATTCTCCCTCAGACTCCATTGTGAATTCCCCTGCTGATGCCCAATGTAATTTTTACAATTGTCTCCTGGATATTTTAGCTTGTTTCGTAGCATGCTGAGTTGTGCCTGTGGGCCCCACAAGCACTCTGCCCTATATGAAATCCCTAATCTGAACTTCCATTAGGAGCAATTCACACCCACTATCTAGTTGTGGCCCACAGCTGCATGCTCCCTATTCCTTCGGCTCATCCCTGTGTTCCCCTATTCTCTTCCAGGAACAGTCACTGCACTCTGCCCAATCCCAGAGACACTAGCCCATTCCAGGGTGCCTCAGCACATGTCCACACAAGTACTTGACTAAATGGTACCACTGCCAAGACATTGCCCGAGGTGCACCCCAAATGAAACATTGCTTTGGCTACATCAGTTGAAGGCATCAAGTTTCCCACTGCACCCTCCACAACCTTCCCCAAAATCATTCTCTACCTCTACACAATATGCAGAACACCTACGTTAATCATACTCAATTTACTAACCCTCCAAGCAGAACGCTATCCATCGACAATCATGCATTCTAGCCCCATGGGCATGCAAGTATTCTCCTTGGATATAATTGTCTCTATGCTCTCGACACAGTATCCTTAGAAACCGACCCACACACAGAAACCACAGTAAGTCCAGTATCAACTCAAAAGCAAATCTAGTTTGCATTTCCCTCACTTGCCACTAATATAACGTACCCCCTTCTCCTCTAAATCCAGCAGAGCAATTGGAAACCATGAGAATTGGAGCAGTGCATAGTATAAATTCCCCAAAGCAGTTACCATGCAGCAGCCCCAGCATACAGCACCCAGCCTCCACTGGCCAACTGACACTTCCGAAACCCTCTTTCCACACCACTATTTATTTATTTATTCATTTATTTATGTATAATATGTTCATAGCCAAAAAATGGCTTTACATATACAAACAATTTACACATACAAATAGTTTAAAACACTGTACACACAATCCATGAACATTATAAAAAAGTTTTCATACAAAAATACCCTCTGATAGATCCTTTAAAATTGTTAAAACAAGTTCATAAAATTTCATCATGTGATATATTAAGTTAATATCATTTCCTTCCAACAGTTTTTTCCAAATGATTTCAACATTCTCTGTTAAACAGGAGTTTTTGTAGCGTACAAGGAACTTTTCGCGAATAAGTGCCAAACTCTCACAGTAACATATAAGTGTTTGGCATTTTCAATTACTAACATTCCACATAATCTGCAAAACCTTGTATTTCTCTCGAGTCTCAATTTAGCTCCGAGGATTTCCAACGTATCACTACGGTTAAACTTGAACAAAAAATACTGTCTTACAGTTGCAGCGGTAGGGAAAGCAAACTGATATTTGGGTTTCTCAGATGTTAACGACCAGTGTTCAAAGAATAGATCACTTGTGGACTTTGTGGACAGAGTAATCATGTCACGCTCCTTTGCATAGCTATATATCACTCCTTGTAATAGTTTTTTGATCCTAGTTTGCTTTAATAGTAACCAACTCTTCGTATTAACTGTCGCCCATTTCTCATATACAGCATGAAGTCTGCTTAAAGATGAAAACTGTTTTTTGTGGTCTTCCTTGATGAATGTTTTCATCAGTTCAACCACAAAAGTACTAGTAGATAGCATACTTAATTTTGCATACAACATTGCTGATTTATATTCCAAAATGTCTTTCGCGAATCGAAAATTACATTCTAGTAAAATATATTCACATGATGTTGCGCTAGGTAACCTGAACAATGATTTTAGAATTTTTCCTTCTAATATACACATTTCATTAGCGTATTTACCTCCCCAGATCTCAGCGCCGTATAATAAGCAAGATATTACCTTACTTGTGTATAAAAGTAGAATGGTATTTACAGAGATACCTCCTTGCTTTCCTATAAATTTACTAATTGCGCCAGAGTTATTTAAGCATAGAAGTTTAGTTGCCTCCCAGTGGGGTTTCCATAATAACTTAGAATCAATTATTACTCCCAAGTAATGATAACATTCAATTTTTTCAAGTCTTTCTGAATTCAACATCCACTTAAAGTTATTGGACCAAGTTAGTTTAGTGGTGCCTAGAAAGGCCATTACCTTTGTTTTTGCAATGTTAATCTTTAACCCGTTGTTTTCAGAAAAATGCAGCAAATGGTTTAATCTTATTTGAAGTCCTGCCGGCGTATAATCTAATAGGACCAGGTCATCAGCATAGCCTAGCCACGGTAGCTCTATTGTACCAATCTTCACTGGGTTAACTATGTTTTTGTTTACCTCGTTCATACAATCAGCTAGGTAAAGATTAAACAATGTTGCTGCAAGTCTGCAGCCTTGTTTTACTCCACAGGTTGTGGGAATTGATTGGGAGAGCCGTCCTTCACCATCTAGGCGAACTCTAACTGAAGTGTCAGAATAGAGTAGCTGTATCATGAACAAAAGCCCTTATGGGATCCCCCACAGTTTCAGTTTGTTCCAGAGTTTATCTCTTAACACAGTATCAAATGCTGCAGAGAAGTCTATGAACACTACATATACTGGTAGCTTGCGAACATTCCACGAGTACTCGACAGCTGATACTAGATTAATAATATTGTGAGTGGTGGAAGATTTTGCTCGAAACCCAGCTTGGTAAATCGGCAAGATCTTATTCCTCTCTATCCATATATTTAGGTCATCGAGTAAAACTTTTGCAAATAATTTTGCCGGAATGTCCAGCATCGCTAACATGCGGTAGTTACGAGGGTCTTTCCATTCTCCCTTTTTGTATATCGGCAGGATAACGCTTTCATGCCATGTTTTTGGGATCACCCCATTCATACTGATCCATCTAAACAGCAGGAAAAGAGTTTTTGCCCATACTTCGGGTGCTAAGCGTAAAAGAGCATTGCATGTCCCGTCGGGGCCAGTGGCTCTGGAAGTGTGCAGTTTCATTATCATATTACCCAAAGAGGATTCCGAGAAATTGCCTGCCCAAATTGCTCATCGTGGTGATGAAAGATCTTTAGTTATCACTTCAGAGCCTAGAGTATGTATTACGTGCAAGATCCACTCATTTTCTCCTACACTATTGATGGGGAGGTTGTGTTCCTCTAAATCCAGCAGAGCAATTGGAAACCATGAGAATTGGAGCAGTGCATAGTATAAATTCCCCAAAGCAGTTACCATGCAGCAGCCCCAGCATACAGCACCCAGCCTCCACTGGCCAACTGACACTTCCGAAACCCTCTTTCCACACCACAACAACATCACACTCCACATTCTACTCCTTGCATTCCATCCACCCCACTCAGCAGGTCACCACAATAACTAATACTGTGACTTTGTTAAACATGATCCTGGGATCGTGCACTCAGGAACCTTGCTTTCTAAAACAGGGTCTAGATGTTTGGTCTGAGAAGCAGTTGTCCCTCTAGAGCAGGATTACACTGTGTTTAGTTTGATTAGCAAATGCTCCCTCCTTTTGTTGTATTAAACCCCAGTTCCTCGAAGAGTTATTTTAAGAGGATCTTAAGATTATTATAGTCTGGGTATCCTTGCAGAGAAACTGAGGAGTTGGGTGTAGTGCACCTTTATATATTTGCAAGTTGCTATCCATTTGCATAGATAACCTTTTATTTTGTTGTTCCTAGAGGAGCGCAACATCCTTTTCTGTGTAAGCAACTCCCAGATGAGAACTTCAAAATCTGGTCTCCTAATGTTCTCTTCTTCTTTATGACAAGGTGCTTACAGCTATATTACTACCCTACTGAGGCCTGGCAGTGATCACCAGTGGCCATGATAGTAAGTTGGTAACAATCTGGGCTCAACAGGGCAGACTTGAACTGAGTGGCAAATGAGCAGCTATAACAGTAATCAGCTCATAAGCCATGCTGATTGCACGACCAGGCTGATCACGCAATGTTGCATAGTGTCTAAAGACAGCTTTGAAGTCTAGCAGGTCTGCTGACTCAGGAACAAGGCTTGATGGCATGTACAAAAGTAGTTAGAGGAGGTAAAGGGGGAATGTCTTACTTTTGAGGTGGTAGGAGGAAGAGAGCCAGGGATGGGTAGAGAGTGATGACCTGTTATCATGTAAATGAGGAAAATGCCACTTCTGTGAATCAAGAAGCACAGAGGTTTGCCCCACACACCTTTACAAATCTGTGATATAAGAGGATGTTTCTTTCACTCCATTGACCCCCCACCTTACCCATCGTGCAGGGAAACAAAGGCAGATTCCGACCCTGTCCGAAGCCCTGGCCATAACCATATAAAGGGCCTTGTTTAGAGTCATATATAATACAATAAGAAATGTGGCATGCTATTGGAACAGCCCTGTCATCTAAAGGGCTAAGATGTTCATTTTCTGGTGGGGAAGAAAGTGTGTGATCAATGCACTAGTATGTCAGAGCCATAGTTTAATTTGTGGAAGCTGTTGTTGGACAACACATGTTCAGATGGGAGGGTGGTTAAGAACGGCAGCATTTCTTACATTCTCTGCAAATGATAACAGCATTTGTGGTGCTCAGACTATGGGGACTGGCGAAGGGTTAATGGATGGTTTCAGAGAAATGGCGACTTCCTAGTTCCTGTGTGAAGGGACTTCCATAAGTAGGCCTTGACCTAATATAGCGGTCCCTCCAGTAATGGATGCCTCTGGTGTGGATGAGGTGATTGATCTTCAAGTCCTTGCTCAAAGTCACTGAGAACTGGTTTACCTGGGTCTCGAGTATCGATTATTTACTCTGCCTTTTAAAATGGTGGAGAGGGAGTATGTTTGTTTTTCTTTAGTCTGATCAAAGACACTCGGGCCGCCTTTCTGTTGATCTGTAGATAGATTAGAGTGAAGCACCATGCAATAGATCAGCATTTGTAGAGCATTGCTGTGGATCAGTGCTTATCGATGCAGTTTTGACCAGTTATGAAATGTACAAAATCATTTTTGAATGAGGGGTACTTAAGGGGGGTGAGTTTTCTGTCCCTCAGATTGTAGTTTCTGGGCTGACGTTCTGGGCTCAGCTGATGTCCCAAGTCCTTAGAGTCAGGGGTTGGCCCAGTTGTTGCATGCATGCATTTTATCTAGACTCAATGGCCCTGTAACTAATGAGGAACACTAGAGGGAGAGGGAGACAGAGACAAGAGAGAGAGAGAGAGACAGAGAGAGGGAGACGAGAGGGAAGGAGTGAGAGATACAGGGAGAAAAAGAGGGGGAGAGGGAAAGTGAAAGAGAGAGGAGGAGACATAGACAGACCACGTGAGAGAGAGAGAGGATGGAGAGAGAGGAAGCGAAAGAGAGTATGAGAGGGGGAGAGAGACGAAGAGAGTGAGAGCGAAAGACGGGAAGAGAGCGTGGGAGAAGGAGAGGGAGAGAGAGAGGCAGCGAGAGGGAGCGAGAGACGGGGAGAGAGAAATAGAAAGAGAGTGCCAGAGAGTGTGAGACAGAGCTCTCAGCAGAGACATGAACCTGTAATGCATGGCTATATGATTAGGCACTGGCCTGATCCAATTGACCAAACAATATATGGACAGAGTTACAGATAGACATTGGCTTGAAGTCTGCTTTTCCTGGCTTTCGTATAAGCTTGACGGGTGTTTATATTTCTAGATCAGACAACAGGTACTATATGAATCCGCATTAGGTGCTGTTTTTTTTTTACTCTGAATTTGAAGAATCATCATGGCTGGGAGTCTTGAGAGGGCACGCCACCCAACAACAGTGTGTGCTATAGACGAGAAAGAGAATGATACTGGGTGTTATTCTGTAAATAAACGGTTTGGGGAAATGGAGTCTATTCTTACACTTTCAAGGACACTGAGATTGGCTAATCTGTGGCATACTTGGAATTTGTGAGGACCCAAAAGGAAGGAAAGTGAAACTAATGTTGTCACCAGCTGTATTGCACATTTGACAAAATAAGGAGTGATTCACTGAAAACAGTATAAGACAATTTAATGTTGCCAAATCCAGTGTCTGATAGGAACAAAAGAGGAACTCTTTTATTGTCCTGGCTCCTCTTAAAGTAAAGGATTTTAAGCAACACCCATATGGATATGCGTGTATGTGTGGTATTACATAACGGAAAGCATTTAATTTCAGTAACAGTGGGATGTCCCCGTCCACCTAGTTTAACAACGTGGATGTTTGGGGAGGCAGTGAGCAATGTGCCTAATGTTATTTGATTGGTTTGTGTAGTGGGGAGTTAGGGATGGTCAGTCCAGTAGGCAAACCAAGGAATCTGGGGGACACATGTGCAGGCCCCAGTTTCTTGCTGTGTGCTGCAGCTAGCTAAACACCACGTTATGCAATGTGGGGCATTATACCTGCATATCTCCGTGATATATTTGGACTCCCCTCTTCCCCATACCAGGTGCCAGGATTTAGGGGGAGGGAAAATGGAATGCTGATGTTAAGCTGCTCCTGGTCAAAATTAGGATTTGTGGAAAGTACTGGTAGATTGGGCAGGCATTTTAAGGAAGGGAGGATTTCACAAAATATGTATTGATTGGGAAATGTTGGACAATATGCTGAATTACTAGAGACACACTTATTGCATTCTGCCTCATTCTAAATATCTTACTAAAGAGGCAGCTGCTCCTCACTGATGATGCCCAACAAGGCAGAACAGTAAGTCTGAGCTTGCTGCAGGTACTCTTACTCAGAAAATAGGTTTCTGGCATTTCAGACTAAGCTGCCTCTTGGGCAAGGTCAGGCTGGTATGCAAACAGATATTATCCTCTGATATGGCATGCAAATATGGAAATAGATATCCTCTTATATTCCACTGAGATATGGAAATAGATATCCTTTGATATGGCACAGAGATATGGAAATAGATATCCTCTGATATGGCACAGTGATATGGAAATAGATATCCTCTGATATGGCACAGGGATATGGACATAGATATCTTTTGAAATGGCACAGAGATATGGAAACAGATATTATCCTCTTATATGGCACAGAGATACGGAAATAGATATTATCCTCTGATATGGTACAGAGATATGAAAATAGAAATTATCCTCTGATATGACACAGATTTGGAAATAGATATCCTCTGATATGGCACGGAAATATGGAAATAGATATCCTCTGATATGGCACGAAGATATGGAAATAGATATTATCCTCTGATATGGCACAGAGATATGGAAATAGATATCCTCTGATATGGCATGGAGATATGGAAATAGATATTATCCTCTGATATGGCATAGAGAGCTAATACTTGATTGAGATCCTCCTGAGTGGGATCCAGCCAACAGAGAAATATATTTTAGCTTGGGTTTGTTTTCAGTAGAAAAGATTTTCTCACATTGATGAATAAATCTGATCTTCGATTTAGCCATCATAGATCCATACTCTCATTCCAACCAATGAGGTCTCAAACAACAACAAGAAATGCATCTCTGTCACCAAAGTCTGTCCATGTTGCGCAAAAGTAGGAGGAAGATTGGGAAGACCCCTGGGTCCAAATGGAATGGAACTGCACCACGTCATATAATTTAAACCGCCTCCCATTTTGCCCTCCATGCATGGTGAAAGGTGTGAGCATAATGCTCATAAAAGCCATGGAAAATGTAGAAACTAGTCTTGGAGTTCTACTTAGAAAACAAGAAAGATTAACTATCTGATAAATTGAGCAGAAAAAATGAGCAGAGCTCAGAGTGAATTTGGCTCTTGAGCAGTGGGAACTTGCCTTTGAGTCAGGGCACAAAATCATGGAACCTACGACATGGTGGAAATTCAAGTATGTTGGCCCCTCTACCAACAGTACACATGCCCACGTGTTCTTTGTCTGGCGTTACATTGCCCAATGTTTAGAGCGTATAACAGCCACCACTCTGAGAGTAGATCTATCTGGATCTCCTGTCCCATATCTCCTTGCACAGCCATGGCAGATCCACCTATCACCTGAGAGCAGGCACGTATTTACAATGATAGTAGCTGCTGGCAATAAATTCATAACCTCAGATTGGGTCGTAAAAACATGGCTATAAAGCATTCCTAGGTAAAAGACTGCTAAATGAAAGGAATGTTAGACTCCTGCAGGACCTGTTCATGGAGCGATGGAGAGTCTTAGATGGTAGGAATTCAGGACAGCTCTGATTGTGGAAAACTCTTATTGTGCTTGTGTAACCATAGAGGATGCTCAAGGTCTACCACATGAACAGAATAACCCAAGTCAAAGAGCCTTTGGGATAGGTCGAATCAAAGACACGTTGTAAGTTGGTTTGATTTTGGGAACCCTGTGCCTCCACCATGCCCCTTGCTGGCCCCTTTGTATGACATACGGGTAAGGTCAAGGAAATCACTGCCTGGATAAACGGGCTGTGGGTCATTTTGAAGAAAATGGTATAATGCATGGAGGGCACAGCCTTCATTTGCACGAAATCACTTTTCCTATTCTGTATTTCACTGTGCTGATGGAAATGCCTCCCACATTTGCCATTAATCTTAAAATGATACAAGGCATGTGAGAGTGGGCTTTCAGTGATTGAAGTGGGGTAAGGCATGTGAGTGTGGGCTTGCGCAAACAAAGGGGTTACAGGGTGTATACCCAATTGATGCAGCATCTGTGCAATATATCGGAAAGAAGTTTGGGCAATTTTCAAATGTATATTTATTTATTGGATTTAGTTGTCCCCTCATAATTTATGTAGAAATGAATGCCAATGACATTTATAGACATGAATACAGTAAATACACGAGTCCAACAACGCGTGATAGAAATAGTAAAAAGACTAGTGCTCAGCCCAGGACAGAAGACTTTTTACCAAGTCTTTTACTACTTGCAAATATGTATGGGATATTTAAAGGACCTGCAAGGTAGGTAAGACCCAAGTATTAACTGCATTCAGGCCAATACATGTAAAATGAAATAAACAGCTGCAAACTCCAAAACCTATTAGCTTTGCCAGTGCTTATTTTAAGAAGTGCAGTGCCTCTGTCTAAGACATGGTCACCCACATGACTCAACGAGTGTGACAATAAAGATGGACAAAGGAGTAATCATGATGTGGTTCAAATATCACAGCAAATTCCAATCACTCACAAGAGAAAATACGTTCTTCCATGTTACTGAGTAACGATCCCCTCCAGGCCCAATATGACGGAAGTGTGGAATCTAACATGATTTTCACATGAAAATCAGACTTACCCGTCAAAAATGTAGACTTTTTTATGTGCACGATATACGCACAGATGTTTCCAATTTACCATTGGCAAATAAGGACAAACACATAATTAATGCAGGTACACACATGTATTTGGAAACGTACTAATTCAGAGTAATTAGCACGAGCACTTGAGCAAAGTAATGATGGTGTGTTTTATTTAGGCTTTTCTATACCATGCGATCCAAAGTAGGGGTATTTGCCAGGGCTGAGCCCTCAGACTTATTTCTGAGCACTGGCACTTATTGTCTCAGACTCAATTATTATGTGATGTTTTGGCAATTTAGTTTTTTTAACTGTCAGCCAGGTCAATGAATAACAAAAATTCAGAAGGTTGCAAGACTAGGAGCGCGTGCTGCTGATGCCAGCACCCTGCAACTTGACAATGATATCACCTCACATTACTGTAATAACTAGCAGCACTGCCGCAGCAAGGTGGGTGGCTTTGGGTGTGTGGTCCACGCAGCCACGGTAGCAGGTGCAGCTCACCATTTCAGAAGGCAGTTGGACACGCCCAAGTATACATGCCAGAGTCAGTCTGACGCTGGTTTCACTGCTCATCTGTAGGCAGACGGGCCTGGATAAGATGGGCGCTTCTTTTTCTTCTCGTATGCAACCAGCATGAGGTGTATCTATACGCAGGTGGGTGCCAGACAAGCAGTACACTTGGTGATAAACACACGCCTGCTCAGGAGTGTGATTGGTGCCACGCAGTTGCTGTGTCATTAGTGGGGCATACAAACCACCTTGCATGTAGAGGACAAAAACAGAACAGTGAGCAGCCAACAGCACCACTAGTGATGCGCGGCAAGGGAAAAGACCACTGCCAAAGAGGAGCGTCTCTGCTGAGGCTCTGGCTGAGGTGCTTGCCAGGCGAGATCGCCTCTGCTGATGGCTGACCTAAAGAGGCTCTGGCTGAGGTGCTTGCCAGGCGAGATCGCCTCTGCTGAGGGCTGACCTAAAGAGGCTCTGGCTGAGGTGCTTGCCAGGCGAGTTCGCCTCTGCTGAGGGCTGACCTAAAGAGGCTCTGGCTGAGATGCTCCCCAGGCGAGATTGCCTCTGCTGAGGGCTGACCTAAAGAGTCTCTGGCTGAGGTGCTGGCTGAGGTGCTCGCCAGGCGAGATTGTCTCTGCTGAGGGCTGACCTAAAGAGGGTCCGGCTGAGGTGCTCGCCAGGCGAGTTCGCCTCTGCTGAGGGCTGACCTAAAGAGGCTCCGGCTGAGGTGCTCGCCAGGCGAGATTTGCTCTGCTGAGGGCTGACCTAAAGAGGCTCCGGCTGAGGTGCTCGCCAGGCGAGATCGCCTCTGCTGAGGGCTGACCTAAAGAGGCTCCGGCTGAGGTGCTTGCCAGGCGAGATCGCCTCTGCTGAGGGCTGACCTAAAGAGGCTCCGGCTGAGGTGCTCGCCAGGCGAGATCGCCTCTGCTGAGGGCTGACCTAAAGAGGCTCCGGCTGATGTGCTCGCCAAGCGAGATCGCCTCTGCTGAGGGCTGACCTAAAGAGGCTCCGGCTGAGGTGCTCGCCAAGCGAGTTCGCCTGTGCTGAGGGCTGACCTAAAGAGGCTCCGGCTGAGGTGCTCGCCAGGCGAGATCGCCTCTGCTGAGGGCTGACCTAAAGAGGCTCCGGCTGATGTGCTCGCCAAGCGAGATCGCCTCTGCTGAGGGCTGACCTAAAGAGGCTCCGGCTGAGGTGCTCGCCAAGCGAGTTCGCCTGTGCTGAGGGCTGACCTAAAGAGGCTCCGGCTGAGGTGCTCGCCAGGCGAGTTCGCCTCTGCTGAGGGCTGACCTAAAGAGGCTCCGGCTGATGTGCTCGCCAGGCGAGATCGTCTCTGCTGAGGACTGACCTAAAGAGGCTCCGGCTGAGGCAGGCGAGATGATCAACTCAGTTATGATTGTGCCTGCATTTCTCCATCAATTTACTATTGGAAGAAAGCATGTTTGCTCTATTTCCTGTTGCCAGGCAGTCAAAAATGTTCCACCTGACACCAACAGAATGATAACAAAGATGTTTGTAAGGATCAGTTAAAGATTTGGTGTCTATGCTCCAGACACTGCTATTATTTTGTGTTAAGCTAATTTGATTAGTAACTCGCACACCTGCCATGGATGGTGCACACATCCCCCCCAGTAGGCCAGTGGGCGTTGCAGCGGCAACCCCAGATATGTTGACGCTGCAGAGCGCAGCCGTGTGTGGGGAACAGCAGAAGGCCGTGAGCTGCTGCCCCAACCTGCCACAGACTTGTTCACAAATATGTAGCCACTGTCATTTATGCGTCTACAAATCAATCGCTGAGAGGTGCAGATATTTTTGCAAACAGGCCAATATCCTCGAGCTCCGCTATCCTCGACCTCTGGAAGCCACTCTCTGTTCCTAATCAGAACATGCAACGGGATGGTTTTCTAATCACTAACCACTTAGTATGCTGCAGCTCTTGCCACGCTTGCTGAAAGTGCACTGCCCCGTTAGAAAGCAGTCAACAAGAGTGCATTTCACGTTATCTGGTTATTTATTTATTTATTTATTTATTTATTTATTTGTTTGTTTATTTATTTATTTATTTGGGTGGACGGTGCGTAACGCCACTTCCAAGCACCCCAGGTGGAGTATGTACGGAGGAAGGTCATACAATAGTCTAAAGCAAACGTATGTGTCACAGGAGGGGAATTTCCAACTGCAGAACAGGAACATTTGAAATCTGGGCCTTCACATGCCGCAAGGTAGTGCGGTGGGTCCCAGCTGCTCCTCCCAGCCTGGCACAGTCCCATCCAGTGCTGCATTGCTTGCTGCTGACGTGCAGATGTGGTTCATGTGAATCTTGGTCTGGCATGTGAAGATCCTTTTTTTAAGTTCCTTGCAACATTTCTGGCCTCAGCAGCTGCAGTTTCAGAATGCTGAATCTTCAGAAGCCCGCAGGGGGAAGGATGGTTTTCTTTAAAAAAAAAAACACATGTGCAGGTGCCTAATTTCGCAATGATTACCTAAGGCATTCCTAAATGATGGGTAGAGCACAGAGAAGATGTGAGCGAAAGATTAGGGCACAGGACAAGGAGTTCCAGTGGCAGAATCGGTAACACGTGCACATTTCTTTTTAAATATGCATGCGAGAGGGGTTGCGTATTTCCAAGAATCGGCAAGGTGTGGTGCCCATCTGTTGGACTGCACTGCACTTTCCCTTGAAAATCTGCCGCGCTCTCCCTTGGAAACATGGCTGCCAGGCTCCTGCGTGAATTCTTGGCCAGCCATCTGTACTGGGGAGCCCAATACAGACAGCATGCCCCCCGTTCCTACTGGCGAGCACGTGGGAATCGCAAGGACATGCCTGAAAGGGCCCGTCTGCGTGACTTGAAAAAAGGGACCGACCGTGTATTAACGGAGAGACAGGGCTGCATTTACTTAATAATATATATATATATATTTATGTTTTAACTAAGCAGGAGCTGCTGTGAAAAGTGCTTTAAGTGGGATGTGAAAAGGAGGGTTCTCGCAACGTCGTCATATTAGGCAGGGCCTAAATAGGGATGGCCATGCCCTAATGTGCTTGACCTAAACGGAGCACAGCTTGACCCAAATAATACACCATGAGACCCTGCAAACTTGTACTCTGGGTCACTCAGCATGGTCTCAGATGGTTTGTGTTAGCGTACAGTCTTTCTGTAAACGAATTGTGTAAAGCGCTCATTCACCCAAGGCACCTTGGTGCTAGGAGCATATAGAATGGAGAAGAGCAGAGTCTTCAAGAGACGTCTGAATTCCAGATGGTTCGAGGCACATCTGAGAGCGATGGGGCCTGCATTCCACAGCCTGACAGCTGCAATAGAAAATGCATACTGTAGAGTAATTTTGAGCTTAGAGCCCTTTGGGTAACGTGCATGCAATGGATGGGGATGCAGAATAACTCTGACACCAAATAATCGAACCAACTCAGGAAGATGGCAAAGTTTGCTGTTTTACTATCAATTGTCTAAAACAGGGCGTTACAACGGACGGATGTTCGCTCGAGCACTCAGTAAATTTCACATAAAAATACGTTTATATGCAAAAAATTCATCATACGTGACATCATACTATGTGGCAAATTAGGAAAACCTACCAAGGGTTATGATAGGCCCAAGGGGACCATCTAAGTATACTTTCTATAAGGGGTGGGGTTGTTGTTGGATGTCTACTGTCATGTGGACAATTTATGCCTACCTCTAAAAACATGTAATCCTCAACAGTGTTAAGTACACAGTATATTATTGGCTCTCAAACTATAAGGCCCTTTGTTATATGGCTGTTACGCTCACCTGGTAGCCACGGGGACCCTTGCACTCTCGAACCCTCTCCCGGTCCCTTGGTAAGGCCTCTGATTAAAGATGGGTCTTAGTATTGTAAGCAGTGGATTCTCCATCCTGTTCCTCATGGCAGGGGTGTGTAGATGTGGGGGGCGAGCAGCGACCAAGTTACTTCACTGGTGCAAGCCCCCTGTGGGAATCCAGGCCTGCTGCGACTCCGTAGGTTTGTTGCTTTACAGTCTTTATATGCAGTTCTTATGTTCCTCTTAGTTCGTATAATAATGTCTTGCTTCTTTCCTTTTAGGTATGGAAAGGTATTTTGGTATTGTCATGCAGTTTGAAGATGAGAATGGGCCGGTAGGCGAAAGCGCGGTGTGAGCGATGCTGTCGGTGAATAATGCGTGATGCGCAGCGCTGTTTCACCTTTTATATTGCTAACCTGTGCCTTTTCTCTCCTTGCAGGTTGCGATGTTCCTCGCCGAGCGCTGTAATGTTCCAGCAATGATACTGACCAGGAGATGACTACCCAGGTAAGTATTGTGTGGCTTTCTTCATTCGGGAGGAAACGTGAGTAAACGCTTACTAATGATGTCTTTCTTTCTCCTCTTTCCAGGTTATGGTATTCCAGGATGCATGCGGTGCCGGATGATGGAGTTTGTACCTTCAGGTGAGTGGAACTGAAGACAGCAGTGGATTGAAGACAGGATACTGTTCCAGGTAAGTTTCGTAGTGTTCTTTCTCTCTCTGCAGGTAAGCTGGCATCAAAGAACTGGACACAGTGAGCTTTACGCTGCCCACAGCAGAATAACACAAAGCATGTTTTGCTGTTTGGGTGTGGTTTAAATAGTCTCAGGTAAAGTAGTCCAGGTAAAATAGTCCCAGGCCTGCCACACCCAAAGTAGTCCAGGCAAAGTATTCCCAGGCCTGCCACACCCAAAAGACTTGACCGCATAGCTCAGTTCCTTGTAACTGAGCTATGTGTGTGCCTCCATGTTGGCTGCAATTTAAATAGTCCCAAGTAAATAGTCCCATTCTAATGTTGGTCTTCATGATGGTTATGAGCCTGGCACCAAAGGCGCCAGGACTGACTCCAAGAGAGTCTTGGATGATGTTTTAAGGCCTTTGACCTGGCCCTAACTGGAAGGCTGACTTGCCAGTGAGGGCCAGAGGCAAGGGTCATGACAATGGCCCTCTATAATTGGTTGGTATGCTCGTGCCATGTCTGGAACATTTGGTTCACTTAGCAGCACGTGAGCTCAGACCCAGATGCCAGTAGGTGGACTTGGCTTTACCTCCCCACCCAATTAGCCCAATGTCTTTCATCACCCATGCCTTCTGCCATGAAGATTGTCTTTGAATTTGCCTTGCAAAGTATTATTGTCTGTGAGAATATAAGAGAGTGCGAGCACGCACTATCGCTGTTCTAGAACTCCAAACTCAATTCTTTTTCCATCCTTGGCTCACGTGACCGGAGACCACGATTTGGACCATTCTTTGGCATTTATATATCTTAAATGATTAAAACTAGGCACGCTTGGTGTTCTTTCTTTGCACCTTAGCAAGGAATGATTCAGCTTCTCACGTTCACCGCCTTTGAGAATAGATAACCAGTCTTGGCTGCTTTTACCCTGACACCAGGCCAAACAGCCTCGCCATTCATATCCACAATCTCAGCTAATTCTTGCTGCGACACAGTTCTTGGCCTATCCTCTTCATGGGTCCGTGCGTACTTATTTCATGGCACCGATGTCCAGCTTCTATACAATAGTGGCTTCGCCTGCAGTCTATTCACAACATATAGCCAGCTCCTAAGATTACTTAGTCTACTTGCGTTGCAGCATCTGTACAGTTATTGAACAGCTTGTATCTTCTGCTGTGCGTCACACACTTGCAATCTTATTTTCGCATATTAAAGTGTACTCGATTCTTAACTTCATCACTAGTTTCTATAAGGTTCATGCATCCTCTTCAGCCAGTATCCTCAGTGCGTCACGTTAGTCTCTTGTGACGTCACCAGCTCCTCTTTCTCTCGTTTTACATATTCCTTCAGGGAGTTCCTCTCTCAGATTGTCGTCTCTTTGGGAATACATTTTATAGGGTTTTCTCAGTGGGTATCTTCTTTTGAATATTCGCCGTGGTATGGTCACAACTGCTGGTGTCAAGCATGGCACAATCTCAGGCATCCAACATACAGGAGGTAGGGGGGCAAGATTTCCTGCAGAGACATGCAGCTGCTCCTCTACAATTTGTGGATTTGTAAATGTATCACTTCCAATATAAAATCAATTGAATAAGTCAGTAAACCATCATCATCATTCTGTAAATAAGTCACCTATGAGAAATGGGATGGGGAAATAAATGGCACCAATGTGGATTCCTGGCAATTTGCCTAACATCACAGAGCATTTTGGAAGCTAAGAATGACCATAGAATTTAATATTTGAAAGATTTCTGTGAAAGTGATTGGAGCATGAAACCCTTCTGTGAACCACGTAAAGCAAACTGTACACTTTGCTTATTTCATTTTTCCAAACATATACCCTAACAGTGAAATGTTTGCAAACCACAGGACAAATACATTCCTTAGAACAGCTTCAGATTATGGATGTAAGGTTTGGGTTGTTCTGTTTTAGTAGGGGGCAATGCCTCATTTCTCTAAATGCTTCACACTGTTTTTTTAAATCATGCACTAATTCCCCTTGACGTTCTGGGAGTCTCCTGAAGCACACTTTGAAATTAATTCCTGCTTGGGAGGCACTTTTGAAGACTGCCAGGGCACAGTCAGCTTGTTGAAAACCCATATAATTGCTGCTCACGATGTCTCTTCACCATAGCTTGCTAAGCAAAGTGACAGCCTGATTTGGCACAAGGGTGTAAAGCAGGGATGTCTTTTGTCTCTGTGCCTTTTAAACCTCTATATTTCGGATATGCTTGGATTCATATCACAGGCTCCCATTTTTCCTCCTAAACTGGGGCATTAGAAGTGGGCCTGGATGGCGTATGTTGCGTGATCAAACGCAAATTGTGCTACAGCATTCGATAGCAAAGGCCTCTGAATATGCCCAAATTAATGATGAATAATGAAAATATCAAAATCATCTGTTTTACTGATTATGGAAACCAAGAGACGAGTCCTTGGAAAAAGTATCCGAAATAAAATGCCTTGGCTACGAAATTACAATGAGCTGTTGGCAACTAAAGAAATCACATGGTTAAAACATTTAGCTACTATATAAAGAGCAAAAGAAAAACGATTCAAAAACACATATGTCAGTGAACCCGTAGGCCCGTTTAATGAGGTAACACTTTATTGCACGGATGGGGATGCAGAATTTACTCTTAACCCAATAATAAGACTGACTCAGGAAGTTGGCAAAACATAGCTGTTTGAATATCTAGTGTCTAAAACAGGGAGTACAATGGACATCAACTGACGTCTCAAAGCATATCTCTCAAAGTTTTACATGAAAAAATACACTTTTATAGCAAAAACTCATCATAATTGACATCATTCTAAGTGGCAAACTAAGAGAAGCTATCTGGGATTGTGGTTGGTCTACGGCAACATGTAGGTACTTTCTATGGGGATAGGATTATGATTGGGTCTCTATTGTCTGATGGACAACGCTGCCCACTCCTAGTGCAAGCCATCTTCATTGTCATCAAATGGTCAATGTTTCATTGGCTCTCAAACTATTGGGCTCTTTGCTACGTGGCCCTCTATAATTGGTTGGCACGCTTGTACCCTTCTGGAATATTTCACTCGGTAGCAGCACACAAGCTGGTACTCCAGGTGCTTGTGGGTGGACTTGACCATGTCTCCCCACCCAATTAGCCCATCATCCATCATCACTCCTGCTGGCTGCCATTCAAATTATCTTTGAACTCAGCCTTGCAAAGTATCACTGCACCTGAGAATAGAAGGGAGTGTGAGCACGTTCTTATCTTCAGTCTCGATGTAGCTTTCCCAAAGTCGATTCCATCTACCCCATGTGTTTTAGCTCCTTCTTCGCATTTAATACTATTAAATGAATAAAACTTGGCACTCGTTGTGTTTTTCCATTGGACCTCAACAGGAGCTCACCTTGCTTCTCACATTCATTGTATCTTCTTGAATAGATAACCAGTTTGTTGGCTGCCAGACAAGCCTTCTCGATTCTTCCATGTCTTGGGAGGACAGTTCAGGGGCAACGTGCTAGCCTTGGAAGCAAGCTTTTCTCTGCTGCGCTACACTTTCAGCCCTTTTGCTACTGAGGTCCTGGTTTGCTAAAATGCGACGTGGAACATCCAGATTCTATACCCATGTACAGGACATTTCTGTTCTGGAGGGTCATCAATCTTATGGCTCTCAATTCTTCCTTGATAGCTTTGAATACCTTTATGGTAGAGTTGATCGTCTGCAAGAGCTCTCAGCGAGCGATTTGCAACCACTCCACATTTGCCATTGTCTGGATCCCTGGCATGAAGATAGTCATGAATACTGCAGCATTATGACTGAACAATCTGTGTTCATACAAAATAGAATCAAAGGCTTCTATAGACTTCGCTGAAAAGTAATTCTCCCTTTTAGTTTGATTGAGAAATCCAACTGATCTCCTCTTCCTCATGTGAGCATCTGCTTTTGGAAACTCTCCATTGTTCAGGTCACTCTTTGGAAATACCAATTCTGGAACATGAATGAGAACTACGTAACACAGCCCTCCCCAGTCTTTGGGCAACTTCATGTATGCTCTGGTTCCATAGGCCCAGTAGTGATCCATTATCACTACTGTTCCATCCTTCATGCCTGGTACATCGAAAATTCGGCCATACTGCTGATTCATTCCAACCTTTCCCGTGCCATAGTTTCTGAAGAACAGCTCTGCTCTTGCTAAAGGTACTATCTGCAAAGGTCCTCCTTTATCATCCACCCAAGTCAGCAATTTCACAAAATTTGACCAATGATGCTTGCATTAATTCTCTGCAGTATGTATGACTGGTTCATAGTATCCTGTTAGTGCTAATGTGTTACATACAATCAGGCCTCCCGCCCATCCTTCTGGAGTCAGCACCGTTCCCTTGATTTACAGCGGACCTCTCACCTTGCATCTTCGTATTTCTTCATGGTTCTTTCCTTGACAATTGAGCATTTTGTTTTCTTCTATTCGGATTCCTGCTCCATTTATTCCAGGCTGTTCATATCTTATCACTTGATTTCTTGTTTCTGATTTCCCTTTTGTCTTTAAATCTTGCACATGCTCATCTTCTCTCGGAGCTGTTAAGTATTTCAATCAGGCGATACACCCCGTTCCCAGCCTAGTATGCAGCACACAATCAAAATGCTTATTTTATTATATATACATATATATATGTTCAATATTTTGAGTGATACACCACTCATATCTCACCCCTTGTCAAATACCCCAGGCCACAATGGACCAGGGATCAGGCTGGTTGGTAAAGGTGATATTTATTTATTTAAAATTCAAATCAAACATATACTTTTTAATAGGAAGCAGCAATCACCCCTATGGTGACAATCACAGATAAGAAGTTATGTAATACACTTAAATTCACTCTTTAGCAACACAGATGGAAAACACCCTAGAAAAGAACACTTTTGGTTTGTTTGGAAAGATAGCACTTATGTTAGGATTTATCCCTGCAATATTCCTCAACCCACAAATAAGCAATTCTAATTAGATATAAGGAAGCAGCAGGTAGTCAGGAATAAAGAACACGAAACAGAATTTGAATCCAACCCTCACCCCCAAACAAGAGAGAAAAACTGATTTGAAACCCTACCGTTTAAAATGACATTTCGGAAATGGCTGAATAAAACACTGAGAATGTGAAAAAATCCTTAAATCAGTACAAATTTCTATGGGAGCAACATTGGAAAGATACTAGCAAACATAAGCAATAGTTTAAGCAAAAGTAAACAATTTGAACTTGAATGGAAGGTTCAAAATAATTTAGAATAAAAATAACACATGTAAAACTTTGCAAAAGGTTAATTCCCGCCTAAAATTAACCAAACGGTTTTGAATAAAAATTGGTGACATACACTGAGTTTGAGTGTGGTTCTTGGGCTGGGATGTAGCTATAGGTCTTAGGTATAATGAAGTCTCTAACTATTAAACTGAGGGATATATGCAATGTTGAATGAGAGGGGTTTTTAGAAAAATTGGGTAGTGAAAAAAGATAAGAAAATTAGTTTGGACAAGAAAATATTTACTATTGTTTTACACTAGACTAGAGCAAGGAGGCTAGAATACCAAAGAGGGACACAGTAGGCTCTGCAGTTGATTCATGACTTCAACCTCAGATCCCCAGCGCCTGCTTCGCCGGAACCAGACTGACCACTCGAAATAGGATTGATAGGTTAGGATTTACACAAGATTAAATGACTAAATAAATGGCACTTAGCAAGAGAAATCAAAACAGGATTGCACGAAGGATTCTGACAAGGTTACAAGTAATTAAGGTAAGGATAGTATGGTTATGGTTTACAGATTGGACAAGGCAAGGCAAGGAATGCTATGGTTTTCTATGATTCCTATTAATACTTACAGTCCACTTTAATTTAGGATTTTGGACCATCAAGGGTTTTGGTCAACACACAGATCGGGTCAAACAAGGACAGCTGGGAAAATCTGGTGGAACAGGATCAGCTGGGCAGTTCTGGTCACCGGACTGCACTGGACTGCATTGGACTGCACTTCCGATTACTGGATACTACAAATCAGTGGGATGGCGAGTTTGGAGCAGGCATGCATTTAGCAGTAGCAAGCCAGACTGGATCAGGATGCTTCCCTTGGGTTTTGGGAATTTTTAAAATTAGAGGCCTAGCTGAAAAGGGGTGCATAGGTCTTGGCTTTTCAATGGAATCAGGATCAAGCAGGATGAAGAAATCAGGAATAGGATGCCACGCAGGAACTCAGGAAGAAAGTCAGGAATCAGTTTGTACCCTGTGTGCTGTCAGGTGCCCTTATTTATCCTGCCAGATGACATCACTACAGTATATGGTAGGGGCAGGCTTACTACCCACAACCATAATGCTACGATTGGGCTGGGCAAGAGCATAGTTTCCGCTTTGCCCACGGCTGATTGGATCACAGAAAAGGATGTCATGTTTATGGGTTGACTTTTACAATGTCTAGAAACCTCCGCTAGCTACTGGAACCAAAATCTAATTTTGCCATAAAATCATATTTATGCAGTTATAACCTCTGAGAAAATCAGATACACAGGTTACATATTTTGTGCATCATATTTCAATCCAAACCCCAAGTCTGTGGGACCTGGTTTCGCTTGCTGACACATTTTGGCAATTTTAACCATGAAAGATTTGGCCTAAAATTCCCCACTTTTGTACACAGATGCGCTTTTACCCCTGGAATGTGTGTACAAAATGTTATGTCCGCAACATCAATACTTTCGCTGCAATCTGTCAATTTTTACAACTCCTGTTCCTTATGCAGTAATGAGTTCTACCAAGTTTTCAAAGAAAGATCATAAAATTAGATTTAGAACTACAAAAATTTCATATTTGTCCTCATTCTTGCTGCAAAGTTAAATGTCTTTTAAAAGTTCAGTTCCAAAATGACCTTTAAAACCAAATGTCACTGGATCCGGTCTTTTTCCTTTCCCCCAACTGCTAGCAGGTGTCAATTCCTTTGAAGCAGTATGAGGGGCCTCTCTTTTGATTGAAGATTTTATTGCCCCTCACACTTGACAGGTGAGAGTCTCAGCCTGCTATTGTGGCAGTCTGGAGCAAAGACAAATGTCTGATGGGCTGGGGAAGTCCCTTGTCCTGGTGCATTCAAAGTCCTCCAAGCTAGCAATTAGCACTTGCCTGTGCCAGAGGTCTATGAGGTGTCACCCTTTCTCAGGGCTAGTGACTGGCAGAGCAAGTTTTTTATATCGTTTGCCAACTTACATTTTACATCTAGACTTAAACCTTTGGAAGCAAAACAGTTTATAAATGCACTTTTACTTGCAACAAATCCTATTATATTTCTAAATAAGCAGGCCTTTACACAACAATGTACTTTTAAATGGGCGATTTTCTCTCTTCAGTCAGAAAAAGCACATTTTACTATTTCTTTAAATTCGGTTTTCATCTCCAGCAAATACACACTTTCTGCAGCTATAGTTCTTTTCTTGAGTGCTGGAGTTGTTTTGCAGCATGGATACACGTAACAGGCATCTATTTAGAGTCTTTCTCTGAACAGCTGATTCTTGGTACTGTTACAAAGAAAATAGACGCGTTTCCCATGTAAAATGAAAACAAAGCCCCTGGTTGATTCTTCAAAGATACTTTTGACAGGAGCTGTCATTCAACTGAGGCCCGGTTCGTCTGAAACGCAATGGATGATCCTGGGCATTTCAGGGCCTTTTTAACCACAGTGGTTCATGAGAAATTGATGAATTTAGTGCCAAACAGCACTTTTAAGGTTGAAAGATGTCATTTTAAGGAGGCATTATGGGTTTTCAGCACAGTAAAGCTGCCTCCTTCACTTCACTCCATGTTAAATGTTGCAGAGCACACTGCCGCAATCCTGCAGTGAGTACTCTGTTCCACCCCACCTGAATTGTGTGTGGCAGGGTGGTGTAGCCATTTTCTGGTTGTTGCAAAAATGCAGTTTAGAGATCTTGGCGCGCACAGGAGTCAGCGCAGCCATTTTGCTGTTTCTAGCCCTAATGCAGCAAGTGATGTAGCATAGCACAGCTGAGTGGGTCAAAATATCCCACAGAGCCGTCTTCTCAGTCACTCATAGCAAGGGTGCTGTTCAACCCTGGAACTGACCTCTCATATGGCAGAGTGCAAGGTGTGTCAGGCAATGAGCTTTTTGGACTGCTACTTCTGAATATCTTAGAATTCCCCATAGCATAAGGTATGAAAACACAAACATAGCAACTCTCCTGGGGCACTCTCTCTCCCACTTCTTTTCATGTGCTGATAATACATGTTATTACCCTAGTGTGCTGTGCTGTCTAGATAATTATTTAATTCATAATCAGAAGGCCTTGTGGACAATAGAGAGGGTTTTGGACTTAATCCTCGCAGCCACTGGGAGCCAGTACAGAGATTTCAGTCCTGGAAAGATACGATCCCTGGGCTTGAGGCCAAGGACAAGTCTCGCAGTCCTGTTCTGGATAAGTTGCAGAGGGCGGAGAGAAGAAGCATGCAGATTTAGAAAGAGGCTGTTGCAGTAGTCAAGCCTAGAGAGAACGAGAGCTCTGGAGACAGTGAGCTTCTGGGGAAGGAGAGGAAAGGAAGAATACCTCTGAGGCGGTGCAGCTGGTAGTGTGACTTCTTAGAGACGTCAGAGATATGAGGGGAGAAGGAGAGTGTGGAGTCGAAGATAACCTGAGGTTTTTAGCCTCACAGGTGGGAGCAGGAAGATGAACAGAGAGAGACAGGAAAGGAGGGAGCGGGAATGCCGATGAGGAGAATCTCAGTCTTACTGGCATTAAGGCAGAGATCATTGGCAGAACACCACTCCTGGATAGCAGACAGACAGCCGGAGATGAGAGAAGGATAAGAGGTGGCTGAAGGGAGCCTGAAAGTGAGCTGAGTGTCATCCGCATAGCACTGAAAGTTGTGGCAGAGAGCGGCAATGTGGTGGGCAAGAAGTGCCAGCTATTGGTTGAACAGCCAGGGAGAGAGGTTAGACCCCTGCTGAACACCACAGAAGAGATAGAGGTAGAGGAGAGGAAGGACCCAAGTTGGACCTGGGAGGTTCGATCAGAGAGGAAAGAAGTCAGCCAAGCCAGGGCCTGATTGGTGATGTCCAGGTTATCTCGGAGACGGTTGAGCAGGATGGCATGGTTGACCGTGTCAAAGGCAAAAGAGAGATCAAGTAAAATGAGGACACAGGGGGTGTTGGAATCAAGGTTCGAGAGCAGGTCTTCACGGATGTTCTGGAGAGCAGTTTCCGTGCTTCTGGCAGCTCTGAAGCCAGACTGATTGTCTTGGAGACCACCAACAGATACATTAAATCCCACTATTTACGATTCTCAACACATCGTTGAGTTTGCTCAGTTTCCAAAACTGCATCATGTTCGATGTTCCTCATTGTACCAGTATACTGCTTTAAGGAAGGAAAACCCATTTTTAATCAGGCAACTCTGTTAAATGGTCAGGTAACTGCAAGATCTGTTTAACTATCGCCACAAGCAGCCCCATGATTGCAGGGCAATTATTTTGGATCCTGCAGAAAAGTGCATATATTAACACTGTGCCCAACAAGAGCAGGATAATGAAAACGAAAACAGTGATAAGTAGCCTATGGGCATCAGCATCTGTCAGGACCATTGATTAAATCAAACAGAATCTCACTGAGCAACAAGTCTGGAAACTGCTCACATTTCCAGTCGTCAAATTCAAACTCTAGGTTTGGCATATTTATAGTACGTCAACACTTTCTAAAGTCCAATTCAAAAGCTTCCTGTGACTCAAGAACTGAGTTTGCACTCCTGCTATAATATCTATAAAGAGTGTCCGGGGTGAGCCACAGTCCAAATGCACACTTGCATTTATTTAATCAGCAACCTTAGCGTCCTTCTTCCTCATCATCGATCGGGTCTGCACATGCTGAACTTCTTCTTCTTGTCTTGCTTCCGAATTGATAGTTGGCTCACCAGCGTATGGCTTTACATCGCTCAAATTGATCTAAGCGAGTCTCCCTTGGACTTTCACTGCTGAGGGAGTAATGTTTTCCACCAAGTAAGGACCACTAAAGCATTACTTGTGCCACTTCCTGGTGAAATTCATTATTAGGACTGGATCTCCAATAAAAAGTCTAGGTACAGGTAGTAATTTTGAAGTTTTGGTTGCTGAATGGTCTTCATCTGTGTCCTGAGACCGACCCACCTGGAGTTTGAGTTGATCGGAAATGACCGGGATACTAGTAGTCATACATGTCAAATAAGCACGTAACTCATTTCCCAATATTTGTGCAATCTTCTGGGCATCACTTCTGCTCCTAAATGGAGGAGCCAAAGGCTTCTCATTTGCCTCCCTGTCACTAGCTCATCGGGTGTGAGGTGGTGGTCCGACCCAGACCGATTCCTTAATGCTTATAAGGCAAGGGGCAGGCCATACAACCATCTCTTTTTCAGTGTCAATTTGAGTTTCATCATTCTCTCTTTAACGAGACAGTTGAGTATCTCACATATCCCATTCGCTTGTGGGTGATAATCAGAAGAAAACTTGTGTTTCATACTTAACAATAGGCTGATCTGTTCAAATGCCTCATTAACAAAATGGGGCCCATTGTCAGATCTCAGCAACTCACACACTCCCCATCTGAGAAAGACTTCTCAGACTAAAAACTTTGCTGTGCAAGTGGCATCAGGGTGCATACAAGGACCTGCTTCGACCCCCCTAGAAAAGGGACATACCACCACTATCATATACCTGTATCCACTACATACTTGCAGCATGTAAACATAATCAATATGTAAATGCTGAAAAGGACCGTTTGGTCGTGGAATCACTCCTCTGATGATTCACAGTGTATGCCCAGTGGTAAACCTTTATTTTACAAAAAAAGGGGGGGCCCCTTGCGTGTTCAGTGAGAGTTCGGGGCAAAGCACAAAGTAAACACAGGGTTGTAACTCTCACTATGAATTGACCAAACAACTATGGTCTAAGTTAAGGTTCAATTTTCCCAACCAATGAATGTTCTGCTTCTTAAGAAGTCAGAAAGAAATAGGGAAATACCAAGGAAAACAAGTAGGGCAAACATGAAAAATATATTCAGTCATACATATTATTTATTGGTATAAACAGAAATGAAGACTGGTTAAAATGTTTTCATTGTTCATAAAGTCTGCATAAAGTGAACAATGCTATGAGGATTTGCACACAAAATGTTCAGTGAAATTTTTAGACACAAGGAACAAAAAATGTCAACTTAAATGGTTAACATTTACAGACAGGATAATCCAAAGAATGGACATAATAAAAGGAAAAGAAGAAAAACAAATAATTACACATTAGAGCAAACAAAATAGACAATTAAATACGATTTTTAAAGTATTAAATCAAACGTTCTTATGAGCAAAGGTACCTATCCTTTGTGTATACTCATGATCAAAATCTGATCATGCTGGGTAAAGCTGCCTACGTGCCAGTTTTTAAACTGTGGATAAATGATGTAAACACAAACCATCAGTTATTACTAATAGGATTTATGAGCTGTGCTTGCGGCACGTTTCGGCTTGGAGCCATTAGTCTTGGCATTGATTGAAGAGCCTTCCTCAGGGCAATTGGATCTATAAGGGGTATAATAAACAAAAAGAAAAGTAATGAAAACGAGAGTTTTTAGAAGGAAGGCAGGTATGTAATAATACACAAACCAGTAAGTGCAATAAATGCTTTGGGACCAAGTTTGTAAACTGGATTTCCTATTTACATGAAACATAGTGGGAACATGATACTGCTAGTTTAAACATCAAGATGAAAATTACTGCACTATACTAACCCTGTATGTGACACAGGGTAGTGCAGAGATTTTCAGCCTTTGGCATTTGTCGGTGGCGGATGCCTCAACAGCCTGGGACTGCAAGGGTAGGGTCTTCGAGTTGAGACCCGATGTCAGGTGTGGTTTTATGGTGAAATCACTCTGTAGAGGGAAAAGGAGGGGAGGGGAGTGAAACAAAGTCCACCAATTGGTTAAGAATTAAAGTAATGGAGTAATGTGGATTAGAAGATGCATGTAAAAAAGCAAGCAGAAAACAGGTACATGCGGGTAAGTTGAAATTCGAACCAGAAAACCTCCGAAAGGCGGTAGTGCTCAAAAAGCACACAACACACAATGGAGAATCACCCTTACGGCACATGGCTTGTAACCACTCAGATGCTCGTGATGTAGAGAGAGAGTGAACAGGCAAGGATTGTCTGGAGGTCTCTACCTGAGAATGGAGGTCTTGAAACCCATAACGTTCTGTGGTTCAAGAGCGCTCATGCGCTACAATGGTCGCAGGGTTGCCGTGCCCTTGTGGTAGGGGCCGTCTGGGAACTTGCATATTAGTGTGTCACCCATTGTAGCAGGATGTCTGGGAACACAGAGAGGAAACGCGTATGAGAGTCGATATGTGTCACACGCGTAACTATCAGAGAAAGTACCTGAAGAAGCAAACAAGAAAGTTCTCACTATCGGGCAATTAATACAGGAGACAGAAGTGCGCGATGCACCAAACGGGGAGCGGTTGTGTCGCGCCCGTGTTAATAGCCGTGTGCGAGGCGTCTCATCGTCATGGAAACCTAGCGTTTAGATCAAGCCCAGAATGCCGTGCGAGTGGAAGCTACCATATTGCTGGGTAGCAAGGGGTGGAATGGCTAACTATGCCTGGCGCGTGCATAAACTGGTGAGAAATGCATGTATAATATTTAGAAGAAAAGGCAGAATTAGAAAAAAATGAGCTAAACCTTTGACATACAATGCAATTTACTACATAAAATGTAACGTGTTCTAACAGGCTCAGTACAAACCAGTCCTACGCATGGTTCCATGTGCTTTTGTAAGCGATATTCAATCAACACTACAGCTAAGTCGATGCCTGGTCTGGGATGCTGAGGAAAACCCTTATTGATGTATTTTTATATCCAGTTCAGTACTCTGGATGACAACCCATGTATAACACCCCCCTCTTAGAATCCCCCTGACCCCACTGAGCCAAGAAGTAGGTTTGTTTTGCAAATTAAAAGGTTTATTTGAAAATTTAAACAATATATATATATCACACTTTTAATAAATTAATATCTGATAGTACACTTAGACATATTATGTTGATCAACAATGGATAATCTGGCACTAGCACACTTCTTTACAATCAATGAGGAGTTAGTATAGGATGGATAAAGTAGCAAAAATACTTTTATGGTTTCAAGGGAAAAGCAATGAGGAACAAAATGCAGTACAGAAATACTTGATATGATTTTAGCAAAAGATAAGATAATCACTTTTTCTCTGGCAATTCACCCCCCTCCCCTATGAAATGTAAGAAATGGAAGGAGATGAAAAGAGGAGCACACATTTCTCAGGAATGCAATCAAATACAATACGAAATTCAGTCCCCCCCCCAGCCAGCTTAGAGGAAACAGGTAGGAGTTTGAAACACAGGCCCAAAACGCTTTTTAATTGTGATGGCAATGGATGGGAGAATGTGCCAACTGATTTTAATTTCCTCTAGAGATTCAGGGTGAGTGGGAGATGCGTGTTGGTATTAGTTTAGGCTCACTTTAGCAATGCTCTATGAGTTATTACCAAGTTGCAAACAGATTTTAACAAAAGAAAGAATGGAGCTGCTATTTTGACAAGTGAAGAAATTGAGCCAAAATCGCAAATCGTGGCAAATTTCGCGAGTGCGTAAATCGCGATTGTGGTAAAAGTATAAGGAGTAGGAGGTCGGTTCTATATTCGTTGGAAAGCCTAGATTCTAAGCTTTCAGATGGAAGTTAATTTCCGTTCCTAGCCCAAACGGTTCCAGAGATACGGATGATTAAATAAAGGTAGTTTTTCGGATTTAAAGTAAACCCAAAATGACAGGTGACAGCTGTGCAGCTTTAAAAATGACAGATGACACGATTTCTAGGAGGCAGTTCTACTTAGGTTAAAATAGTTTGGATTAGATTATTTTAACTAAGAGATTGGTTCTGCACAGTTCTGCTAGGTACTCACAATATAAATTTGAACTAGGCCTTGTCACGGATCTGGTCAACACGTCCGGCTGCGGTTCTGTCTGCTCGGCGGGTCAATCAGGCACCGGTTCTGCTCACAGAGATCTGGGTCAGCTCTGCTCTGCTGGTCTAGCCTCTCTGGATTCGGATGTAACACTGCTTTCTCGGTACTGCTACAGGTTCTTGCAAAAATTCTTGGCAAAACTTCAAACAGCTCGCCCGGCTGTTGAATAGTTTGGTTAGTTTTGAGGCCTGCTGAAGAGGATTCAGCTGGTGGATTCAGGCCTCTTTGCTACCAATTCTGGAGTTAATTTCTGCTACAGGTTCTGGAGATTGATGGATTTGAAGTCTGGATCTCTGGATGTGAAGTCGTCGGTCAGCATGCTCCGCAGCAAATGGAATTGAATGTCTCTACCTGTCCCAGCAGTCACTTTTTATGTGTTTTGGAAAGTGGGTGTGTGCGTTGGTCATAACTAAACCTGCCCCTCTCACTTATCATTGGCCAATTCCTCCTCTCTCCCTTGATTGGGGGAAGGAAATGTGAGTCAGAGCGATGCTGTAGGTTTTATGGTCAGATGAACCTCCCCTTGTCAGAGTGCACACAAATCTATTTCTGACCCAAATACATATTTATCTATGTACCATTTTTATAATATTATAGGTCCAGTTAACATATTTTCTGTAGCACCAAACCATCCGATCCCTGTCTTTGTACGATGTTGTGTCCACTGATGACAGAATTCTCCCCTTTTCATCCAGATAACGACCTCTAAACCTTTCCAGATTTTACACAAATGTGCCCCAGGGATATGGGTTACAGATGATAAAGTGTCAGATTTTTAACATGCATACATTTGGAGTAACAACCTTTTTTCCGCTACTATCCCCAGGAACATACCCCAGGGTCCTAACACCTCTTACAAGAATAATTACAAGAATAATGGTATTATTTATATAATTTTGACCAGTCCGCACTATGAGTTATCTATCTTTTTAAAATTATGCCCTGGTCAAAAAGGGGTGTGGCTTCCCACATCACAGGGTGGAATAACTGGTTTATCCACTTCCCCCAAGCTCAGCTGGCTTGCAGAGGCACTGCCCCTCCCAGTTTCCCCTAAGAGGAAGCCACTTTACGCCCCCCCCAATATAACATTTGCCTGAGTCCAGGACAGGCCTTTGTTCAACTTCCTGTAGTCCCCAGCTGCCACTCCCCTTTCAATCAACAGGGCCATGTGACCTCAGGATGCAGCCAGGCCTGGCAGCCAGGCCTGGGAACACAGCTTTTTATCCAGTTTCAACTCCTGTCGGGGATAGTTGTCAGGCAGAATTCAGTTTCATTAAGCCAGGTTTCAGCTAAATGTCACTTTTTGTTCCCAGTTTTCTACATTCAAATCATACTGACAATTTGTACCTATACATTAAATAATTACTTCCTTCAAGTCATTTTAGAATATAGTTTTACATTGTATCCACCTCTTAGCAAGTCTTTCCTTGGTCTGGTTTTGTTTCATTTGTTCAGTTTTACACAAAAGTCTGGTGGTTTTAAAACGCCGGCTTTCTGATAGTGGTGAGTACTGGTAATGCAACCATTTTTGGGATTAAGAAAATTAATTCCCCACAGTTCTGAGTTGCTTTTTGGCAATCTGGTTTCAGGCTACTGTGTGTGTAGCCCAATGGTGGTTTTAGGCAGTGCCCTCCTGTGCTCACAACATAGGCAAAAATGGGTGGCAGCCTATTCTTCATGTTTTCCCTGTACACTCTCAGGTGAGTTCTGGCCATCATGATGTTTTCCATGCCAGTACTGCACAGTTTTATGGTAGGGCTTGGATGCATGGGTAAAAACATCCCACAAGCCCTTCGCCTGCTTTTACTTCGCCAGGCTTTTAAACGTGCACATTCTCATAATTTCTTTTTGTTTTTTTGGGGGGGTCCTCCCCGACCCACACTTATTTTTTACTATTGCCCACCCGCCCAAACCCTTATTTGCCCTCCCCCCGCCAAAAAATTTGATGAGCACATACGATGTAATGTGCACGTTTAAAAGCCTGGCGATGAAACAGCAGGCGATGAAACAACGCTGTACCGCTGGCATTACTGGCTTTCCAGTGCTGTTTTGTAGGGGGATACAAATTCTTGCAAATATTCTTGGCAAAACTTCAAACAGCTCGCCCGGCTGTTGAATAGTTTGGTTAGTTTTGAGGCCTGCTTCGCAGGGGGATAAATAACACCCCCTTCATTTCCATACCTCTTTCTCTTCCTGCGGTGCACTGCCCTGAACTTCCATCAACTGTGTTCTTGATAAATGATTAAACCCTTCATTTGCTATCATGATTGTGACTACCGTCTCCTTTATATCTGGAGTATCAAAACTTGACATATCTGGCGAATATGCAACCCTTTTGGCCTCTACATCTGCGGCTTCATTCCTGCGAGAGATAAAGTCAGTTTGCTTAGTATGTGCTGCGCATCTAACTATTGCAATGGCTACTGGGAGTTGTAGTGCCTTAATAAGCCTGTCCAATAATGCTTGTGTTGCACTAGAGTGCCATCCGCTTAGAGGTAGCCCCTCCTTTTCCAACATACTAGCCCTGTGTGCACGGTTGACGTCACATAGGAAGAGTCACTGTACACCTTCACCTCCTGCCCTGCATGATTTCCGAACATGACAATAAGCACCACCAATTCTGCTGCTTGTGCTAAAAAGTGAGACGGTAGTCTTGCACTTGTTACAACTTCAAATTCACCACTTGCTCTGTGTCTCACCAGAGCTGAGCCAGAATTCCTTTCCCTACTAGTTTGATACATTTTCGAAGAACCATCAATAAAGAGAATCTCCCCCTTGCTAACGCATTTTGGTTTACGCGCGGGATGTCATTGTAGAATACCTCGTGGTTTGCGCAATCATGCACATGTTCACCCTCTGCCACAGGTTCAGCTACAAATGTGGCAGGGTTCACTATTTTACACCTAACTATTTTAATTGCTGGATTCAATATAACCACTTCATACGCAGAAGCTCTAAGAGATGTCAATGTACCCTTAGGTTTTTCCAATCAACAATACTGGTAGACGTCTCAATTGCGAACACGGATGCTGCCAGCGACTGTTTGCAAGGAAAGTGCCCTTTCATAACTGAATCCAGAATCCCACTGCAATATGCCAGAGGTTTATACCCCAGTGTAGTTCTCTGTGTAAGCACTGCTGTCATGACTGTCCCATTCGTGTGCGAAAATAAAAATAACTCCTCGTCATAATTGGCAATTCCTAAAACTGGAGCCGTAGAAATTGTTTTCTTCAACTCTTCAAACCCTTCCTCCATTTCCTCAGTCCATTCTATTTTTTCCTTATTCACTTGTGCTTTGTTTAAAGCCTTCAAAAGTGGTCTTGTGTATGAACTATAACCAAACACCCACGCTCTAACGTAGTTGCATAATCAAAAAACTGTTGCATGTGTTTTACTGTGTGGGGTTTTCCTGTTTTCATGATCGCCTCAGCTTTCTTAGGTGTGACCCTCTTTCCCTCATTTGAGATCAACTGGCCTATAAAAGACACTTCTTCTTGACAATATTGCAGCTTCCCTTTCTCTACCTTATATCCCTGGTCTGCCAGGATAGTAATTAACTCAATCGAGTCTTGTCTACACTCATCTTCTGTTGTGCTACAAACCAAAATATCATCTATGTATTGTATCACAATGCTTTTCAACTCAATATTGCTTAGGTCCATCTGGAGGACCCTATTAAAGATTGATGGAGACTCGCAGTATCCTTGGGGCAACGAGTGCTTTTCAGTCTAGTTTGGCAAAAAGTCCATGACGTATGGTCTCGAGAGTCCTTATGCAACGTGATTGAGAAAAATGCATTTTTCAAGTCAATCCCCATAAAATATTGTTCTTCTGCTGGGATACTGCGTGATATTGTTCGCCCAATTAGGAACTAAAGGGAACTCTTGCTCTAAAATCTTGATAATCTGTCTCATGTCTTGTATTAATCTCCATGACCTCCCTTTTGATTTCTTGATAGGATATACTGCGGTATTGCATGGTGGCTCTGACATCACTAAGATGCCTTGTTCCAACAGGGCTGAAAACATCTGCATCTCGTGACATTCGATACTGTCTTGCTTGAGGTAAAATTGCTCCTGGCTTCAACTTTGTCTTGACTTCTCTGACCCCCTTCAATAGGCCTACGTCATAGGTGCCTGTAGTCCATAAACAGTTTGGTGTAACGCTCACCTGACTCACCACGGGGGCGCTGGCCTGGTTCGCGCTGCTGTGACCTCGTCTAAGGTGATGCGCAGGGTTCGGAAGACGGACTGGACCGGGCCCCAGATCTGGCTTGTCTGACTCGCAGAAGTATCCTTCTGTAGGTGAGAATAGGGCCTCCCACTTACCCCTCTCACCCTCCTCAAAACCCTTCTGTGCTTCCCCGTAGCGTCTCACCTTAGGGTCTGGAAGGACGAGCTCTCCATCCTGCTTCTGATGCAGGGGCGCGTTGGTATCCAGTTACATCACTGGATTTTCGGATGGGTGAGAACCAAACTTGCTTGGCTTCCAGGTACGTTTTTCTATAAGTGGTTCCCCTTGTGTCCATGCATTAATGTTCTAATGCTAGTGTCTTTTTCCCCATAGGGGCCGGGGCACGGAATGCCGGGGAACAGGCACCGACCCGAGGTGAGCGGTGAAATCCTTGTGGAAATCAGGTAAGTCTTTAATGAGTGTTTTGGTAATGTCTTTTCATTCACTCATTAACGCTGATGTCTTTTTCCCCTTAGGGGCCGGGGTCCGAAAATGCCTGGATGCGGCGCGGACCCGAAATGAAAAGGGAATGACCCAACAGGTAAGTCTTGACATGGAGTTTTAGCTTCCCTTTTCCCTTCTTTCTCTCACCTTTGTTCTTGTCTTTTTCTCCCTAGGCGAGGGGGCGCGACTGCGAATCCGGATAGTCGCTGCTGAACATGGAGGCGCCCTGTAAAGGTGAGTAGAATGCGGCGCTGCAGCGATCGATGCGATGTGCTTTTAAAAATAAATGTCTTCCTTTTCAGGATTGTCGGCGAAATGTCTCTGGGATGCAGATTTAGCAGGTGAAGCCTTTTACTTCTTCTGTTCTCTTGTTCCCTTCCTTTGCAGGTGATTCAGGATGCTGGCAGGTGTGGCAGAAGTCAAGATGCAGGAGCAGACACGGTGAGCGTCCAGCTGCTAGATGCAGACCAACGCGATGCACGTGTGGCTGATCGGGTGTGGTTTAAATAGCCTTGGAAGAAGTTCCTAGAATGTGTCCTTCCTCCAATCAGGTATGTATCCTTCCCCGACCACGCCCGGGTGGTAAATGAGTCCCACAGGTAAAGTAGTTCCTTTCAGGCCTCAAGGAGGCCGGGGTTCTGCAGCATGGTCTGCATCAGGTAAGTGCACCCAAACACTTTCATAATGAGCCTGGCGCCTATGGCGCCAGGACTGACGTTTTCTATGAGCCTGGCGCCATAGGCGCCAGGACGCTGTCCAAAGGGCCCCTATAAGGGGTTGCTGGGACCTTCCCCGGGGACTTGATGTCCGCTTTCGGGGACGCAGGGCCTGAGCCGGCTCCCCGGGAGCAGGCATCGTGACAGCACTCCCCCCCAAGGCCCCTCCCAATGTTGTTCCCTCCGGGGGTTTTGGTTTGTTTGGGAAGAGTCGGTGGAATTTCCTGACTAATCGAGGTGCATGCACATGGTCACTGGGTTCCCACGACCTCTCCTGAGGTCTGTACCCCTTCCAATCAATTAGGTAGAAAAGCTTTGACCTAAACATTTTTTAATCTAAAATGTTCTTCACTTCGAATTCGGGTTCGCCATCTATTTGAATAGGTTCTGGAGGTTTGAGTAGTCGGGTTCCGGGTACCACTGGTTTCAGAAGTGACACATGAAAAACAGGGTGAATTTGCATATTAGCTGGTAAATCAAGTTTAACCGCTACTGGGTTAATTATTGCCATAATAGAATAAGGTCCCAGATATTTTGGGTTAAAAGTTCGAGGCCCTTTGAGCGGTAAATGTCTGGTAGCTAACCACACTTGATCCCCAATCTGATACGGAGGTGCTTCACTCCGATGTAGGTCAGCATTCTCCTTGTATTTTCTCTTGGCTTGTTGTAAATGCGTGGTTGCCTCTTTGAAGGCTCGGGTAATGGTAGAATGCAGATGTTCTACTGCGGGCACTCCGAGGTTCTGAGGTGAGCCGAGGTTTGAGGTTCGAGGGTGATGTCCAAACAAGGTATAAACAGGATTATGGCCAGTTCCAGAGTGTACCGAATCATTATATGCGTATTCGGCTATCCAAAGAATGACTTTCCAGTTGCTTTCAGATTGCTGTAACATACACCATAAGTACTGCTCAAGGGTCTGATTTGTCCTCTCAGTCTGACCATCGGTCTGAGGGTGGTGACTGGTCGATAATCTTACGTCGATTTGTGCCATTTGACAACATTTGCGCCAGAAGTGGGAAACGAATTGGCTTCCCCGGTCAGAGATTAGTATAGATGGGAATCCATGTAGCCGAACAATATTTTTGAGGAATTCTTTGGCTAGGACAGAAGCTGAAGGTAAACCTTTCAAAGGAATGAAGTGGGCCATTTTGGAAAACAAATCCACAATTACCAGAATGGTATTGTATCCCGAACAAGGAGACAAGTCCATAATAAAATCCATTGATAGGGTGTGCCAGGGTGCTGGTGGTATGTCTAGAGGTGAAGGAGACCGGCTGGTCTTTTCTTTTGACCTTTATTTTGGGCGCAAACACCACAGGACATCACAAAAGATTTAACATCTTTTTGCCAAGAGGGCCACCAGAATTGTCGTTTCACCTTTTCCATTGTCTTGGCAATACCGGGGTGTCCCTCTATTAATGTATCATGATAACCTGAAATAACTAGTTCGTGTAAATCCTTGTGCGGCAGGAATAAGCGTCCTTGGTAATAAGGTAAACCATTATCTATGGTAAAGTCTGATCCCTTTTGTATCCAATCCTGTAGGACTGTAGGGTCCAGGAATTGTTTCACTCTGACTTGAATGTCTTCAAGCGTCTGTAACGAAGTCATGCCTACAATTCTCTGTTCGGGAATTATTGGTACTGGTTCTGAGTTTGTATCAGATTCTCCCATTCCAATTCGGGATAAGGCGTCTGCTTTGCCGTTCTTGCAGCCAGGTCGATAGGTAATCACAAAATCAAATTCAGCGAAAAACAAAGCCCATCGGAGCTGCCGTGATGACGGAGCCTTGGCGGTTTTCGAATACTGTAAATTCCGGTGATCAGTGATCACCGTGATGGTATGTCGAGCGCCAAGCAGGTAATGCCGCCAGGCTTTAAAAGCGGACTTTATGGCTAACAGTTCTTTGTCAGTGATTGCGTAATTAATCTCTGGTGCCGAGAATTTTCTGGACCAAAATGCTACGGGATGCAGTTGGTTGGTTTCAGGATCTCTTTGAGACAGAACTGCTCCCATGGCTAGGCTGGATGCGTCAGTTTCGACGACATACGGGAGATCTGGACGTGGGTGTTTCAATATAGGTGCGGAGGTAAACTTAGCTTTTAAATCCTGGAAGGCCTGCTCGGCTTCTTCAGACCATTCAAAACGTTTATTTTTCCTCAAGAGTGCAGTAATGGGTTGTACTATGCGTGAAAATTCCGGGATAAACCTGCGATAGAAATTGGCAAAGCCGAGCATGCTTTGAACCCCTTTTACAGATCTAGGTGATGGCCATTTGAGGATGGCATCAAACTTTTCTTGAGTCCATTCGGACTCCTTTGGGTGTCAGGATGAAACCGAGAAACTCAACTTCTGTGGTATGGAAAACACATTTAGTTTGTGTTGGCGCAGTTTTTCCAGAACTGCCCTAACGTGTTTTCTGTGATCAGATTCCGAAGAGGAGTACACTAGAATGTCATCGATATAGACGACAACACAAACATCGATGAGTTCCCGAAGGACATCATTCATGAAGAATTGGAAGGCAGCAGGCGCATTGCACAACCCGAAAGGCATTACCTGGTATTCGAATAATCCATATTTTGTACGGAAGGCTGTTTTCCATTCGTCGCCTTCTTTTACTCGCACCAGATGATATGCCTCCCAGAGATCTAACTTGGTTTATATGCAAGCGTCCTTCACCTGGTCAAGGAGTTCAGGAATCAGAGGCAGAGGATAACGGTTTTTAACCGTTATCTGGTTCAATGCGCGGTAATCGATACAAGTTCTAAGGTCGCCTTCTTTTTTAGGCACGAAGAACAAAGCCGAGGATGCCGGGGACTTTGACGGGCGAATAAAACCATTGGCGAGGTATTGATCCAAATATTGTCTCAAATGCAGGTTCTCAGGTTCGGTAAGGGCATAAATCCTGCTACAAGGGGGTTGTGCACCAGGCACCAGATCGATTTGGCAATCGTGCGATCGGTGAGGAGGTAACGTGTTGGCCTGTTCCTTTTGGAAGACGTCCTGAAAGTCCTGGTATTCCGGAGGTAATTGCATGGAGGCAGAGGTTACAGATGCTAGATTAATCTTCAGGTTTTCTGGGTAGCAGGTTTGTGCACAATCCGGGAAGGTTATTCTCTTAGCTCGCCAATCAATTTGAGGATTATGTGTCTCTAACCAAGGAATTCCAAGAATAACCTGAAACTGTGGAGCCTTGATTACATCAAACACAACTGCCTCCCGATGGCCATCAGGACCAATAACAGTCACCTCAGTAGTGGAATGTGTTACCGTTCCAGAGGCAATTTCAGTTCCATCGACTGTGGTGATGACATCTTTGCTGGTTTTAGGACGGAGAGGGAGGTTAATCCTAGAGACCAATTCCGAATCCACATAGTTTCCAATAGCCCCACTATCGATGTATGCCTTTATTGCATGCAACCGCTTAGGCTTTTCTGGATCTACGAGAACCATTGGCACAATGAAATGTGAGGTCTGAGAGTTAATTTTCAAGCTCGGCAAGCGGACCCCTACGCTTGTCGGGCTGAGTCGTTTCCCGAAATAGAGTCTTCATGGTTTTTATCAGCGGCTCCTACCGCTTTTCGGGGCAGTTTTGCCGGGCAATCTCGTAGAAAGTGTCCAGAGTTCCCACAATAAAGACATAATTTTAACTGCCGCCTCCTTTCACGTTCCTTTTGAGTTAAGGGTTCTTTAACCGCTTCAATTTGCATAGGCTCAGAGACATCAACTCCCTTGGGGTTAGCGTGGGTCTTGACCAACACCCGGGTCTCAAACCTGGACCGATCTGTTTTTCTGTTTTGAAGTCTGTGATCCAATTGGACCACTAAGTCTATATATTCTGTGCATTCTTGGGGCGGATTTACAACTTGGGCCAAGACATCTTTAAGTTCTCCGCGTAGACCTCGATAAAATAACGTGACTCTTTTATCCTCTGGCCATCCCGTTTCCACAATTAGTCTATTAAAGGTTGCAATATAGGATAGGAGGTCCTGATTGCCCTGTCGCAGGGATAGAAGTTCGTCATCCAGAGCCTGCCCCTGAGAGTGTCGAGCAAATAACCTTTCCATGCTTGCTTGAAATCCTTGAAAATCACGGAGAATCGGGTCATCTTGAGTAACCAGTGGAACTGACCAATCAGCAGCGCAGCCGCTGAGATATGACAATACAAAGGCTACTTTGGTCTGATCATTAGGGAAGGCCCCAGGTCTGCATAGGAAGTGCAAACGACACTGATTCATGAATACGGCGAATCGTTTGGGGTCACCAGCAAAGCGTTCAGGTGGGGCCAGCGGCATGTTTCCAGGTAGATTCATCTGCACAGGGTTACTGGGAACCACAGGAGCGGGGTTCCCTCCGGAACAGGGTAGAGGAGTTTGTCCAGCTTGATCTTGCAAAAGCTGTCTGGCCAGGTCATCAGTTCTTTCCTTTGATATTATTAATTCCCTCTTGAGGGCATTAGTCTCTTGACGAGCGGCATGTACTTCGGCCCGTAATTCCCCCAGTAATTGGGCCAACTGATCAGTCTCAGAAGTTTCCATAGCGCCTGGGTGGGAATTTGTAGGAAGGCTCCGCGTTCTGTAACGCTCACCTGACTCCCACGGGGGCGCTGGCCTGGTTCGCGCTGCTGTGACCTCGTCTAAGGTGATGCGCAGGGTTCGGAAGACGGACTGGACCGGGGCCCAGATCTGGCTTGTCTGACTCGCAGAAGTATCCTTCTGTAGGTGAGAATAGGGGGTTAACTGTCTGCGGGGTAATGCAATCGGCCTCCCACTTACCCCTCTCACCCTCCTCAAAACCCTTCTGTGCTTCCCCGTAGCGTCTCACCTTAGGGTCTGGAAGGACGAGCTCTCCATCCTGCTTCTGATGCAGGGGCGCTTTGGTATCCAGTTACGTCACTGGATTTTCAGATGGGTGAGAACCAAACTTGCTTGGCTTCCAGGTAAGTTTTTCTATAAGTGGTTCCCCTTGTGTCCATGCATTAATGTTCTAATGCTAGTGTCTTTTTCCCCATAGGGGCCGGGGTACGGAATGCCGGGGAACAGGCACCGACCCGAGGTGAGCGGTGAAATCCTTGTGGAAATCAGGTAAGTCTTTAATGAGTGTTTTGGTAATGTCTTTTCATTCACTCATTAACGCTGATGTCTTTTTCCCCTTAGGGGCCGGGGTCCGAAAATGCCTGGATGCGGCGCGGACCCGAAATGAAAAGGGAATGACCCAACAGGTAAGTCTTGACATGGAGTTTTAGCTTCCCTTTTCCCTTCTTTCTCTCACCTTTGTTCTTGTCTTTTTCTCCCTAGGCGCGGGGGCGCGACTGCGAATCCGGATGGTCGCTGCTGAACATGGAGGCGCCCTGTAAAGGTGAGTAGAATGCGGCGCTGCAGCGATCGATGCGATGTGCTTTTAAAAATAGATGTCTTCCTTTTCAGGATTGTCGGCGAAATGTCTCTGGGATGCAGATTTAGCAGGTGAGGCCTTTTCCTTCTTCTGTTCTCTTGTTCCCTTCCTTTGCAGGTGATTCAGGATGCTGGCAGGTGTGGCAGAAGTCAAGATGCAGGAGCAGACACAGTGAGCGTCCAGCTGCTAGATGCAGAACAACGCGAAGCACGTGTGGCTGATCGGTGTGGTTTAAATAGCCTTGGAAGAAGTTCCTAGAATGTGTCCTTCCTCCAATCAGGTATGTATCCTTCCCCGACCACGCCCGGGTGGTAAAGTAGTTCCTTTCAGACCTCAAGGAGGCCGGGGTTCTGCAGCATGGTCTGCATCAGGTAAGTGCACCCAAACACTTTCATAATGAGCCTGGCGCCTATGGCGCCAGGACTGACGTTTTCTATGAGCCTGGCGCCATAGGCGCCAGGACGCTGTCCAAAGGGCCCCTATAAGGGGTTGCTGGGACCTTCCCCGGGGACTTGATGTCCGCTTTCGGGGACGCAGGGCCTGAGCCGGCTCCCCGGGAGCGGGCATCGTGACATTTGGTCCTTTTTCCAAATTTTCATCAGAAAATTCTGGACACTGGTGCATTATTACCATTCAGAGTGGAATCTCACTTTTCTCTATTGTAATCCAATATTTATTTAGTTATTTGCATTTTTAAAGCGCTCACACAGCCTGGGGGCTTCGAGGTGCTGTTGCATAATGTATTTTTAGTTGTTTGTCTTATTTGCATATTTATAGCACACTTAAATACCCAGAGGTTTCTAAGCGTGGACCCGGGGATCGAACCTGTGTTGCTTCGTGTCGTCTTGCTTCCAAGGCGAGCACGTTGCCACTGAGCTAACTTCCCGGGACATATGTAATATGTAATACTCATCTCAAATATTACTTCATCATCTGACAGATCATCTCTAAACATGTCTTGTCAGTGACATCAGTCAGTCTATACCCTTCACCAATGGCAATCACTGTTCTCCATGACCTGCCCTCGTCATCTGTTCCTTCAAGAATGGCCATTTCCCCTCATACTATGGCTGCATTTAACTTAGGAGAATATTTTGTTCCCCCTCTTTGTCCCAAGGTATCCGTGGCCTGAACAAGAATCAGGTATTCTTATAATCTTTCCCACTAAGCGGGGAGCCGTGTCAACAAAATGTGTACCGCATAAAGAAAGACTTCTGGTTCCAGTGGTATTCCTTGCAGAGCCAATGGCCCTGTAAATGCCAATATAAATTCTCCCACATTCATTACATTAAATCTCATCCTAGAATGTTAACTGGTGTCCGCCGTGAATACAATAATGGAACAGACATATCACACTCTCCTATAGAGACTGGTAATTCGTCAGTGAAAGGAATTTGACCGTAGCTCAAGAGAATTCTTGAGCATTCATGGCATTTCCCGACATTGCGTATTTTCCCTCTCATGTACATGAATGAGTAGCCCCAGTGTCTACTAAAAAAGAAAAAGATGTGCCTCCTATCATTACATCAAACCTTGTTTCCTCTTAGGGGTCTGGTGGATGTCACCGATAGTTTTGAACACATCAAGTCACCCTGTTAGCTGTCCTATTGTGGTACATGCATATCCCCGTACCTGTAAAAGGACTTCCTCCCGCCACACTGACACCCCCTACTCTAGGTGTCAATAACTGTCCTGTGTTTGCATTCTACTGTATCTGCATGGGGGTGTGCTGTGACTGCCCTTGTGGGGGATTCAATGGTGCTTGCTGTGGTTGCAATGCCTGTTGCATTTGTGGTGCTTGTGCTTGATACATTGGGCCTCATTACCACCCAGGCGGTAAGGGGTTAACGGCGCCGTAAAAGGTGGCGGCGCCATTAACTCCTTACCGCCTAATTACGAGGTCCCTTTGCGGGTCCCTGTCTTAACGGCTGGTTTTACCAGCCGTTAAGGATTGGACCCGCAAAGGGACCTTGGAGGTAACTACAGTACCGCAATTTGCGGTACCCTAACTACCGCCTTCCCCATTTCCATTGAGCCCTATGGGGGCAAAAATGGGAATGGGGAAGGGCCAATGGTGAATGGGGAATTACCGCCCCGCCAACCTTGGAATGGGGCGGTAATTCTGCCATTCACCATGGCGGAATCGGTAAAATACCGGTGGCAACCATGGCGCTACTAGCACCATGGTTACCGCACGGGTCATAATGAGGCCCATTGTCTGATCTTGGAAGAAACCTCTCCCTAGCTTGTGAGCTATATGCTGGGGGATAAGCTGTCCCCCTCTTGAGAATTGCACATTCTGTACATTCCCTTGGCTTCCACACATGCACGCAATGTGCCCTGTCATCCCACATGTCCAACACACAAGAGGAACTCTTCTGATTTGTCTCCCTTGGTTTAATCCTCCTTGCATATTCTGATTATCATTCTGCATATTCTGAAAACCGCCTTGGTTGTTCTGAAAACCACCCCTTCCTTTATGTTGAGGATACATAAAAAATGCATATGTTGAAATTCCCTGGCTACCAGATCATGAATACAAGATACACCTTGTACCTAACCTATTTTTTGTCGATCATGTTTTTAACAGTGGTAAGCCCCCACACGAACATTTTGTTTTGAGAGGGTACTGATTTCACCAGAAATGTAATTTCAAATAACATATACAAAGTTGAATCTGAGTAGCATTGAACACCTGTTTTATTACTTAATGAATAATGAGTCGGTTTCTGAAGAGTGTGGCCAATCATTGTTTCACCAACAGCCTTTGGTTTCCGAGAAGGTCACAGCATTTTCTTTTTTTCGTCTCAATTAAAGACTCCTATTTTTCTGTCCAGATCTATGCAACATATCAAGATGAGGGGCATACAGCATAGGAAGTCGATTATACTCATCAACACATGCTATGGTACTTTAGAGTCATCAACATAAAGTAAATATAACCATGACAAATATTTAACACAAGACATTTCCACAAATAACAGGCCTTCCTTAAAGTCGATGTGACCTCTGGCAACATCTAAAGTCAATCCTTAACATGTGCTCACAGTGATGGCATAGGCAGAGCTCTAAGGATAATGTGTTCTTTTCACAAACATGCCTTTAAAAATCTTAAAACGAGCAGACGTTCTACCAACAAGATGAGCCTCACTAACCTGATTCAACTTGTCTTGAATGTACTCAATTGAAGTACTATGTAGAAAAGCCTGCATGTGTTGCATGGCTACATTGACCAAACCGATCTCTACATTTAGGTTACCATTTAACATGACTCTACATTTTTTTATCCAACAATTTCATTGATTTATACTTCTTAACAAAAGTATTACAATGCACAAACTCCGTACTTCCCATTCACTGTTTTAAAGAAAGTCTCAAAACATATTCTAATCCAGATGTTCAGGGTATCAACCTTTCCAATTGAATTAAACATATTTTTAAATTTAATTCTAAGGGCATTGTGTGACCATTTGACACATAAAGCCCTTTCACAAATAATTGTTTCATTTTCAATGCTCAGCATTTCATAATTAAATTGATCACATTCTGCAACAGTAAACACAATACAACACACTCATGTTTTTCAGCTATAAATGCAGCAAAACTTTGGGACCATGAACCCCTCATGATATATGTATGAAATTAGTCAACACTAAAGAGCTTTTTGACACCAGCATCAAGTACATTAACTTGGACACTCTTGAGAATGTGTTTCTACTCAAAATCTGCAAATTGCCTTATATTGCCAGTAGGGTTGTGTAAGTGAAAGTACTTCCATAGATTTACAGTACAAATACTGCCAATAGATTTCCGCGTATCCTTAGAATGAAGTGTATGGTAGACTTGTCCTTTTACAGAAGTTAACACTAAGGAGATTGCCAAAAAAACAGGTACATGTTTTTCTCCAAACAACATCTCATAGTAGATCTTCAATACCGCTTGCATTCTCAAATGGGCAAAATCTAGCATAAGATGAGACCCAGGATAACTTCAGCCACAATGAGAACTTTCACTTTCCAGACCATATGACCAAGTTTTTGGGCTGCTTCGGCAGAAGGATTTATAAAGTCCAACTGTAGTCCTGCTCCACTGGTACCATCAACAGTCGATGCAGAGTAGCACCTCTTAGGCTAAATGCTGCCCAACCTGTTGGAGCACTCCAACACAAGAGATATTGCGGCCAGATTTATACGGCATGTATAACAAAACATTTCACTCTTCCAGCATGTTCACCAACATGCAGCAACAAAATATATATGATATTGCATACAGAAGTACTCCACTTTCTATTCTCATATAACAAACAAAGCATGATTCATTTTTACTTTCTCATATATTTCCATTTGCTCAGTATTAAGATTAGTTAACAAGGTATCCAAATCCATGCCAAAGTCATTTGCTTTCCTCATAGCATGTTCTAATTCCTCCATGACCAGTTTAACATCAGTTTGTAGGAATGGATCACAAATGGCATTCTGACTACCCTTTGGGAATATCCTTTCCAATTTCTGCTGACACTAGTTCTTGATGATTTTTCTCCTCGGACATTTCTAGTTATTGTTGAAACTTTGAGTGAACAATGTTTATTTTTTTGTGTTCAAAAACTGCTTCAAAAGTGTTATGACTTCCAAGTAACATTATGCCAAGGTAAGAAAAACTACAAAAGGCAAAAGTTAAACAAGTTCCTTTTTCTCCACAATTTGACAAGACAGCTTGATGTGACTGATGATAGATGCTTTTTCATATATCACCCAGAAACCGGGAAGTCCTGTGTTCTTGTAACCTTACACGTTGTGGTGAGTAGTGCTCAGCTACTTCATACAAGTATGGTACCTCCAACACTGTGGCCCTCCTTTGGTGATAAATGCCAATAGGATTACCTTTTATGATACATGTGCTGTCAGGCATCCTTTCTGCCAAATGTTCAATGTCAGTAAGTGGCTCCAACTCTTGTTTACTACTATTAGCAGGGCCATGGCTAAGCCAAACAATTATGGTATTCTGGCCATACAGAGGTAGGTTTGTCTGAAACTTCAACTGCACAACAATCTCTAGCAAAGATCCTTTTAATGCCAAAAATGTGAGATTTCTGACTCAAAGTTCTATTTGCAGACAAATCACCCCAAACTTCATTGGCCACTTTTTTCTACTTTGGTTAAGAAGGCTATAATATGACAAGCAACTGGTCTTGCTTTGTCAGCTACATATTAAACATCAATATTGTCACTCACACAGCAAAATGATTGTGATCATTATTAAACTAACATTATTAATCTCTTTTGAGGAGGTATGTATTCTTGGTTGATGTGCCTGTAACACTGTGATGAACAGAAGACATGCTGACAAGCTGTACACATGGGCACATGGGTATGGGAAAACCAAACCTACAGTTTCTATAAAATGTGCTTTTGCCCTTGTATTTTTGGTGACATTTTTTTCTGCCATGGTGGATATGGAATCGGCATACTTTGCCTGTAACACTGTGCTATCATCATTTAGAAATGCATATCTGATATGCTTTTCTATAAATCCACAACAAAGCTGTCAGTGTCTTCCCCCAGCTTTTGAATATCTTTTACCCACAAAACCATGGCGATATGCGGTGCTCCACAAGATGGATACTATTTTCTCAAGTAAAAGTGTTAAACTGTATCTAAAGGCACATTTCTTTATGGAAATAAAGTGCAGCATAGCTAAGAATCAGTGGCGAAAGAAAAACAAGATGAGTACTGGGTATGTGGAAATAAATTCACCTAGCGTCATCTGCAGTACTCTTTCTTTCTTTGGATTACTTTCATGAATGAAATCTGGAAAATCATCACAACCATACTCTGCACAACTTAACAAAGCAAGTGGAAGGAAACAAGTTATGCAGCATATATCGGAGCTCTGAATGTTGTCTGTACAAATGGACTTTATTTCCACACATGCTGACTAGGATGTTTGCTATGTTTGATTAAAATAGCAGGAATAGCACAACCCTCCATTTTAATTTTCGTACTTCTGGAAGTCATTGAATCTTGTTTGAAGCTAGTAAAACAATAATTGCACATTGTTTATGCTTCACTAGAGTCACCATACTTCCACAACTACACGAAGATAAAGGGCCTAATTCATGGAAGTGTTTTATAATGGCGCAATCCCATAGGAAAACGTTCCATGAAAAAGGCCCAAAGTGTTTTCCAATCATCATCTTTTTCATCTTCTACTTTCTCACTAATATGCACTTTGTGCATCTTTGACTTACAGAATGTGCATTTGCAAGACTCTTAAACTTTCCTATTATTTTCAGGAGCAACAGCCTCTAATAAAGGCATTCCTTTCCCAGTCTTCTAAAGGATGAACCCATTTGAAAGCATAGGAACTTGATATTTGGCATCAAATGATCCGAATGTCTCAAGACCTAGTAGGAACGTTATTGTTTTGTTTTATTCTTCCCTTACCTCCCAATCACTTGTCTTGATGCACCGTGAAACACCATTTTGCTTTATAGGCACATTATAAAAACCCAATAAATAAAACCAATCAGAATTTTCAATATGAGTCATACTTGAAATATGACTCTGACGAGACACCAAAATAGGCTTCTCTTCGCCTACCATGCCAGAAGTCAGAAACGTATTTAAAAGTGAACAAGAAAGAGACAGTGGGGGTCATTATGAGTTGGGCGGTAAAGGAATTACCGTCACCGGTAGGGAGACCGGTGCCGGTAATCACTTACCGCCCAATTCCGAAGGTCCCTTAGCGGGAACCTTAAGGAACGTGTGGTCTGACCACACGTCTCTTATGGGTCCCGCTAAGGGACCAGGGCGCTAATAACGGGCTTGCTAGTCGCCAGCCCGTTATTAGCACCCTCCCCATTCCCATTGAGCCCTATGGGGCTGAAATGGGAATGGGGAATGGTTTGTTCAATGGGGACTTACCGGTCCCTCCAGGGTCGGAAGTCACCGGTAAGTCCCCATTGAACAAGACCGGTGCCGTACCCGGTATTTGAGGCAGTCATGGCGCAAATAGCACCATGGCTACCTCCAATCTTAGAATGAGGCCCAGTGTTTTGCAGCAATATATTTTGACATGACGGTGGTGCATTTTGGTATGATGGTAAGCCAAAATGCGTATATGATTGAACTTACCTCTGGAATTTCATTTTCCAAGACTAGCCACGGAATTAGCTTGTATAAGAAGAGAAAGGAAAACAAATTGTACAACACAAACAGTGGACTGGTTCTTATTCAAAACCTATAGCATGGACCTAAAGAAATTGACCCACTAGCATATTCATAAAATTACAAATTACATGTTTTTTAAATTCAGATAAATGTTTTGATTTAGTATGAATCTAAAACAGTTCTATAAAAACAACACCCACAAGAAATTGATAACACGATCCAAAAATCACCTCACATATGGCACTTATACACATAACAATTCCACAAACCTAAAAGCATTCAATCTACCACAACAGTGCAATTAATACATCCCTACTGGTCCAATTCGTGTGATGACAATTGTCAGTCCAACATGTTTCTGTCCCTAGCACCAAAATGCTTGGACATTCATCAGGGGCTGTCCACTGAAGATCTTTACTAAAGCATCTGATTCTTGTATTGTAGGTGGGTTGTAGGTCACATATATTGAAGACAGGGAAAGAGCCTTCCATCAGTATATCCCAAATGTCAGAGGCAACCATAAAAGAGGAAAATAAAAACACAGCTGTAAAAAGAAAACACATAATAACCTACTCATTAGCAATGGGGAGATTTACACAACTGCCTCCTTTTAATATTTACTTCCATCATGAAGAAAATATGAATATCACATAGGTATAGCCTCCTTATTACTGCAATAGCATACCTTTAAATGATCCATGCCACTCCTATGTGTGCATCATATTCACAGGTGAAAGAATCTTCACCAACATTAACGGCATCTGTATAGAATGCCCAGGTGGAGAGAAAAAATTCCTATGTGTAACCTAACGTTCATAGTGACCCACACACCAGGCGTGTAACAATCTAAAGTAGACCAGTTGAACTTGAGTCATGCTAGAATCACAACAAAACCAAAAAATCTCCGCTTCTTACCAGGTGCAGGGATTTGATTTGCTCTGAAAAGCGCCCGGTCTCCAAAACAAAGATGGCAGACTATTTGCATACTGCAGCACAACACTTTTAAAAATCCAGGAAACAAAAAAATTGACCAAAGTTCATGCAGTCTTTAAAGAGCATCGAAATAGCATGGCAGACATCTTAGCAAGGTGCAGACGGCAGTGCACGTCTATGTGAATAACAATTCACAAAAAACATTGGACCTCATTACAAGTACAGCGGTAACCCTGCCGTTGCTGCCGGCGGGTTGCCGCCAGACTTGCAATGTTTACCGGCTCCTGGCTTGCCAGAATTGCAGGGGGATTACGACCCCGGTGATCCGGGAAGTCAAGCGGCGGAAAATCATTAATCCCCATTCCCATTTGAGTTCCATAGGACTTAATGGGAATGGGGATGACAGAAGCACCGGGACCGTTAATAACAGTGCTGGTGCTTCCAGGAAAATCTGCGGGCAGGAACCGTTCTTCCCATCAGGTCAGACCTGCTAGACAGGACGGCTTACCGACACCGTTGTTACCGGACCGGCACAATTGTAGTGAGGCCCATTGTCATTATAATAGCTGCATGCCACACTGTACATCTCAAAGCCATATCTAACTGAGGTAAGTGGGAAAGAAACTGCACGCAGTGCCCCTGTGTGAAATGACTAATGCCGACCACACATATCGGCCACTACATGATGCGAGGACAGAGGCATCACGCAAGTCAAATTCTTGTCGTCAGCGGTCCCAAAGTGTTAAAAAAAAACAACTAATGGATTAGGGAAACCCAGGAGTGACCATCCTCACATAGTTTCACATAGTATACATTATTACTTAACCATGAGACCCATCTAACACCTCAGCTGAGGGACAATATATAAGGTATATGGACATTATGCCACTCCACCCTTCATTAAGACCAATGACATGACTCTTAGTTTTAAAAATCATTCTTTGTTCAAAGTTTAGGAGTCTCTGGTTGATTTCCTCACTGCTGAATCCTTGTATTTTCTTCACAATCACATGATTATGTCCCAATTCAATTAAATGTTTGACTAGGAGGGTCTGAACGATTTTACTCGTACATTTAATACAGCTTCAATGCTCGATACGTCTTGCCTTACATTGATCTTCTGTTGGGTTTTTCCTATATTTTGCAAACCACAGGGCATGTGATCATATATACTACATTAGTACAGTTACAGTAAGCATAATCTTTGATGTGCCATTTATACTGAAGACCTATCTCCACTTTGCTAGTTTTTGTAGTGTATTTGCATATAATGCATTGTCCACACTGGAAATTACCTATTAAAGGGGTCAGGCCCCATAAAGTAGTTTTCTTGGGCCTCCCTCGATGTCCAGTTTTTCATAAACATGGTTTTAATCTTATAGGAGAGGTTAGAAAAGGTACTAACAAATACTGGCCCTATCTCCTTTCTGGTTTGTTATACGCTTATTTGGCAGAATCCTTAACTAACTTCCCAGGATAGCCCCTCACAAGTAGCTTATTTTGTAGTATCCCAGCACTATTTTCATAACGCTCTTTGGTGCTGCTGTTCCGTTTGAGTCTCAGGAATTAGCCAAATTGCAAATTGGTTTTGATGTGTTTATCGTGATGACTAGAGAAATTTAACAACGCATTTCGGTTGGTGGTCTTGCTAAACTCACACATTGTACCATGATCAATGTTCCGTAGTATTGTAATGTGCCTTTGTCTTCATTGTATCATCTTCGGGAAAATGAGTGAGAAAAACCTTCAACGGTCCCTAATACCATTGTAAGAGAGGTTCTCTCATATAAGAAGCCATTATATCTGACTCTCCCAATGTATTTGTGGAACACTCCTTTATTTTCGCACTTTCACTTTCCTCTTTGAAAAATGTTTCAGTGTGAAAAGGATGGAGCCACTCCCTATCAAAGATTGTGAAAACCTTTATACGGATTACCTCTTTAAAAAGAAAAACAAAACTGCAGGAGTTATTTTGTTAATTGTTTAACCACCTCATGTGATTACAAGTCTAAATAAACAGATGTATTTTGCATGGGAAGCATTGTTAATTGAAGATTGCAATTCCTACCTTCGGTTATACTGTTATCCATAGATTGAACAAGCCTGATGGTAAAACATTATTTGCAGACTTCTTTTATTGTTTCCTGCTTTAAAACTACCTTATAATTGTATTTGTTTTACACCAGCAAATTGCTTCTAAGATGTTCGTTTAATTTGCATTTTTCATTTCTGAACATTTCTTGACTGCTTGAACGTAGCCATGGTTCCTGAAAATTTGTTAATTTGGATGACTTTTTTCAAAGGTTCTGCCTTTTCAGTTACATGTTCTTCACTGGGATTTCTTCAGTTTATAAAATGACATTTCATAAAGAATAATTAATTGAAACTGTCCTTCCCTGCTGGTAACAATGTTGTCTCTTCAGATGCCTTTTGCACGCCTTCATAAAAAAGAATAAGTAATCAAATAGAGACATGAAAGAAAGTAATTTAAAAGGTGTATATGCAAACAGATACAATTGAAAGGTGAAATGATTGTCAATAACCTATTAATCTGAACCTAATGTAATAAGACAACAGAACATTAAAACGTATGCAGTTCTGTAATTAAAATGGGTACAAACCTAAAGACACAAAAAGTAAAGCACGTGCAGTAGAAGGAAAGAATGAAGAACAGCAAGGTAGGCACTAAGCAGTAAAATGGATCACAGAGGGACGACTGTGTAGAGCAACACAGTGAAGTAATTCAGGGTTAATGGGAGATTATAACAAGGAAGAGTAAAGCAATATAAAGCAGTATCTACAGGAAACTAGAAAGAGGAACAGTGAAGCACAGATAATAGAGTATTAAGCAGTGGAAAACAAAGTTAGAATTAAAGAAGTATTGGGAAAAACTAGGAGTCGGAAAATTAAGTATCTTGTATAGCACCATTCTGCAGTCATTTGAGGCCTCAGAGGGCCTCATTATGAGTTCAGCAATTTGGGCAAAAACAGTGGTATGGCAGTGTTAGAGGTAATTCTGTCACTTTACTGCCCAAAAAAATTGAATTTCTGTGGAATTACCACTGGCGGAATTACAGCCAGTGGTAATTCTGCCTAAATCCCGATGGAGTCCTATGGACCCTATAATTGAGGACTAATACTGCCATACCATCACTCTTAATCTGGTGGTAATTCCACCAGACCAGGTGCCAGTAATAGTAAATCCATTTGGTGGTATCTCTGCCGATTAACCACTGAGATACCACCAAACTTGTAATGAGGTTGTCTATAAGGAAGAAGGGGGGCTGGTGGGGGTCATTAGTAGGACAGTTGCAGATGTGAAATCTGTGATGATGACGTATGCAGGTCAGAAGTACCTGGTTCCTGTGTGACAATCTGCTTTCCATGGGTTTGGATGAAAACTATATTAAGAAAAAGTCAATGGGGTAAAGAGGTTGATGATAAATGATAAACACGGAAATAGGCATGAAAGTCTAGAAAGTCATGTTGTGGTTGTAGTGTACCTGCTGACTGTACAATTCCCTGCATACATTAAAATAACTGAAACTTATCAACTAGGACACATTCCAGTATCTCTATATATAGTATAATGTAATACAAAACAATGACTATCTATTTATGTCCATAAGAAACAAAAAGTAAGCACATGGAGACAAAAGAGTGAAATTACATGACAGACACAGTTGATGAGAAAAAATTAACCCTTATAAGCCCCATTCTGCGATATGAAACAACATACCACAACAGAACACAGGGCTGCACAATTTGCACCTAGCAAACGTGCATCTTGCCAATCAGATATCTATAAAGTCAGGCCGAAACTCTACATAATAAAAAGTCACATGTGTATCTCTAGTCTACCACTAGACTATGAAATGTCCTTACAATTCTAAACCAAGCAGTACCTAGCAAATAGTAAAAGAAATAATGTAACTCTACCGATTTCACATAGTAATTCAAGGAGACACTCTTGTGTGTGTTCGTAAGAAACCAAGAAATTGATCAGATAGAAAGCAAACTGTGAAATTAAATCACAAAAACTGTGGATAAAAACGAATGCTCTCCCCGTCATGATACCTGAGGCCTTCTTCGAGGCGCTCCAGTCCCGTGTCCTCCACTTCATTTGGAATGGCAAAAGGCCCAGGGTTAAAACTTCCACTCTGACCCTCCCAAAATCCCATGGTGGCTTTGGACTCCCCGATTTCCGGCTTTATTATAAAGCAACTCAGCTCAGGGTGATGTTGGAGCACATGCGGGACGATATGCGTACATTTTGGACGTATGTCGAAGACACCCATGCACATCCGAGGAAGGTTAGGGACTATCTCTGGGCCTCCCCCAGGTCAATCCCACCACAACTCAAGACACATCCTACCCTAGCAGTCCTCTGGACGCTATGGAAACCCAGCAAAGCCAACAATTTGTTATCTACTTGGCCTTCTCCCCTGTCATCTCTCTGGGGCCCGCCCATCGATCTGGACATGAGAGGTTTCCGGGACACACAGGCATGGTCTGACATGGGACTGGAAAGAGTCTCCCAGCTTACACAAGAGGAGGGCTTTATTGAATACGACAGTTTGACAGAAGCTCTGGTGGATAGGCCCCCCACGATTTTCGAATTCCTGCGGATGAAAGGGATACTCACCCAACCAAGGTGGTCCGAGCAGCTTAGTCGTCCCCTCACCCCATTCGAACTTATTCTGGCTAAAAGTAGATCCCGCAAAGGTTCGCTATCTAAGCTCTACAGTGTGCTGATTACAGCGGACCTAGAAGGCAGACAACCCTTTAAGCGCATATGGGAAGAGAGGATGGGAATGTCAATAGATGATCACACCTGGAGGGCGGTTTTCAAGTGCATCTTCACGGGCTCCCTATACACAGCAGCTATGGAACATAGCTTTAAGATCCTTCATTCATGGCACCGCCCCCCGGCTCTATTGTCTAGAATGTACCGAGATGTTTCCCCCCTCTGCCCCAGAGGATGTCACCAACGGGGAACCTGGTTTCATATGTGGTGGAGCTGCCCGTCCATACAGGTATACTGGACGGAGCTTCTTAGCTGGATCAAGGACATTGAGGGCTATGGTCCATCGCTGCACCCGCTGGAAATCCTACTGGGCTCCCCCATGCCTGAGTCAGAGGTGAATGCCTTCCCCAAGGTCATCGGCGCCATGCTGCGGGCAGGGAGATTGGCGCTTGCGCAAAAATGGAAGAGTGTCCTGGCCCCCTCCAAAGAGGAATGGCTCTGCAAGCTCAGGGTGATTTTCAGCTATGAAAAACTCTCGGCAATAGCAAACGATACCATGTCTGACTTTGTCCAAGAATGGACAGCAGTGCTGCTGCACGATGACTGTATTACTATGCGATTGTAGAGGGGCGATTGAACAAGTGTGTAAACTGTTGGTTGCAAGGCACGCGTCCCCACACTCCTCAGAGGGTTGGTCTTGCCCTGGCCCAATCGCTTCATGGTCTTACCCCACTGTCTCAAGGATCACCTTTATTTGTTGAGTGCTATACGAATGTTCTTCCCTATGCTTAATGTAGTTGCATCTTCCCCAAAGCTGGCGTGACAATTGTTCGGGGGGAGGGACCGAGAGGGGGGAATAGGGGTAGGGAGTTATTCAGAAAATGTTCCTGACAATGTGATTTCTTGTGCATTTATTGTTGAGGTGATGTGCCACTTGGCCCACCCTGGCCTGTATATTGTCAATAAAAAACAAATTGAAAAAAAAAACGAATGAACTCAAATAGCGACACTGGTGGCTCATGAAATAATATACCACAACAGAATATAGAGGTTCACAATTTTCACAAAGTCAAGGTACGCACAAATAACACCAAAATTCTACTCTTATTTGCAAATATATATACAGGATACTCATAGAAAACAAACATACAATCATATTTATGTTGATGGCATTATGAATGAAATGTTGTGCCTGAACTGTCATTTTACATCAAAATGTTTTCATTAATTAATACTTAAAACATCATACACCTAAAATAACACTTTAAATGAATAAGGTACATACAAAACTGTGGGCCTCATTCCGAGTAAGGAAACCGGTGCCGGTAAACCCTTTGCGCCCTACTATGAGTTCCCTTAGCGGGTCCCTTCCTTAACACCTGGTCTGACCAGGCGTTATGGACGGCACCCGTTAAGGGAAATCACAGCCAATAATGGTACCGCAATTTGCGGTACCGTTATTAGCTACTTCCCCATTCCCATTGAGCCCTATGGGGGCTCAAATGGGAATGGGGAATGGTTTGGTGAATGGGGATTTACCGGTCCTGCCTGGATGGGACTGGACCGGTAAGTCCCCCTTTCACCAAACCAGAGTCAGTACTGGTATGGGAGGCAGTCATGGCGCAATTAGCGCCATGACTACCTCCATACTCGGAATGAGGGCCTGTGTCTGAATTTCTTCCCAACTGGCAAAATAAACTAGCCTACTTTTCCTTTTCAAGAAATCCAATTGACAACCTCAATTAATCTTCAAACTCCAGGAGAATCGTCTGACTATTGAATTAACTTCTCCAAAAACACTTTTTTTAAAACCAAATGGCTCAATTGTAGATATACACTACTCTACTGTGAACAGTAGATTGTATGGAGCCCAGCTAACATAGACACGCAACAAAGTTCCTAATAACTCACCCACCTTTACTGAAATTCAAAGCGCATCATGAAACATCTCTTTCTTAACGTGTCTGCAAAGGAAATTATATGATTCAAAACAACATATTCAGTTCCAAAACACAAACTATGCACATATTACCATCAATCAAAAACAGTTTTACAAACAGTTGTCTTGAAAACACATACATACATCCAGCTCCTTCAGACATCCTTTTATCCCTTCAGAACTGACTAACATGAAAGACATTAATTTTTAAGGCAAAACTGCCTAAAATGAAGTTGTCTGAATATTCCTAGTTTCACAATTAATTGGTTTGGTGAGGGAAAGTAATTTAGTTCCAAAGTTATCTTCCATGACTGCCAAAAAAACAAATTGATGTAATTCTCATTCCATTGTGGAGGCAATAACTTTGAGAACCTATGTGGGGGTCTCCTTTTTTTTACTTGGAAACACTTTCTGCTGTATAGGCGCCATAAAAATGCTAAATAAATAAATACATTTGCAAAAACACACCAAACACATCAAACTATACCCATGTACAACTTTATCAACTTTAATTTTTCTAACATTACACAGAGTCCAAATGTAAGTGGACAACCACATTTAAATCTAAAATAGAGAAAACATGGAGAAATGTCAATAACTTTGTATCTTTATATGTGAGTCACCATGGGATGCTAATAACCTTTCACATGTATTCTCTGTAAAGGCAATAACAATTATGTTTTTTTTTAATTCCCACAAAATTATAGAGGTGATTGCAAAATATGACATACAATATGACTGATAACTATTTGATATACTTTATTTATTATGGCTCTCAAAATAGCATTGGTTTACATCATCAATATATAAAAATAATTACTGTTTTCACTCAAACAAAAACTCTTGTATCCTACTGTTTCGACTCCAATGTACATCATAAACAAAATGAAAAATTCTTGATGTATTTCGTTTTATGTATTAGGGGTAAAATAGGATTCATTTCGGATTAAAATGTACTTAGCAAACCCGTACAATAAAAGAAATCAATAAAATATATATAAAATATATTAAAATCAGATATAATACCATATAGAAAAATCAAAAATGTATCCAGCAGACATATTTCTTTTTCTTCATAGCTATTACTAAAATGTTCCAGGGGCGCACATTGTGGCCTCTGGGATCTTGTGTATGAATAATTTATAGATATGCCACCCTACCATTTCTGAAATTTAAAATAAAAAAAAATTCAGATTAGATTGAACTGACATTCCAACACACTTGCAAATTGCAATTTGCATTCTATTTAATGAAAGTTGAAACTGGTGAAAACATAAACTTGTTATGGGTTTCGTAGCCTGATTTTTATGGATGCAAGACAAACATCCATCAGAAATGGATATCAAGCATCGATGTGGAAGGTAGGCTATGACTGATGTTTTACATAAAACAGACAATGCAAAAATGTCCTGTTGATTTGACTTATTTGACTTATTTGCTTGGACCCCCTGTCTCGTGGAGTATAAACTGAAACTCATCATTTCAACATTATCAAAAAGCTCACAATCGTGTAGTTCTGCCAAACATCATTTAATATAAAAGGTCCACTGTATGTAGAGTGTCATAGCCAAATAAAATTCAGCCTTTAAAATCAGTCTCTTAGAATGGGTGTTTTCCCTGGACCAAATGACAACCACAAAAGTGCAGGTGAAAATTTCAATTAGAAAAGCATTGGCTTAAATTGCAATTCATAATACAGCAACTCATCTACTGTTTCATTCAATGCGCCTAACAAGATCTTTAAAAAGTATGCCCAATTTGTATGCATTCATAGATAATACATACATAACAGATCCCAAATCCCAGTATTACATAAAAAAACTATTTGAAATAATAAATCTCAGATATTATTTTGTTATTTTGTTTTTATTCCTCCTAGCTGCTGAGAAGAACTCAATGCATCAGCAGACTCTAATATCATAAGCCATTATAAGAAACATTCAAGGCACTTGACACTGATTGAAACCCAATATTTTTAAAAGTGTAATTTAAAACTGTCTCTGCACAAATTATAATGTTGAAAAAGAAAGAGGAAATGTATATTACATTTTCTTGAAAGATTATCACAACAGCAGTGAGAACCATTTGAGCTTCTGCATCTTGTTTGCTTGATGGCTTAGGGAATTTGATTAAATGTGAGCCCTGTAGTAAGCTTATGGCTAAGCATGTTTCAGTTCTCATGTTCGAATATTGGTAGATAAGCTTCAGAGTTGAATGTTTGGTCCCAGCAGTTCATAATAAATTGTGATACCTACAGATTAAGGCCTCTATAGGAAAATGATGAGGCTGACTGTATAGCTCAAGATAACCATCAAATAAGTGTGGAATGGCTGCATCCTATAACCATGCTCTCACATGTTATACAATATACTTTGAGAGACTGTATCCAAATGTAAACTATCTTGGAAAATAAGTCCTTTTCATCCCCCAAATTGATATTCATAAAGGAATTGGGGCTAGTTGAGTTTTCAGATAAAGTGGTTTAACACCTAATTCCAAAATGCAGATGCAGTAGATCTCAAAACTCCAAAAAAGGATCTCAGAATCCTATGTTTGTCATTGCAATGTTACCACAATTACGCTCCAGCATATCTTGCTAAACCACACGTTTTTGTTTCACAAACTTTAAGATGTATAATTTACAGAATAAACAAATGAGAAAACAGAGAATGTAAAATTTCATTTTTTTATTGTATCATGTTTCCTGATAAGAGCCATCAGCTTATCGCCAGTCACAAGCTGATCTTGAGATTGCTTGGCCTCCTGCTCTTTCTTTTGCTGGTCATGAAGGTAGAGTGAATAAAGCAACTGTGGAGGAAGAATGGAAACGATGGGTTTGATCCTCTTCACAACATCCCAAAAAAGGTTCCTGTACTTTTTCTTCACAATGGTAATTGTAGTTCCTTTATGACCTAATCTCCAATCTTGTCCAATCTGTAAAAGACTTGTCTTTTCAGTTTGAGTTTTTTCAGAATGTATCAAGATGCAGTTCTGTTATTTTGTGAAACGTGTCGCTCAAAAGATCTGCTCCAACCCTGCAGTCTACAAACATCAAAACAGAGGGCTGAAAATGTTTTACATCATTCAAGATTTCAAACAATGGGCCTCATTATAAATTTGCCGGTTTGGAAACAAGGGTGCCGTAAGCTCACCGGCACCCTTGTTTCTGGACCCGCAAACTACAAGTCTGCCTGCCGGGGCCGCTGTGCCCAACAGTTCTGACCCTGCCGAGCGCAACAGTCACCATAGACAGACTTTTCACGGGAGCACCAGCACCAGCACTGTTAGCAACGGTCCTGGTGCTCCTGTGTCCTCACTCCCATAGAGTCCCAGAGGACTCTATGGGAATGGGGATTTACAAACATACCGGCGCCTGACGTCCCGGCTGCCGGACTCAGAATGAGCCGGTGCAAATGGGAGGTTAGGCACCAGTAAATTATTCAGAGTCTGGCGGCAACCTGCCGGAATGAGGCGCAATTTCTTCTTCTTTGATGGTTCTTCGACCCATAAAATAATCTGTCACACATTCGTAGATTCTTTTCCCCAACAGTTATTTGCAGCGGATACATTTCAAGGGTAGTCATGGTTGCTTTTGGAGGAAAATTGAAAGGAAGATAAGACATGCAGAATCAGAGCATGTGGGATGGGAACTGCCTGTTTATTCACATGCCAAGCACCCTGGGTTCTACATAATTTTCAATTCCCAGCAGAAGATGTTGAAAACTCATTTTCTATTAGATGCCTGTTATTGCATTTTGGTGTGCGAACCGCGAGGAGATATCTGACAGAACTGGTGCCTGTTTATACATATTATGTGAGGAATGTTGCTAGCTATATGAAGAAAACACATATTGTGCAACTGTAATATCTATTTTAAAAAACACACAAAGTATTACATCTTTAACATCATCAATCAACATGCACGTGTTTTCAAACAAAACACAGCTTTGTTTATGCATGAACAAAATGGCTCTGACTCTGAATCCTACACTTCTTGCTACCATAGAATGATATATGTTTCAAAATTGTCAATCTTCGTATCTATTCTGTAATATATAATTCAAATCTTGTGAAATAATGTTTATGGTAAAACCTGTTTCTTTTCCTGATAGCTGTACACGTGCCCAGAGGCCTACCATTTGCTGTATAAATTAAGAGAGAGAAATCTCTGGGATGGAATTATAAATGAAGACAGACCTATTAAATCACACTAGAACTAACATAGAAATAAATGTATGTATATAACATATTAGATGGCAAATAACAGTGTCTTAACTGTTGGCTTTGCCAACACTTGTTATTGTCTGTTCTCCAGTTAATCTAATAAAGCTAAGCGCGTAGGTCAATTCACATGGAAAACGCAAGAGGACGGAGAAGTCTAGTGCCTCAGGGTGTTAGCTCAGCCATATGGAGAAAAACGGATCTCTTTATCTTTCATCAAAGAAATACATTGGGCAAAGCACTACAAAAGAATCCCATGCTCAAGGCCACTGATAAATGGGCTCCACCCACCCACATGGGCTTGGTTTAAGAGAAATACTCCAACAAATACATTAAAATACAATTCATTGGAGCCCAGAAAATGGTCATCCATTGATTTAATCTGGGTTGGTTACATGGTTGGCAGCTCTGGGTTTTCAAATTGAAGTATCAAAGATTATATGATGAACTTAAAGATTCAACATTAAAATTATATCTCCCATAAAAACCAACTGCCTGGAGCGAATGGAAAATCAAACAAGGGATAGGGTAACCAGATTTTCAAAACAAAAAACCAGAACGGCCAACAACATAAAAGAGGGACTAGGCCATCGCAGCCCACCAATTACCGCCCCTCCCCCAACACGCCCCGCAACCACCCCCTCAACCATATATCCAGCACTTCTTCTTTTTATAAACTGTATATAATCTCATTTGTGCAGTTTTGTCTGTGAATCGTGGCATGTGAACTCAAAACGAGCGTGAGCTCTAATTGATATTACATGGCTTGCCGTAACAATTTCCTAGCCAGTCTCTGTGGCACAGTCATTAAGTGTTCTGACTTGTACCTAAGAGGTTGGGGGTTCGAGGCAAAACTTCAACATTCTGAAAGTGTTGTGAAAAATAATTATGGTTTTAATTACCGTAGCCCCCCAAACATGCAAACCGGAGTTTCAAAAATAAAAAAACTCCCGGGACCCCGGGACGGAGGGGGATTTCCCCAGACTGTCCAGGGAAAACTCGGACGTCTGGTCACCCTAATAAGGGACCTTTCAGACACTCATATTAATCATTAACTTAGCCCTTAATTTCTAGAGTTTAAGAGGAATAACGTTGACCAATTAAATGACAGTTTTCCTATGCTGAAATTTAGAGCAAAGTGTTTTGAAACTGTGAATTTCTTCCCTGCAAAATGAGACTACATGTGATATGTGTATGTGTGAAATGTGTATATTCTTTACTTATTACCAAAGGCACACAAGGATGTTCTTAATCCACCAGGGCGTCCTATTGTGTCCTCCATGTCGAGTCTTCTTTGGACCACCTCCACATTTTTGGACATCCACTTTCAACCATTTGTCCAAAGCTTAAATTCTTATATTTGAGATACCTCGGATTTACTGAATAAGGCGCAGAACATCTCGTGGGACCCTTACTACATTTTAGTCTCACTAGATGTTGTCTCCCTTTATACTTCAATTGGTCATGCAGCTTGTATGCAGTTATACAAGCTTGTAAATACTTTTTGGAGACACGCTCAATCAGTTTTAACCAACAAAACGAAATGCTTTTATCCATGCTTAAGTTTTGTTTGGAGCACAATTTCTTTATTTTTGACAACACGCATTACAGGCAGATCCGTGGTACTGCTATGGGTTCGTGCATGGCCCCCACTAATGCGAATTTGTACATGGGGTGGTGGGAACAGAACATAGCCTGAAGTGAAGACTTTAATGAATATGTTGAAAATGTTGTGGTCTGGTATAGGTTTATTGGCAATCTTTTTTTGATCTGAAATGGCACACAAGAAAAACTGATGAAGTATGTATCTTGTTTAAATCTGAATGATTTGTATTTGAAATTAACCATGGCCACCAGCAATATTTAACTGATTTTTTTATACTTTAAATGCAAGATCGTTGATGACCAATTTACATCAGATTTATATAGGAAACCTACCAGAGCAACTCTGTACTCCATGCAGCCAGTCACTATTCAGCAGCTTTGATTAAATCAATACCTTACAAAGAATTTCTGCAAAGCCGCAGAAATGGTTCCTAGAATGAGTATTTTCTTAATGAATCTGCTAATATCTATGAGAGGTTTCTTCAACGTAGCTACCCCCCACACAAAAGGTTATTAACGCCTTTGAGAAAGCTAAATCAAATAAGAGAAAAGGACTTTTGAAGTGCAATAAAGCCACCAAATCCAGAAAATCTTCTAAAAATCAAGACATTTGCTTTACCCACACTTAACCACCAATTTGACAAGGTTAGATCTATTCTCCAAAAATACTGGCCAGTGTTGTTGACTGACAGAGACCTAAAACAGACTCTGCCTAATCATCCACTGCTAACTTTTTCTAAAGCTCCTTCGATAACCTCCATACTAGCGCCCAATCAGAACTCCAAGGGCACCAGTCAGAATGGTTGGTTGTCTATCACGAATAGACCAAATGGCTTTTACACTTGCAAAACATTTAAAATGTGTAATTTTGCCTTAACAACCAATGATATTACCATGCCACATATATCTTGATTTGCTGGAAACACATTTTGATTTGCTTAACTGAAATGAACAAAAATGATGTATGGGTATAACTATATGCAGTGCCTTAAGCCCTGAAGATGGACATAGTCTGAACTGCATCAGCGATTACATGCAATGGCACTGAATTGATGGATGTACTTCTTGCCTTCCAATTAGAGCATGGAAGAAACTATAAGAGCTTCTGGCTTTCAATTTGTAATGGAACTTTAGACATGAAATGATACAAACATAGCATACTGCAGCTCCAGTGGAGAGCCCAACGTGAGCACACCTACAATTAGATTGATTTCTAATTCTTTCTTTTTGTAGCATTTTGCATTAGCCATGGTATTTAACTGAAGCTGTCCTACTATGTACTGTTCATTTCTATATGTTTAAATAAACTTACAGCCGAGTGCTGTGTTTTTTACTACTATACCCCATGTGTGCACGGGCCGCTTTTCAATGGGTTTGCAATACTGTATACTAACACGAACAGTATCAGCAAGACAATTTTTGTCTTTACATACGTATATATATATATATATATATATATATATTATAATATGTATTAATAATTGATACATTATATGAATATTAACTTCCGATTTAATTGAACCAATTCATGATACATATGTATACATTTGGACTGGTCATAAGAATCTAAAAATGTGTATTTCATTGATAGGAAAAGTCTTACTTGAAGATATAGAAGAAAATATGGCTGTGAGTCCAAATTGCTCAGAATACACCCTTATCAAATGTCCAAAATATGATCAGCATATGAAATTAAGGAATGTATTCTCTGGGCTTGTCCGCCTGGTAAGCAAGCCAAAGAGAAGACCACAGTAATCAGAAATTGCTTTGTGGGAAAAGTACAGAGTATTTAAGTAGAAACTCACATGAAGTGGGGAGAGAGCTCTTGGATTTTAAAGGCTGCATACACGGCAAGCTCTGTCCAACTGGATAAGCGCTGAGGCGCGATGACATCTTGAGGAATGAGAGAGATGAAGAGGAGAGAACTGTATATATGAACTGCTTTCCGGCTCGTAATGTATCCCTTTGATACCTTTGATACATTGCGAGCCGGAAGGCAGTTCATATATACAGTTCAGTTCATATATACAGTTCTCTTCTGCAACTGCAGGATAATCAAGTCACACTTGGAATCCGGTTTAGGAGCATATACCTTGGTATACTTCACATACTTGTGGTTTAACTTGAACAAGACTACGCGCCTCAGAGGAAGAGCTATGCTCGAAACACGTGTCAGGATGTTCATTTCATGAATTAAAAAATATACACTTGTATTTTTGAACGGCTTGGTGTGGCGCATGTTCGACTGTTTACAATTGTCTTAATTACAGTTTAGATTATAGTCTGTCTTTTCATCACTGTTCAGTTTGAGGGCTGGAAGGCTGTCTCCATTAGGGTTACTTGAAAGTATGTAAATCCCTTTGATGCATTTCTTACAACTTCACCCTCAGATCTTAGACTCGTTCTAACAGCACCAATACCGTTCCTAAAGCAGCAACTCATCTGCTGATGGAGTTGGACTGAGGAAGTACATCTCTCTCACAGGATGGTCTGGCTTCCAAAGGCAAAGTAAGCCAGGTTCAAGTCCCTATGTGTAGTCTACAAAGTGTATCTCAAAAAAGTTCCCCCTACGTCATGTTTACATTTGATCCTAATTTACCAAGGCATTTCTCCATGGCAGACAGAACTGCACATGGATATTCGCTTACCATGTCTTTTCTTTAGAGGCACTTTGTACAGCTTTAGATGTTATTAGGTGTACCTCTATCACTTTAAAGAAGGTATTGATGATTGAAATTGGGTTTTGTGTTACCCTCTTTACAGAGATTAGGATTTGTTCCCTGTCTTTATCTAAAATCACTTTTGTTTCTTCTATTTTCTCTTTTCACATTAATTCAGGATCTGTTTCTTGTTGACCTCTCTTTCACCAATTATACCTCCCTTTTTGTAAATATTGTTTATGTTCTTGAAAGAGTGACCTTTGGGTTTTTTGGTGTACTATAATAGTTTTTAACTTTAACCTTTTTTCTTATTATGTGCATTTCTTATTTGAATAAAACATTCCAGTCTGAGAAATGAAGTGACTGCGTTCAGTTTGGTCTTGGGTGACTACAACTGATATCACGATTGATACATGTAACACCTGAAAATACAAATTAATTTATTGATTAATTATTTAAATTGCACCGTGGATCTTATGACCATTATTTCTCTAAGGTCAACTGAAAGAAAACTGATGGTGGTCTCTAATTTACAAAAGCCACAATCAGGTCACAAGCCTTTGCTCAATCTTCAAACTCAGTTGTGGAATTATTTTGCCTTTCCATATAAAGGTTCATCACATGTTCAGACAAAGAACTCAAACCTGTCTTTTCTGTTAATAGCTACCCCAGTTATGCTGGCATCACCCACTTCTCTGAATCCCTTTCACCATATCTTGCTACAGGACCTTTCACTGTGGTAAAAGACTATCAAAGGGCTGTGGGCATAGGGTTAAATTTGGGGCAAGGAAGAGGAGTTGGGAAAGACAGGGGTATGGGTGTGGTCCCCCATGTAAAAAACACTGCAGGATGTGGTAAAACAGGACATTTACAGGATGTCATCGATCCATTCTGCTGCCACCTGGAAACGATCCATTCTGCTGCAACCTGGATCTTGCATATTCTACTAGACTTGGCACCAACTATGAATTTTCTAGCATTCCTCATTGTGTTAATGTTATGTTACATGCTCTTCTTATGTGCTAACTGTTACAGCTGTAGCAGCATCCTCAAGTGTTTACACAAATAGTGAGATGAGATGCTGTATTTTGAAAAAAGGTATGATTTTAACTGTTACCTGGGAATGGTAAAGTCCTCTATTTCACCTCAGTATGAGGCGTGGATATTAAAAACATTTCTGCAGCCACAGAGAAGGCCCAGTCAAAACACCTGGCTCTGTGTATTGTTGGCACCTTTAAATGCAGCCTGGAAGAGGAGTGCAATATCCATTTTGAAGCATAATGATGTAACTAGTTTCAAAGAAAGATCTGGTGCTGACTGTAGAAGGCTTGGTGTACTTTACCCAAAACTTTGAGTCCATCCACCGAGAAGCAGACATCCAGTGTAGCAATATATGAACGCTAAAGATTCTTTCAAATCCCCCACTGGGCTCAGGAGTCGATCTGTCACACTCTGAATGTGCTGTAATCTGTTGAAGTTATAAATCAATCCTTGAAACCCATCGTTGAAACAGTCAAGATGTAACAAGACTAATGTCATGATAGCCTGAACTCCATGGGGAAAGTTCAGGAACGAAAAAATATCTTTAATCATTTGTAAATTGAAAACGCTCTTCTGCACCACACCTGAGAATTGAGAGGGGAACTGGGAGGAAGAGGAGTGGGATGGTGGGGACAAGGGGAAAGACGGGGATTCCAAGGTTCCTTTGTACAGTGAGCACAGGAATGGTGAGATATTTGGGGACAGGGGTCAGTGAAAAAGGGGGATGCAGAGTGCAACTGGAGTTTCAAAATGTATACTTGTTGGACCTGTGAGTAAACTGAGGGCATTCCCACTCCTAGATCCCCTTGGATCCTCTGCACAGGTGGCCAAGGAAAGGCCATTGCTTTTGGATCCTGCCTCTGGGGGCAGAGAAGCGAGGGAAGAACACCTGGGTGGAGAGTCTGTGGGGACTGGGAGTGGAGTGCCCTTGGGCAAGACATGGTTTCTCCCTTTCCCTAGTGACAACCAACCCAACCCAACCCTTTCCCAACCTTTGTAGGATTTTGTAACCCAGCTACCATCATTTCTCCACAATTGAAATTTCACAGTACTGGGACAAAGAAGAGGCAACTAAGAGCAATGAAGACTATGGTCTTTTACCACTTTAGTACTGGTCTGAGGAAAATGCCTTCTAAGAACAGTGAATGTCAGGCATGTCCCTTTAATTGTGGTCAGGCAAGGCTGAGTAATCATCCTCACCTGCAGCCTGTCAAGGGGCTGCAGGTGTATAAATGGAGCCCTGACTAATGGCAGAGGGGATCGACAGAGAAGGACCGGGAGGCTAGTGCATGCAGCAGAGAATGTGACAGTACAAGGAGGGAGCTGGCACTCCCTGGAGCAGACTGGAAAACATGAAGGGAGCCGTGCAGGAAAGCTGGCCCTTTCTTTTCTACTCAACATGCTTGCTCCCCTGTGGTGGCTGTGTGATCTGCTCTGCAATGCCAACTCCTTAAGCAACCAATGAGTTTCTGATGTTTGAGAAACCTGGTGCGGGCTTGTGTGAACTTGAACATTTCCTGAACACTTTGTATCAGAGTGATTGCATGCTGTGGATTAGCAAATTTTCAAAAGACTCCTATCAGTTAATTTGTCAATTACCAAGCAAAGAGGGAATACTTTGTATGGGTGTGGTCGCGTGTAGCAGGAGACATGTTTTCGAAGGTCTCCAAACATTGAACTATTCAATTAAAGTAAAACAAAGAACTTCTATACTACAGAAAAAGAGAAAATGAACCCTAAGCAAGAGGTATAATCATTGAATATGTAAATGAACTAAAACCTTGTGGAAAAACAGAATTAGAACAGTTGCAATCTAAAAAGAGGAAAGGAATGTTAAATCCAGGCAAACCATCAAATATTGAAGTGCTAAAATTAATATATTTCTCTACAGACCACAATATGCTGAAATCGAATATAACTTTAAAAGAACAGGCAAATAAAGGATACTGAAGCCTGATTTACAGTGCCAACATGTGTGAAAGATACAAATGATCTGAACAAATATTTGAAAATAACATTGACTGAACTGTGGAGAAAAGGATATTTTGTGTTTCTTTTCTGGTGAACTGTGTCATTTGAAACTTGGAAAAGGGAACCCTGAGTCCTGAACAGAAGCATTTAATTTCAAGGTTGTTTCAAACTGTATATTTTGGAACTTGGGGAAGAGAACCCTGAGTCCTAACCAGAAACAATTAATTTCAAGGTTATTCAAATTGTGTGAATTGGAACTTGGGGAAGGGAACCCAGAGACATGAAAAAGACTACTGTACCCTAAATCCAAGAAAGGGGATTTTGAGACTTTTTCTGTGTAGAACAATTTTATACTCTGAGAAGCGAACTGAATGAAAGCCATGAGCTGGAACAACTTTATACTGTACACTGTTTTCTTTTTGGTTTTCTTCATTATCTCCACCAAACCCTCTCTCGGTTTGATATCCCTACAATGGTTAGTATGCCCTAAATACGTCACTCTCTGTATGTTAAATTTGACATTTGGCCAATATGACTGTTAAACCCTTCTGGTGCAGTGTTCTCAACACAATGTGTGTCCTCTCATTGTGTTCCTGTTCCATCCTGCCCCATGCCAAAATATCATCCTGAAAATAACAAAACACAGTGATACCACCAAATAATTCCTGCATGAGGTCCTGGAACAATGAAGATACTGAAGCCTGTCTGAATGGCATCCTACAAAATCTAAATACTTTTAATGGTGAGACAAACAAGGTAAGATGTCATCAATCCTCATGCAGGTTAAGTAGGTGGTACTCAGGTGATATATCTAAAGTAGAAAACTAAGACACTGTTGGTGACATTTATGTTGTGAAGGGGATGTCTGTCCACCCAAATATTAGCATTTTGTTTTCTCAAGTCTATGCACATCCTTAAAACCCCATCATGCTTATGTGCCAATGCCACTGGAGACAACCGCTCTGATGAATCGATCTTAATTACGCTCATCTCTTTACATCTCTAAAGTTCCTTCTTGAGCGCATCTCGGGCCAACACTGGTACATTCCTGTCCTTGAGTACAGTGGGTACAGCACCTCTTTTTAAAACAATCTTATGAGAAATCCCCTTACACTTGCCCACATTTATGCTAAAAACATGTCAGTACATGGTCTTCAGTATTCCTGGGGACAACCCTGTAGTTCCATTCTTGCTTACACACAATAATGGTTCCAGCTTCCTGGGGTAAATTTGAATCTCTAAATCAGCCTGTTCTTCCCAACCTAACACAATACCCCCTTAACAGCTACATGCAATTTACAGGTGCCATGTAGTCCTTGTATTCATGTGATCCCATTAATTTCCAATTACCTTTATGGGTACTTGACCAAAAGCACTTGGGTTGGTTCAGGAGGTGACAACCCCATTGCTGACTTTCTGAATTTGCTTTCATACATCTGCAGTGAAATTGTACAGTTATAGTTTTGAGAGCAAGTATATGAGTTGGACAGCAGCAGATTCCTAAATTGAACTCTTTGACTCAGACTTTCCTTAGTTTTATTTAGGTAGGGAAATGCCACCTTAGCATAGGGCAAGTTAGGCCTTTTTTCCATCCTGACATTTATGTTAATAAAATTGATTATTTTTTAATTTGGAATCTGTTGTCTGTGTCCTTCTTCATGATGCCTTCACAGACCACATATATACAATCCATGCCTACAATGAGTATTTCTGACATGTCTGAGTTGAGCTTGTGGGCATGTGAAGCCATCCAGTCATTGTTGGTTATCAGAATTTTAGAAAACCTTCAACTTGTTCCAGTAGCCGTGGGCAAAAGTGAAAAATAACTTTGTCATATGCATAATTATACACCGACACACCCATCGCCCGAATCAGTCTAATCAACATTGTCATGTCGATATTAAATAAGCTTGAGATAATGAAGATCACTGTGGCACACCACAGGTGAGAGGGCGTGCCTTAGAAATTGATGGAGGCTGAGACACCCTCTGAGGATGATCGGTGTGAAAGGACTTAATCCAATTCAGCACAGCCCCCCTGATGTGCCACAGTTTTTAATATAAGTCTGGATAATTTCATGAGAAGTTCTAAAATCAATCAGGGCAAGTTTGAATTAGTCCTAAAACCAGCCATAATTTCAAAATCTGCCTGATTTTTTTAAGTGCGAAGGCTGCCTTGAAGGTAGCAGGCACAATCCCTGGAGGTTTGATATGAACAAACAAAAGTTTTGATGCAAAATCTCGAGAGAGAGTCCTTTTTAGAGCACAGGGGGACCAGGGTCGGATTGGCCCCTTGGCCTTTCGGCCCGTGGCCAGGCCTAAATCGTCCCTGGGGAGTGGAGGCCGGTCTCTGGCCATCCCTGGTCCGGTTTGGAAGAAAAGAAATGTTAAAACATTTTTTTAGCTTTTTCAAAATTTTCTTTTTTTTTCTTTCAAAAAGCCTTTCATCCTTCTTAGGTCGATACATGAGTACCAACACAGGTTGGGTGATTTTGTATGCATATTTGTTCTATAAAAAAGAGCTTAAGCATAAGTGTTATACAATAACATATTATCATTTGGCCTTGGATGTCTGCTTGGATTCACAGTAATTTAGTGTACTTAGGGACAATGCTATTTGATACCACTTCCTGTTTTGTCAAGGGGTGAAAAGTCGTGTTTCATCGCTTCCCGGGATGTCACTTTGGGGTGGGGTCAAATGACATCACTTCCGGTGATGCCATCAGAGGTCAAGGGTCGTGAGGCGAGGGGTGGGCCACTTTTTTGAGGCGAGGGGTGGGCCACTTTTTTTGGGTGACCGGGGCTATTTCTTGTCCCAGTCCGACCCTGAGGGGGACAAGAGTCAGACAGAAAAGCAGAACATATAGTGGTCTCGAGAAAACCATGCAAATCATTAAGGAGTGATTTATTAGCACCGAGGGTGTGGGAACCAACCAATCAGGTTGCTCGTATTGCGGGCTGAATCACAATCCAAGCCTGCGTTCCATTCAACCTAATGCCTGCTCTCCAACCCCGCCATCTTCCCCTCACGCCCCCCTTTCCCCGTTCACTGTTCCCTCCGCTCCCCACCCCCATGAGGCATCCTGTTCATTTATACAAAATAAATTGCTGTCAGCACAGCAGGTTTCTGGATTGCAAACGCGGGGTGCGAATAACAATAATACCTGATTCGGCCTGCCAGATCGGGTGGCAACGGCATCAGGGAGCATCGTTAAGGCCCTTGCTGCCTGCCAGATCAGGTATTATTGCTTAATTACTCCTAGTCTAGGCTACAGTTCTTACCATTCCAACATGAGGGTTCTTTGTAAGTAGATTAAAGGAGAGACTCCAAAAATATCTAAAATAGATTTCAAGGCCTCCTTGTAAAGGGATGGTCTAGTAAAAATTTTTATTTAAAAAATAGATAGGCCACATAAAAAAAAATACTAGCATCCTCCGTTTTAAAACTTCCTATGTAAAATGTTGAGCTATTTAAGCTCAAAATTCGAAAAAGCAAGCACAGGGGCGCAGCCATTTTGTGAAATGGAGGCCCTCCTGTGCTGGCTTTTGCTTTTACGGCACTAATGAAGGAAAAGCCAGCCAGCTGTAGTAAACAAAGTTTACCGCTGGGTGGCTTTCCCTTCATTAGTGCTGTAGGCGGAGGACGGGGACCGGAGACCAGAGCAGGAAAGCTGCAGCTGAATCTCGGTAAGTGCTATTTATTTTTTTTTACAAAAAATAAGCACTAGCTGCGGTTTTTATTCTAAGTTGTCCGGGCTGGAGGAGCCCGGAAAACTTAGAAATAAAACCGCAGCTTTAAAAACGTTGCATTTATGTTTGCGGTCGCTTTTGAAGCGACCACAAACATAAATACAACGTTATTGTGTTGGAAAACGCTGCGGTTTTTCTTTCCACGTTTCTCAGGCTCCTCCGGCTCGGAGGAGCCTGAGAAACTCGGAAAGAAAAACGGCAGCATTTTCCAACACAACCGCGTTGTGTCTGCCTGAATCTGCTTTACCATTTGGGGCTCTCGGGCTCCCCGTGGGAGCAGATTCAGGCAGACACAACGCGGCATTGCGGAAAACAACCGCGTTGTGTCTGCCTGAATCTGCTTTTCCATTTGAGGCTCTCGGGCTCCCCACGGGGCGCCCCAAATGGAAAAGCAGATTCAGGCAGACACAACGCGGCATTGCGGAAAACAACCGCGTTGTGTCTGCCTGAATCTGCTTTTCCATTTGGGGCTCTCGGGCTCGGAGCCCGAGAGCCCCAAATGGGAAAGCAGATTTAGGCAGACAACGCAGCATTTAGCATTTCCCATTTGGGGCTCTCGGGCTCCCCGTGGGGAGCCCGAGAGCCCCAAATGGGAAATCAGCTGCAGGTAGAAACACTACGCGGCATGTAAACATAACCGCGTGTGTTTCTGCCTGCTGTGGCTTTCACTTTGGGTCTCCGGTGCTCCCTGGGGAGCTATCACTTTGGGTCTCCGGTGCTCCCCGGGGAGCACCGGAGACCCAAAGTGATAGCCACAGCAGGCAGAAACACACGCGGTTGTGTTGGAAAACGCTGCGGTTTTTCTTTCCAGGTTTCTCAGGCTCCTCTGAGCCGGAGGAGCCTGAGAAACTTGGGAAGAAATACCGCAGCGTTTTCCAACACAATAACGTTGTATTTATGTTTGCGGTCGCTTCAAAAGCGACCACAAACATAAATACAATGTTTTTAAAGCTGCGGTTTTATTTCTAAGTTTTCCGGGCTCCTCCAGCCCGGAAAACTTAGAAAAAAAAACACAGCTAGTGCTTATTTTTTGTAAAAAAAATAAATAGCACTTACCGAGATTCAGCTGCAGCTTTCCTGCTCTGGTCTCCGGTCCGCGTCCTCCGAGTCCCGGCACTAATGAAGGGAAAGCCACCCAGCGGTAGACTTTGTTTACTACAGCTGGCTGGCTTTTCCTTCATTAGTGCAGCAAAAGCAAAAGCCAGCACAGGAGGGCCTCCATTTCACAAAATGGCTGCGCCCCTGTGCTTGCTTTTTCGAATTTTGAGCTTGAATAGCTCAAAATTTTACATAGGAAGTTTTAAAACGGAGGATGCTAGTATTTTTTTTTATGTGGCCTATCTATTTTTTAAATAACAATTTTTACTAGACCATCCCTTTAAGCAGGAGGAAGGATATTTTGAGGAGTCTGTTCTGAGTGACTGTGCCTCAATTAAGTAAGGACTGTGATGAGGAAGCTGGACAAAGCGGTAATGGAAGACTCTTTTGTTTCAAAGATGATAATGAATTCAATTCATAAGGTGTTCTGATTGAAGTATTGCTGCTAGAACTTTGAAAGAGTTATCTGCAAAGCAGTTAGCAGTATTATTGCAGAGTCTTTGAGAGTGTGTTTCTTAAAATTGGTAGCCATTGATGTTCAAGCTCCTCAAAATCTAACAGAAAACTTTTCAACGAGTGGTGGCCTTAACAATGCGCTCATAGAAGTGCATGTGTTTAGCTCTGGGGATTTCTTTTTCTAGGGAATCTACTACGTTTGAACTTGTCCTCGACTGAGTAGAATTACCCACGTTTCCTCTCAAGGATGGTCCCATGAGATCTGGCTTTAGTTAACTCAGAGGGGAACCATTTTGAATTCCCATGGGGTTTTTAGGCCCTCATATGTGAAAGAACAATAGAGTTTTCCCCTGCCCAAAAGGAATGCTAGCAATGTCCCTGTCATTATAAAAACCTCATACAATTAACCATATTGCATTCCTAAAGCGATTTTTTGTTATTTTAGAATTTACTAAGGATGGCGCCACTGCAGGTATTTACACAAACACAGTGTAGTGGCATACGGTGTCTCGTCGCTTCCTTACAATGGGTGCCAGTTTTAATGTGTTTAGGGTAAGAAAAGTGCTCCCTGGAGCCGCTGGCCGCCACTTAGACTAGCCTACTTTTAGCGTTGATCCTGGATGTGTGGGAAGCATTTACTGCCTGAGAGCAAGGTTAGGATCGGCAGTGCAAAGCAAGGACTGACTATGCACGGTATATGTATTTTAGCACTGCATAGAAAATAAGTGTGCGGAAGAAAAAGTTATACGAAAATATGAAGAATTCTAACAAAATAAAATAATTATTGTTATTGCACAATCCACAAGTCAGTAGTAGACGACTTTATTCATTTGAAGAGAATGGTGTGGTGTTAAAGGTTTTAGTGAATTTAGAAAAAGAGGAAGATCTCTGGAGTGTTTACTGACTGTGTGTGACGGACCACAGTGGCTTTTTCTGGCACATCCTTGACAGAATCTTAGGGTGTTCCAGCTGTACGTATTTGCTGTGTGCTTTCCTTAAGTGGTTGAGGGCAGCTTATTCAGCTGAAAAGTTAGCACCCTTTCTAAAACTGTCTTGAATTGAGGAAGTTCTATTCACACACAAATGGCCACATGCACAAGGGGAGATTGGAAATATAAACACCTATTTTTCTTAACTTTTGACGGTCGAATGTCGCAATATGTGTGTAAGCCCACGTACATGTAAGGTCCCTATTGACCTCAGTCATGATAGTATAATAACTCAAAGGTCGCACATGGGAATCAAAGACACGGACAACTAAATAATTGAAACGCATGTTTTTATTACTGATGTACACTGGAAATGTAAATTGTGAAAGAATGTTATGTTAACGTGCATGCAGTTGTTTACAGTGTACAGTGTAATCTGTACGTTTTTTAACTGTAGAAATTACCTGTTTTCCCCAAACAATGGTCACGTCACCTCATGGCTAACCCTTGTAGTGTTCCAGCGTGGGGGGGGGGCACTTGACCGTTGCTGAGGTGTCCTCAACACTGTACCTCCTGTCCCCTCTTTGTCAACAGCAGGGGAGTTGCTAGGTCTGGAAAAGACCCTGGGCTACGCTGATGTCGGAACTGTTGGGACTGCGGGCTAGCTCGTCTTTTGGCTGTAGCTCCTGAGATTCTATCCGGGGCTACAACCAAAAGATCAGGGGCTATAGTCCCCTTAGCCCCCCCCCCCCCTAGCAACGCCCCTGGTCAACAGTAATACTGATGCAGACCCCGGGATGCACATTTATATTCTTGTGCCGATCTTAAATGAGGACCGCCTGAGGGAATTTCTGGTAAGATAAATTGCTGCCCTTACCAGTTCTCGTCAGTTATTTTAAGGCTTGTCCTATTTCTTGGATATCCTACTGCTCCCCGGGGATGCTGAAGAGATGCTCAAGCCCCTTCTGCCCCGCTTGTATATAGGCTACACTGCTCTAGAGCCTGTGGAAGTTTTCACCACCCTTCCGCCTCCTGGCCCGAGCACTCAATCTGCAATATATAGATTAAAGACACCAAAGTAATGAGATTCCGCCCCTTTTAGCATTTAAGGACCATGAGTTCATTTCTTATGCACCCCATTGCTTCCTTCCCCGGCATCAACTGCCACACTCTGCCAGGTTCCATCTGAGAATCCATTGCTGATGACATCATAATACACAGAAAGTAAAGACCTTAAAATGCAATACATTAATTACAAACTATAACATGACATAGACATTACCACACCCCTACCACCATAGACTTGATGCATGCAAGGTCTGAAGCCTTTGATTTATTAGATCATGATCAACTCCTTTGTTCCTTGGAACATATGGGTGGTTGTTCGGCAAAGGCAACTAAATGGGTACTCTCTTTCCTGATCAACGGAATATCAGAAATACACTGAGGGGAAATCTTTTCACTTTTGACACTCATTTATTTTGGAGTCCCTCAGGGGGCTTCTTTTCCCCCTTGCTCGTCAATCTCTATCTTGGAATTCTCTGCACAGTGCTTGATAACACCAGAGAATTCTTTATGAACTACCTGATGACACTCAGCTGGTGATGGAGCTGAGTAGTAACTACGACACAGATGCTTGTAAACTTGAAACAGTTTATAACATCATAGAGGCCTGGATGACAGTCAATTGAATGTGTCTAAATGGGAGTAAAACAAAGTTAATGATCTTTGGATCATGACAGCCACGTACCAAACTAGGCAAGGAATACGAGAACTTTCAGATCAGAAACTCTCCCATACGGGTTCTCGAAAAAATGAAGACCCTGTGATTCTTCCTGGCGGCGTCAATGAGCGCTGAATCCCATGTAAGTAACATGAACAGAAGCTCCCAATACTACTTATGACTGTTAAATCACACTAGACTTTTTTGAATGAAAAGACCAGTTTCACTATAGCCAGGCCCACGTTTCTATCTAGGCTGGACCACGGAAATGCTCTAATGTTGGGAGCAAACAAGGGGTGCATTGCTAGACGTCAGACTATTCAGGACAGTGCAGTAAGAATTGTCGAGAAGAAAATCAGAAGGCACCATTTTACCTCAGACAGAAAAGCCTTGCACTGGCTGATACTCCAGGAATGGATCATGGTCAAGGCCATGACCATAGTCCACCGATGCCTCTATGGTCAGTCCCCTGTCTACCTGAGGGAACACATATCCCACTACTCACCTGGCCTCTCCTTGAGATCTGAATCTTTGGGGCAGATTGCCTGCCCATCCTTGAAGTGCTCAAAGGGGCTAGGAAGATAATTTCTAGTAAAATCTGCCCAAATATGGAACGGATTATAAAAGGCAATCAGACTAGAGAGCAACTATCCAGTCTTTCGGAAAGCACTGAAGACAGCTATCTCTAAATAGCTATAGCAGATCCTTAGGATAATTAAATAGTACCCAGTTGTCCTGTCTATTACTGTGTATTCCTTGTCTAAATGTATGCGCCCTGGTGCCTTCAGGCTTTGGCTCAATATAAATGAATAGATAAATAAATAAATCTAACCTCATGTAAGGCCCCAGTGACTAATCCCTACACAAAATTATTAAACCTGACTGGGACACTTTTTCTCTAGTTTAACCCTGTAGCCCCCGCTCATCATTGAAATGCAGGATTTTCCTGTTCCCTACATCCTTTCCCTGCACGCTGCATCACATCAGTCCAGTACCTTGTGTCCATCTCATAACTTTCAGCCAATACCCCCAACACACCGAATTCAATAGGAACCCTGAATGTCTTACATAGATATGTGTTTTTTGTTCCACACTGAACCATCTTCCAATTTGACAAAGCCCACCCCACTTTTGATTATGCATCAAAGAAGGCCTAAACACCAGCAGACCTTTCCTGACAAATCTGGGGTTCCACATCCTAATCATATCGCCTACCTTCACCTGGACCATCCTAGCCCCCTGGCTGCTGTCAGATACATTTGCCCTCTCCGTCTATCTCATCAACCTGGCCCTTTCCTCCAAATGATTAATATTAATATTCACCTTTGAAACTCTCGCCAACCATGGTCTAAGTCTTAATTCTGCCTTCCCACCTCACATCAGTTAAAAATGAAAAGGCCCCATTAGACTTCCTGGGGTAAAACGATGGGGGTTGACCGCTTCCAACACTACGATTCACCAATCTAATCTGCTCACAAATGCCAACTGTATAGAATCCTTCACAAATATATTAGCTCTTCATACTAAATAATTTGCCCCAGGATTGTATACAGCAGTCCTTTGATGCTGGATGCCAATTTCACTACGAAACTTGACCATCTTGTGTGACATGACTTGCACCGCATTATCCGTTATTACACTTGCCATAGTACCCTCCTGATCAAACACTTTCCTTGAAAATCCTATCACTGTATCTGTAGACACCTACTCCACCAAACTCACCTGCACCAACACCAACCAAAATCTCAATCCCTTACTTAAGGTATCGAATGGGACATGATATGTAAAACCACATTATTCCATAATTCATGTGGCACCAAAAGCAGTTACATAAGATAAAAGTGCACTTGTTGGGATGTGTCACTATCCACACCTGACCTCCAAAACATCTCCTGAAGTCTCCTTTTGTAACTGACCTCCCTATGTGGCCTTCATGTGTAAATTCAACCAAACGAGCCCTTCATACAACTAGCAGTCCATGGCCCTTCGGTAAATTCATATCTTACTATACCATAAAACCTGTTCAATTGTAACATATTATTTACCACCCAACCCTCATGCAGCCATTTGCGGATCCATGGTAACCCTGATCCTCTTCACATGCCGTTGCCCACACATCTTTATCCAGTGACAGCACCACATATGCCGCTTGTACTGTCTCCACCTCATTCTCCTCTGCCTTTTCATTATCACAAGGTAAACGTAAAAGGCAATCTACCACTGCATTCCTTGCACCAGCAACATACTCTACTACAAAATAGTACTCTTGCAAGTCTAACATCCACTTTGAGATACTTGGTGAGACTGAATTTAAACCACTAGTTGCCAAAACATATGTGAATGGCTTGTGATCCGTTTTCACCACATATGGAATACCCCACATGAAAGTGTGGAAGTGTTTGGTGGCCCATCACACAGCCAATGCCTCTCTTTTAATTACAGCATTTCTCCTTTCTGCTCCTGTAAGGACACGAGACACACCCACCTCTCTTGCACAGGCGCCTTCCATGCACTGCCACCGAGCAACCTAATCCGTCAATTTTAAACTCTTGGCACCAAGTTCTGTACCTCCTTGTGCTCTCCTAGTATTATGCACAGACCTGATGGGTGACATCATCACTTCACTAAACAAGGGAGTGCCACAGTTCACTTACAGCGCTCACAATGCTAATGTCCCAATGCACAATCATTTACACAATCCCAACCATCATCCACAGCTGTCTTCCTGCTTCCTTACAGGGGATACCAATATTTCTCGTGTTCAATCTGTACCTACAGTGTCGCCTTATAGATAAAACACCTCAGCAAGACTTAACGAGAAGGACACCTTCCGCAATCTAGACTAGCTCCCTTTGATAAGCCTTTACACGGGGATACCATCATTCATGACCCGAGCTAAAATGCCCAATCCACAGGGAATCCAATATTCACATAGCTTTTGTCATCCTTACCCTTAAGTCAATAGTCTAGGTTATTCACCAGAACCTTTTACCTCAAGACTGAATGTTCCCTAACCACAGAAAATGACATCTACCTCTGCTCCTTTCCATACTATGCTTCACAATACTCGACACTTCTAAACCATACTCAACAATACTTTAAAGATACTCAACAATATTCATTACCACCCCACACCCAACACTACTTTACCACCCCGCTTAGTTGCTGTGTGGATGAGTCAATACTTACACTCCATGATTTATTGCTGCTGTTCGGCCACCGGCCCCCCCAAAGCTGCCATGTCAACTTTCTGGTCTGCTGGACTCCTCATTGACCATGGCAGGATATTTCCAAACTGGCTGTTGACGGCATTTGCACAGGGGTGCACCTCCCCATCGGGCTCGTTTTCCATGAGGTGTCCCGCAGCCCTGCAGGTGCTGCGCCGGAAGAGGCGGATTATGCCGAACGGGTATAGCCAACCATACCTCTGCTACCAACCTGTTGGCTTGGGTATGCCAGAGGTCTGGGGGTTACCACAAGGTCGCCTCCTCAGCTCTCAGGGCCCAACCACAATCCCATAGTATACAAAGGGAGGACTCAGCCCAGGGCAAGTTAGAGCTGTTGTTTATTACACAAACTGACAGGACATTCGGAAATTCCCAGAATCACACCTCCCGAGCCTGTGTCAGGCCATTTTGTTGCATTTCTCCATCACAACATGGGCACTTCCCTGACCTACAGGTCCTTCTGGTTGGGTGAATGGAGTGGTATACCTTATGAATAACACCTATAAATATTGTGTTATTTGTCCTCACATGTCAGGTTGCTGGCCTGCCCCTTCCCCAAGAAACTATCACATTGTTGCAGGGTCGAAGGATTACCATTGCCCTTGTCCTCTGCCATCCACCCATGGATTTCTGCTCCATGATTGGCTGGAACTAGTCTCCCCAGGCCTGGGACCCAGCTCTTTTCTCAGCACCCTGTCACCTTTTCAAGGTAACGAGACTGACTATGTGTTCCCAATGTAACTGTTAGTATTACCACTTTTGCCTGTGAGAGTGTCCTTAGTGTTGCAACGTTGTTAGCAATTCCATGTTTCACTTCATGTCTGTGTTGCTGAGAACCATTCATCTTCCCACCGTGAGTGAATGACCATTGTCTAGCTCGGCTGCATCACATGGTTGGGGACCACGAAATCGAACTCAGGTCTGCGATTTATGAAAATTAATCCTGTTTTTCTGCAGATAGCTCCTTGTTGATTTAGGATTCGAATGTGCTGCTCATCTCTGACCTTGGCTGCGAGCCCTGGCCTGCTGTTCTGTGCAGCCTGGTTCTGCTTTCCCTCGTCCTGTGGCTTGTGCCCTCATCTAATTCACATTATAATCATACTATGATTTCTACATATCTATACAGGGCTATGTTTCCCATAGGTTAGTCGTATTTGGTCTTTCCAGGCTCCTTACATGATCTTGTAGTCCCATAGGTTTAGTTACAATAAGCCTCTGCAAGTTTGCTCTGCATCTCTTTGTTGCCTTGCGTTTAGCGTTTCTGCACTTGGCTAATGAGAAAAATAATAATACCTTTTGACAGTATTTATATGTATCAGTCCTCTATCTAAAGAACTGTGTAAGCATGTTCTTCGTGTGCACGCGGGTATGCATGGGCAACTTCGTGCATGGCTGCGAGTGTACTTTGTGACTAACGTGGCCAGGTCGTGCTGTCAATAATGACATCAGCAAAATGGTTTCTCCTCATTAGTCAACGTCGTCCATCGAGGCGTTTGGGTCCATGACCACTGTCGAAGCACCTCTATCCATAAAGACATTGATTGGATAAGGTTTAAATGGCTGTCTAAGAGAATATCTGTCCGCATGTGTAGATTTCACTTGCTCACCTGGGGGCTGGCTGAATAGCGTGTTGCTTTGTGCATTTTTTTAACTCTTAGGGCCGTCATGTTCATGGGGGTGAGGAGGGGCATTCCAGGGACCCTCTCTTCAAGAAGGTAAAGTAGAGACTTGAGGGGGGTGTCTGTACTCCTGCTCTCTATACAGCAGAGGAGAGGCACAGAGGACCCCAGCCAAGATTCTCTATATTTGTAAAACTTGGCGAGCAATCAAGGCCTAGCTTCTCGGAAGGTGATGCGGGCTGGTTCTTACGTACAGTGTATTCCCCAAGCACCCACAAAAGAATGTCCACACACTATGTTAGTGAAAACACAGTCTTTATATAAATAAGGTTCATGTTATATACACAATCACGATAACACACTTTGTGCTCCGACAATTCTAAAATGGTATATATATACAGTTCTAGGTGGTACCACTATTACTTTGATTCCATTAAAATGCATCAACTGTACTCAGTTCAAATAGCATACAAATCTGCACAACTATACCAACCATAGTCGCGCACCATGAAGTGCCCAGAAGTGCATGTTAGCCTGGGTGGACGTTTGCTGCTCCATAGAAGACTCTAGGTCATAATTGGAAGAAAAGCCTTTAAAGACACTTTTTTTGTGTCAGCCGTGAGCGTTTCTCAAGAAATATATGGACTATAAGCACACTAAAGCATTGAAAATGCTTATATAGGTATCTTAAAGCACCCAAAAACTATTATGTTTGTTCTTTAGATAAGCCCTGCCCACTGCCTCCCAGAATTCCTTAAGAAGGTACGGACACGCGCACCTGCGTGTGCGCACCAAGAAGTGCCCAGAAGTGCCTGTTAGCCGGGAGCAGGGGGCTGGGGGCTGGGATGAATGATTATGAGCATTTCTCGTAAGAAGCCTCTGTACATTATGTGAGATCGAGTTAAAACCAGAAAGGATTCCTGGACCCTCTGTCGCTAGAAAGGTTAAAGTGGCAACAAAAACGTTAGTGGGAAAATAGAGGCTTTCTTTACGCATAGAATTGTCACAGCTTTGTGAGCACAATGAGCATTATAGCTTAGACGCACATATGACGGCCTCCGAACTTTACACTGATGATTGTTATATGGAAATAAAGTTCGCAGAGGCATTTCAGCATGTGAGATCGCCGGCTGCGGCAGGTTTCTTTGCATAAGAGACAAACGTGACTTTCACGCCGTTTGAACAGCAAGCTATAAAACGAAAATAATGCAAATTAGAACTCACAAGTTTGATACGCTCAGCTTCATATGTGGTGTATTTTAAAATGATTATTCATATAATATGATAGAAACTGAATAACTGAATAAATAGAATATTAATGCAGAACTTAGTTTGAACTGGGCAATTACGGCGTGTACACGGAAGAAGTTGTACAGAGACAGTTTTTCTGACAAAGGAATGGTGAAAATTGTTGGAAAAAATTGTATAAGGTGTCTTTTCTCTGGCAAAAATATCCCTATATAATCATTAATGCGGCGTACAACGAAATGCTTAATTTTTTAATATGAAAGAACCCGCAGAGTAGTGTTGAATACAGTTTAAATTGTGCATATGGTGAAAGAATGGTTATTAGTGAGTGGACATGGTAAAAGCTACACAGAGACTGTTATTATATGTGATTTGTGTTTCGGGGTATGACATTTGTATGAAGCTTAATGGCAAGAACACAAGTGAATAGTCAATAGAATCACTCAATGCGGTATGGAGAAATATTAACTTTATTGACTATAAAAGATAAAGTTTTATGATAATCAACTGTAAAATGACGAAGAAGTGGCTGTAACAAACACAAGAAATAAAGATATAAGGAAAAAAATAATTTACTCCAGGAAGGATTTAGGATTAGGTCCTATCGTCTTCTCTACGAGAAGGAGTACAATTGCATGGGCCTTAATAATGCCTCTCTCGCAATCACCGAGACTGTCGCCGAGCAAAAAACGTATATTCATGGAGAAGAAGTGGAGGTAGAAGAAAAAATGCAGGGGACAGATGGGGAGGTGGTTAAAGTAATTGAAGAAATGGAGGCAGGTGAAGGTGTAAGTCCAGGAATGGAACCTGGTCAGTCACAATCTTTGTTTGAAGATGAGGGGGAAGAGGAAGGTCAGTCATTAATACCACAGGAACAAGAAGGGGGAGGTTTGGGGTATCAAGAATAACTAGGCAGCCCCATGCCTGATACCCCCTTGATATTCTCTAAGGGAATAATAACACAGATGGCAAGGATGGTTAAACCAATAGACTTTGGGCAGGGAGAGTGGGAAGATGAAGGGGATGAGGAACAAGAAGATGATATCATGGGTAAAAAATGGAATGACGAACCAAAGAGCCTGCCTAAAAGGAATTCTAGAAAGATTGACGCAGCTAGAAATAATGAAAATGAATGCTGAAAATGATGCTCCTGAAAAGAATAGGAGCAAAGGGGAAGAAAGGCTTACAAGGGGACAAAGAAGAGGTCAAAGTGGAAGGGAAAAAGGTGGGTGTAGTAGAAAAGCAAGGAGTGGTGGGTGACTCGATTAAAGAAGGCAAGAAAGAGAGAGGGGAAGTGATAGAGAGTCCTGATGGCGGATTAGAAGAAAACTGAAAAATGGACATTGAGGAAGAAGTGTTACATGTAGTAATCTCCAAAAACGCAAGAAAAAGAGAAAACAAGAAGTTGAAGGTTTTAAAAGCGGCTCAACTAAAGACGTGTAAGGCATCATCATTACAATGTCTACGAAACTTGGGAAAAGGCCTGACGGCAGATCAAGTAGTAAGTGAAAAAAAGGCAGAGGAGGAAAAGAGTGATATTAACGAGGAGGAGGCTAAAAAACAATAAAAAGATTATGGAAAAAGGAACTCATAAGGAGTATTCCAACTCAGAAAAAAAAACTGAAGGATGTACTTAAGAAGAAAAAATCAGATAAAGTTGAAAACAATAAGATTGAAGGTAAACAACTGTTTGATATATTTAAACATCCGGTGCATGCACCAACAAAACCCCAAAGGCCACAGCAGGTCCCTCAGAGTGGAAGTTGTGAAAGTATTTAGGAGATAGCGGGGGATGAAGAAAAAATTGAGGAAGTTCGGGATTTAAGGAGAGAGAAATAAGAATGAGGGAAATACAAGTAATTCCTAAGGATGTCATTGGTGTTGGTAAGAACGTGGAAGATAATCAAACATCAGAAGAGAATGTGAGAAATATAGTAAGGGAAATTCTAAAGGAAATACATCTGTATGATCCCCAATGCACGAAAGGAGTGGAAGAAATTGAGAAAGGGGTAAAAACAGGGGAGGGGGAGCAATTTGGCAATTATGGAAGGGAAGGAGAGTATGTATGGAAAGAAAAAGTCAAAGATGGAAAGGTACGTTTTTACGGAGATGCAGTTGGTATGGATGGGACAAACATGTGGAAACTTCAAAGACCTAAGCTGCCTGACGCACCTGGCATCATTATGCAGTACTTGTTTGAAGAAGGGGCCCAAGTTCACTCAATAGAACGAGAATATTGGAACTGTTTGAACTTATACTGGAGTTGAGGCTAATTTCCTCCACAGATATGAAATTAGTGGATTTTATCCACGGCTGGAGGTATGATTATGTAAGATTAGTAATTTACTCACCTCTAGTGAGAAATGCTATAATGAAGGAAGCGGAATGTCTCCATAAATATGGATACAATGTTTTGATCTGGGAGAATAAAGGTAGAGAGGGTACAGTAATTGAAAAGGAAGAAAGAAGGAGTGATGATTACAGCAGATATCGTGAAGACAATAAATCTAACACATGGGATCACAGTAAGCTGAGGCATTTGACAGAGGTCTTGGAGGAATCCATTGTGCAATTAAGAGCATTGAGTCAACCTCTTTAGATTAACGAGGGAGCTTAAAATCCTCTGCTGGAACTCGAGGGGTAACAAACATCTCCTTGAAAATAGGAAGATCTGCACAGAACTAAAAAAAAATGATGTATTGTTCTTAAACGAAACTTGGGCTACAAAAAGATTGATATGGGATGGGTACGATTCCTCATGCATATGTGCAACCCAGGAAAAATTGGGTAGACCCAAGGGTGGTTTAGCAAAAATGGTGAAAATGGGAAAGGGTCTAGAGAAAAGAGAGGAATGGAATATAAATGGGAACATATTGGGTACAGGATGTGTTGAATTGGGTCCCATCTTGATGTTAAATATCTATAGATACACGGAACTGAACCTGGTAAAAATGCTTGAGAAGTTAAATCAGAAATTAGAGGATTGGTTTTTAAAAAACGCAAACGGCAGAATAATCCTAGCCGGGGATCCCGATGCAAGCTGTAACCAAGAGAAATTGCAAAGAAAGGATTATTTTCTGTATGAATATGAATGTGTATCCAAGGCTAGAAAAAGAAACTCGAGGGGGGCTTCTGGTTGAAATGGGCCTCCAATTGCGGCTTGAAACAGTTAGAGAATGACAATCCAACATGGGCAGCCAGAGGCTCCAAATCTGAAATTGACTTTATTTTTACGTTTAGTAATATGTTTAAAAGCATGAGTAGATTGCAAATGAAAGAGTCTGAAACAAGTGATAATGCAATGCTACTGCTAGAAATAGAATGGCAGGAAGATGAAACAACAAGGGCTGAAGATAACTTAAAGAACTTGAGTAATAATACTAAGGGTAATCGTGTTAGGTGAACCAACAAAAAAGTGAACAATTTTAACATGCTTATGTTAAGCGAATTTGAAGAATGTACGCTGAAGGACAAAGTAGGGAGATACTTAGTGAAGGGACTACTTGAATAATGTGGAAAGTAACAGTATGTCATTGAAAAAGAACAAACCTGTATATAACATCGAAATAAGAAATAAAAAAAATGAAATGAAAAGGGAAATAAGAAAAATTTTAAAGTCCTCTGGTACAACTCTTAAAAATTTAGAAGCGATAAGGGTACAGAAGCAAAGGTATTAAAAAGCTGGTTAAAGAATGAGCATCACAGAATACATCAGGGAGATGGTGAAAAAATGATAGAGAGTATTCAAGGAAAGAACTCAGGGGCTTTCTGGGAACTGATAAATAAAAGAGAAGAAAATAACATGATGAGCATGAATAACCCTATTAACGAGGATACTTGGTTGCAATAAGTCAAAGAGAATTTTACAGCTAAAGAAAAGGAAACGTATATCAGTGTGCCAGGGGATTGGGAACTGGAAGTATCCGTAGAGCTAATTGCGCCAACAATCAAGAATGCAAATCAACCAAGGGCACCAGGACCTAATAAATTACTGAATGAAGTATTGAAACATTCACCACTAATCTGGGCCAAGATCTTATACGTGGAGTTTAAGGATATAATTGAGACACAAACCATCCCTGAGTCATGGGAAAGATCATATATGGTCCCCATCTATAGGAAAGGCTCACTACCATCAAATTATAGAACCATAAGCATAATGGACACTGACTCTAAGATTTTTGCCTCATTGGTACTTGATAAGGCAAATGAATGGAGTGATAAAAATAATAGAATGTACTCTTGACAGATAGGTTTTCGTAAGGGTATTGGAACGGATTGAGGTGGACTATTGTTGAATTGTCTAGAGAATCAGTATTGTAAAATAAATAATGTTCCAATATATCACACATCAATGGATCTTAGCAAAGCGTTTGATTCTGTAAACAGGAACTTTCTTTGGCAAAAACTAGACAATTATGGAATGCCTAAAGGTTTATTGAGCCTGATAGTCTTTCTACATAAAGAGTCTGAAATCTAAATAAGATTGAATTCTGAAGGTGTGTTAACAAAAGAGATTGTTATCGACAAAGGAATTAGACAAGGTTGTGTTTTGGGACCTACTTTATACAACCTGTACGTTTCCGGGGTTGGAAAGGAGTTCGACATATATATCTTGGTATCTCCCAAAATAGGAAAAATGAAAATAAATTGGGAAGGATATGCCAACGATTTTCTTCTTATTGATACCACCCGGGTGAGATTACAAAGATTAATAAAAACGTTTGGTAATTACATGGAAGCCCTGGAGTTAGAAATGAACCCTCCAAAGACTGTAATAATTAAGATATCAAAGGCAGGACAAGACAAAAAAAGAGAGAAAGTATGTATGGAATTGGGAGAACGCTCAATTTATAACTAAAGATAATTTCCAATTCCTTGGTTATCCTATAGTCGCAAAGTATAAAAAAATCTTTTTTGTGAATTAGCTGAACTCGAAAGTAAGTGGAATGATTAATCAGATGAAGAGAGTGGATTGTAAACATAGAGCCATTGAAAGTAAGATCTGGAGAGCTATATGTACTTCTTGCCAAAAGTTATACCGATTGAAGTAATTAGGTATGAGATTGGATTGCAATCGATTGTGAGCCTTATTCAATGGAAAAAAATATGCCTTATGAGTAAATGTGAACACTCTCGAGATGGAACACTTCATAGACAACTAAGAGAGAATGATACGGTTGGATACATCCACAATCTAAGGTTGGAATGTGATGTCATTCTGGAGGAAGTAGGAGAGGTAATGGAAATTATGAAAGTAAACCCGAATAAGGCAAAGAGAAAACTCAAGATATTGGATTGGGAAAAAAATCGAATTGCAATTTGTGAATATAGACTGTATGTGCACATATTATCATCAGAAAACATCTGTGGTGAATTGGGTTCATATTTAAAGACATTTCCGTGCAAGCAGATGAAAAGTGATTTTAAGAGGTTTAGATTGAATGTTTTATTTACAAATGAAATGATATGTCTGAGGGCACATAAAAATATGCAAATGGGACTATGCAGATTCTGTAAAGAGCCAGGGGAGAAAGAAACATTATGTCACTTATTGATTGCATGTCCAGAACTTAGTACACAGAGAATACGTTACTTCAGGAAATTTGTTTATAAGCTTACTGAGAGATTTCTTATGGTCAAGGATGTTGCATGGAGAATCTTTGTCCTTGAGGCTAAGAGTATTATCTTTTTTAAGGAATGTGTGTAAAATAGATTAAAAAGGAATATGACTAATAATGCAAATAAGGAGTAGAATGTATAAAGAAAATAATGAGGTTGTTTTTCTTCTGTAACAAAATGTAAACTTTTCTTCTGTAACAAAATGTAAATTTTATGCTATTGTTGATTTAAAATGTTTTGTAAAAGGTTTTCTTTTCGTAGAGTTCTTCGGTGTGTCGTCAACAGGCCCTTCTTGAGCACACTCCCTTTAGGCAGGAGCCGCGGGTCGTCGAGATTCGATGAAGAAAGGGGTGAACGGTTGTCACTGAGGGTGTAGCTTCGATCTTCGTGGTGCTCGTTGATGAAAGCTTGTGAACGTCCTGTGAAGAAGAGGCGTGTGGTGCACCTCGACGACGATGGTTCGTTGCAGTAAAGAGTCAATGAAGAACTCTGGCCCAGCAAGGGCGTTGGGTCGTCAGTGTCTGGTGTCGGCAGACGGGACGGGACCACAGCTGGCTTTAGTAGCTTCAGGTGGCGGGAACCCCACATGTGGATTCTCCTTGGTCGTTGACGGCCTTGACTTTCTCCGGCAGGACGAAAGCAGTCGACAGTGATGAACAAGGGAGTCCTTGGATCAAAATGTTCTTAGGCAAAGGAAGCACTGTGGCTCTGGTGGTCAGCGACGGTGGACGGCGACGGTGGACGGCTGGCCGGTGCTTCTCTTCATTCTCCTAGGCGGTCCCATTCTCCGGTCGGCAGCCTTTCATAGGTCTGTCTGCCAGGGAGCTTTGGCAAAGATCAGCTAGTGCAAGTTGGTTCCTCGCAGCTCGGGAAGAGGTCTCCTAGCCAGGTCCTCTCTTGGATCAGTTCTTGAAGGCACAACAGCTTTCAGATTGCAATGAAGGGAACAGCGGTCTACCTTCTTCTTCTCGCTCAGCTTCGAGAGTAAGCATCAAGTATCAACTTCAGCTTCTGAACGATTTCTAGCAGTGAGAGGCCCCAAGATATACTGTTAATCTCCCATTCACTCTGCTGGGTCACACTCAGGCAACCAATCACTCAGAAGTGCCTTCAGGCAGTCCGGCAGCCAACCAGGGGCACAGTGCATTCAGGCCATTCTTCTCCATCCAGACACTCACAACACAGAATGTGGATTCGGACAAGCACTCTGCCATTCAGCACTACACAATGCATTCATACCAGTTTCGGGCAGGGCTGTCCCAGTCATTGTGTCATACGCCAGATACTAGACACCCATAACACTGAATGCATATTTGTCACACACTCCATTCGCCCACGTCCCATCCCATGGGCGTACCCACAACATACCGTCATTGGGAAGGCTCCAGCCGGTCTGGCCTGGACTTCCCCACTCTACCATTTATGGAACTTCCACCCAACAGCCAGTCAGGGGGAAGAGACAGAGGCAGGGCTTCCCGGGACTTCGGGAAACAAGGTAACAGGTGATGGAAAGCAAGAGGCCATGGGGGGCATCTTATCTCCATCAGGAATCCACTGATGCCAATGACAAGGCCTGGGCATCCCAAAATGGAGGACGCTCAGGGCACCTGTTGATTCAGCACAGAGCTGCCACCAGTCTGTACCCTACTCTGTGGATCACACACAGGTGCCCAAAAACATACAGTAGGAGTACAGGGTCGTACTCCCACCCATGGGCGCCATAAGGGTATCCCAAGGGTCAGTTCACCAAACCAAATACAGGAAGAGCCGCACCGCCAGGAGTCCCACATGAACTCCGGCGTGGAAAACAAGACAGAACACATGATAACAAGCAATAAAGGACAAGGAAACTGAGGCCCTGTCCCTCTGAGGCATTTCCAGCATCACAGGTAAGGACTGTGAGTTTATTTCTTATGCCTCCTTTCCCATCATCAACTGCCACACTCTGCCAGGTTCAATCTTAGAATCCAGTGCTGATGGCATCACAATGCACTGTATTTCGGAAAGTAAACACTATAGCATGCAATACATTAAATACAAACTATAACATGATATTGACATTACCACCGACACCCTCTCTGTCGGGCCCCTCCTAACTAGAACTCAACCAGTTGCGTGGAATATGAGAGAAATAGCTCCCCTTGGCAGGGTGCCTTGCCTGCAGTTTAGTGTTCCTGCTTACAAAAGACAATAAAGAAGATAGACATGTTCATACCAGACTGCTCCTCTGTGGATTGGGGGAAGGGACAGGATGGCAGCTTCTGACCACAGGGCTAACTCCACTGATGAGAACTGCCCCAGAGAACCTGTATGTTTCCTAAGCTGAATATTATGGGCACAGGGAGAAGAAAACAGCAAGGGAGACAGAGTGACTCGTCAGTCAGTGTGCTGCGACCACTTCTCCTGTGTGTTGAGAGCGATAAAAAAGAACTGTTGCTTGAACTACCGAGCTCTCTAGGTGGACAAAAAAGGTGCATTTATGGTCTCCAGCTTCCTGGGTAAAGAGGAGAATCTGATGTGTCCCTACTAAGCTCTGGGTCTTCATCGCCTCAGCATTATTAGGCCTTCTGTTGGTGAAAGCGCCCTTGTGCTTCATCAAGGGAAAAAAGGAATAGAAGCACCAAGAAGCCAGCACCTACCCTTTTTGGATAGAATTAAAGGGCAGCAAGCTATTTGACTCCACCTGAGCCTGAGGGACAAGACCTTTTGAAGCAACATCAGCCTTTCATAAGAGGTGTGACTGAGTCCAGGGAGCTGCCTCAGATCCACCTGCCTCCACTGGTATGCTGAATTAGGGCACCATAGCAAACAGCACCAAGAGATGCCCAGCCTTTGCCTGCAAAAATACCTACCTACAGAAATTAACACTGTGTAGCAACACCAATTTCAGGGGAATCTAGAAAGGAAGCAGCCCAGGCACCTCGACATCTGTAAGTTCTGTAGTCAACAGCTCCCTCCAAAGTCCTCCAAGCAAGAAGAGACAAGCAGGAAAGCTGCACAGCCTTGCCGACGGCTGTCAGTAGAAGAAGATCAAGTGCCCTGATGCTATCTTAGCCCCACTGGTCTTATTCCCCTCCACTGGGCAGCCGCATCCATCTGGGCCACACAGCTCAGCATTCGGGTGCAGGTGTTGCAGAATACACGTAAGCCTGCTTTAAATGTGATTTTTCAGGTCTCCTTAATGTTTTAAATTGTTGATTTGTATTATTTTTGACAGTTTGCAGGGCTTATTTAGAACAGACGGGCAGGATTAGGGTGTTGTTGATTGGGATCAGGGGTGAACTGCAAGTTTAATGCAAAGACCTTGAAAGATGTTTTATCAACTGCTTTGGGGGCTGGGACATGGGGAATTTGAAAATTCGCAAGGCTATAATGAGCAAGAAAAAAAGGAATATTAAAGTCTCTACGGGCCTGATTCACAGAGCATTTTCCAATGGGATTGCGCCATTAAAAATGCTTCTGTGAATCAGGCCCTATATGTGTTGACCTAATTTAATGTGCTGCATTATTTAATACCTGAAGTATTTATTTGTCTAACTACTAGAGCTTTGAGCAATATTCCCTGACAGGAGTACCTACGTTTATTAGACCACCCATATTTAAAACTGCAACAATGAGTCTTTGCCTGTGGATGAAAATGAAACAAAATCAGGTCTGTGGCGTAAGCACATCTCCTTCCGGAGTACTGACTCACACCTCAGCACGGCCCATGCCCAACTCTATGCCAGCAGGGCAAAATGAAATAAAGTCCAGCTTCCGGCACAGTGACCCGTGCCTCATCACAGCACAGACACGCCTTCTAGGCATCCTCCAGCAGGTATGCAGTGTTAATAACGAGAAATAAAATGATGACAAACCTTTTCACTGACACCTAAATAACTAAACAAATGTTGATTTATTAAGTAAAAGTATGTATGGGGGTGGGGTAAGGGATTTAAAAGGGTGGAGTAGTTTTGGGGGAAGCTGTAAAAACCCGGGTCTTGCGGTGGTCACTGCCCCAAATTAAAAAAGAAAAAGAAAATTCAACATTTGTTCATTATTTAGGTGTCACTGAAACAGTTGTCGTTATTTTCGTCGTTATAAACACATGTAACCCCTCCACCACACCTCCAAGTAGTCAGTAACCAACCCCCGGCATGTTTCTAGCCCACGTCTAGAACAGCCTCCAAGAAAACACAAGAAGTTATTGCTAAAAAAACTAAAATGAAAGTGAAACTTTCATTAAATCAGTAACATGACAAAGGAAGGGATGCAGAATAAATCTTACACCAAATAATCAGACCGACTCAGGAAGTTGGCAAAGTCTCATCCACCTGTTTTAATATCAATTGTTTAAAACAGGGAGTTACACCAGACATCAACGGACGTTCTCAAACATAAAAAAACACATTTATAAACTAAAAATGTGTCATACATGACATCATACTACGTGGTAAATAAGAGAAACCCACAGTGTATTGTGATACACTCAAGGGGAGCATCTAAGTGTACTTTCTATACAGGATCGGGTTGTGATTGGGTCTCTACAGTCAGGTGGACAACTTATGCCCACCCGTAGTGCAAGTCATCTTCATCAGTTATTAGATACACGGTATATCATTGCCTCTCAAAATATAAGGCCCTTCATTATATGGCCCTCTATAATTGGTTGGCACGCCTGTACCCCTCTGGAACATTCGGTTCACTAGCTGCACGTAGGCTAGTACCCCAGGTGCCGGGAGGTGGGCATGACTTTTGATTCCCACCCAATTAGCCCAACATCTCTCATCGCTCATGCCTTCTGCCATTCAGATTGTCTTTGAACTTGGCCTTGTAAAGTATCCTTGCTCCTGAGAATATATGGGAGTACAAGCACATGCTATCTCAAGTCTGGTCTGCGTTCACAGTCTCAGGCTGCGCTTTGCAAATTAACGGGATCCTTGACAGAAGATGCAAAACATTGATCAATGTAATTGCCTGTGGCCCCAGAATCTATAATGGCATTAGCGTCAAAGGATTCTCCATGGGCTAGTGAAATGGTAACAGGAAGATGAATCATCTGGAATTGACCATGTTGGAGAGAGCCCCTGTTTGAGCCTCCAGACGTAGGGGCCCCTTCTACTGTCGGGATTTGGCATTTCCTCGCTTCCTTTTGGGCTTTTTGGGACATTCAGGCAACAAATGATCAGAAGCCCCACAATACATACAAAGATTGTGGGATCGGCGGTATTCTCGTTGACCCGGAGTCAACGGGCCTTTCACCGCGCCGATTTGCATAGGCTCAGGAACAGGCAGCTGCGCGGGGACATCGAAAACCACCGGCATGGGAGGAGGTGACCTCTTTTCCCCACGCCGCTTGGCCTTTCGAGCGTCTATTTGGAGGACCAGATCGAGTAGTTCACTAAAAGCAGTAGGAACAACAGGAACCGTGGTCAAGATGTCTTTTAGTTCCTCAGAAAGGCCTTGATAGAATACAGCGGCTTTTTTCTCTTCTGGCCAGTCCGTTTCAGCTGCCAGCTGATTAAATCTTGCTAGATAAGCCAATAGTGAAGTGCTCCCCTGCCTATGTTTAAGCAGCTCTAGATCTGTGGCTTGGGTGGCGTATCTAGTGTAAAACACTTTGCTCATCATGGAAAGGAAAGCATCACAATTGTATAATACATGGCTGTTGGATTCCAGCAATGGGTGCGGCAGTACCACCCAAATGGGATAAAACAAAAGCTGCCTTAGTGGTGGAGGTAGGAAAGGATGTAGGGCGGCATAGAAAATGCAGCTTACACTGATTAATAAATGTCCTGTACTGTTTAGGATCACCCGTAAAACGTTCTGGAGGGGCCAGAGGAAATTGGGTGGTAAGCATCACAGATGCAGGTTCTGGGTTAGGTATAGGAAACCCAGACCGCAAAGCCGTAGCTCCAGCACCTGTCTGAGAAGCTGGGGAGGTCACTAGTGACTGAATTGCATCCATGCGTTGACGCAAGGCCTCTTCAGCATTGGTTAGTTCAGAACGTAGCTCAGTGACCATTTGCACAATTTGTGCTAGTGCGTCTGTTGTCTCTGTAGACATTTGTAAGGCTGCTAATTCTGTTACTCACCACACCAAATGGTCGGAAGAGTGGAACCATCCCTGGAAGGCAGAACAGTGGTGGACTCCTTGGAGCAATCAGTCTTTCACCTCAGCTACCCTGATTTCAGTGAATCAGGCTTCCTCAAAGAGAGGGGCTCTTTTCTATGATGTATCCCTCTGCTGTGGTTATAAGACAGACAGAGGTATCAATCAAAATAAAGAGCGCGGTAAACGCGCACGGCTAGACCAACAGCTGAAAAAAGAACCACAGAAGGGTTAGATGCGGTACAAGTAATTCTACCTAGTAAAAGAACACTCAACAATGATGAATACCTGAATGTAAGGTTGGTTGAAGATAGATAGAAGAGTATGTGCTGTGTCTGAAAGAGCAATACCAAAGGCAGTGAGGAACTAACCGATTATATTAACTTCCCATTAAATACTAAAGAATGCAAGACTAACCTGAAAGAGCATGAACATGGAGCAAAGGAAATCCTGCTGGAGAGAACACAACAATGGGATAAAATAATAAACAGGGTAGTTAGTAAGGTAAGTGCACCCGAACGGCATGAGGGGCGCGCTAGGTACGGGTTGGTGCATGTAACTGGGAAGCGTCCTGGAATGCACTTTGTAGAAAGGGCAGTTCAAATCCAGCAGTAGGAATGTAGTCCAAAAACAAAGAGTAGGATCCTCAAATGCAGTGGCAGGGAAAGTTAATCAAACACATAGGAAGCAAGAGCCCAGGATAGAATGGAGGCACACTCACAATGTTTTAGGAAGCTCAAGCTGTCAGGGTTGACCATTCCGTTGAAGCCCTTGAGGAAGGAACCAAAAGGGAAATGGAGCGGAGAAGGAAGACTTCCAGATTGTGTCTAGGCGCTATATAAATAAACAATCATAACTGGAAGCCGCCAGCAATCCGGGGAGCGTTTCGAGTCGTATCCGGCTTGTGGAACCAAAGACAAAGGGATGATCCGAAGGCAGTCCGAATGGCAATCAAGTCGAGTAACCAGGGAAATCAGGTAGGTAGATTCACAGGAGTGGCGAGGGATATAGCGCGGAGGCTACACACGTATGGAGACGTGTTTGCTACGATTAGCAGCAACGAGCCCCAAAGAGACACAGAGTTATGTAGGCAAGGGCCAGAGCCTTGGCGTACGCGTTGTGCGTAACGGCCGTGTCAGCTGACACGGCCGATGCTGGCACCCACACAGTCTCCATGGCAACTGGTAACGCCGCCACACAGATGCCTTTTCCCGGGCTGTGTGAGTCTGCGTTACTGCAGAAGGGGAGTTGCGCTGCCGAAGCATAACATAACCATGGACTAATCCCAATGGATGCACAGACCACAACTCACAGCACAGCGCTACTGTTAAAACCTGTCAACCCACGTGCTGGCTAATCAAACCCTGTACAGCTCTCTGCTTCTCTAGATCTAGGTCTGAGCTTTATACAATAAAATAAAGCACATAAAAAAGCCAACATGGGCTCTAGGTAAAAAGATAAATGTACATGTTGTGCCCCTCCACAAGTCACGTCCAGCACCTAAAATCTGTCCCTAAAATCAGACCAATAATGCCAACAAAGATAGAGTGAAATGGTACATGTGTTAGATCCTTTATGCCACTTTCATTGCTCACTTGATGCGCTGATACCAGTAGCAGAAGCAGTATCTTTCACATAGTGTACCCCGCTACAGTGCTGCTTGACATGAAGATGATTTTTAGGTCTTAGGTCAAATTACTTTTTTTTTCCCGAGTGGAAAGATTATTGATTTAGAAAGACTGCCCGTGACCGCATACAGCGCTCTTTCTAAATAGAAATGTCACACGCCTGCCGAACACGAGTATGTGCAGGGGCTGACAGGGGGGCCGAGCCAGGT